>NW_024757794.1:4446183-4531183 GCF_018991925.1 Homarus americanus
GTTGTTGATATAATAGCCAGTTGCCTCTTCATCAGTTGTTGATATAATAGCCAGTTGCCTCTTCATCAGTTGTTGACATACTGTCAGTTGCCTCTTCATCAGTTGTTGCCACTTTTAGCCAATTGCTCTTCACTCAGTTGACATACAGTACCCCAACCAGTTGCCTCTTCATCAGTTGTTTGCCACTAGCGGTTGCCTATTTCATCAGTTGTGTGCAATAGCCAGTTTGCCCTCTTCATCAGTTGTTGCGACGCACCAGTACTGGTAAGTTGGTCAGTTGTCTGGTGATGGTACAACAGGATATTTTTATGATTAATATTTTAATGTACAATACAATATTATTAGTACATTAGATAGGTTTTGTACCATGATATACAGTCAGCAGTGAAAATATTACACTGCACCAATGTAATATATTGAACTACCCTCAGTGTAGCATTAATAGTGAGAGGTGAGTGAGTACAACCAGACTGTCAGGAGTGAGTGAGCATGGACCAGACACACTGTTAGGGAGGTGAGTGTGAGATAAGCATGAACTAAGACTGTGTGAATAAGAGATGTCCCACTGTTGAATAATATTTATACTACTGTCTGCTGCTGTATAATGGCAATCGATGTACTGTATCAGATATTGATAATTCCTTCTTTACATCAAATTGACAGCATCTTCAATTTTATGATTGCAATTTATGTGCACATATACTGTATATAGTATAGACAACTTGTTGACTGAGAGCAAACTGACAGTGGATTGTCAATATAGGTGACATATTTATTTTATGTTAATATCTAACACTGAAGTTCTTTTTTTAATGCCCCTCTATAAACTCTTGCAGCTCTGCATTGTATATAAAATATATGCAGTGTTCCAGAAGTTACTTGTAATATTCTGGGTTATTAGGCCACATACTGAGCTAAAGATTTACTCTTCCTCTTCTGCAAAGAAACTTTCCTGCAACATGATAGAGTAAAGCTTATCAGCTTTAACTTACTAATTTTTGTTGTTTGTGTGAAAAGAAATTCCATTGTTCGTGATTTTTCCTATTTACCTTTGTTGTGTACCAAGTGTATGGCTGCCACTTACCTTTTTTCTGTTTTTTTATTTGTTAAATATGATATAAATAAAACACAATTACCCTTGTGAAAACTTTAGATGATTGAAATCTTCTTGTTTCTTCTATTCATTACAGAGTGAAAATGTTCAACACTCAGTATATACAGTAGTAATATTTGTTTATAATGAAGTAAAAGAGATTTGTACAGTTTTGGAAAATCATGCAGTTAGCAGTTAATGATTAATAATTTTAAAATATGAATGCTTGTTGAACACACACTAATCCATAATGTTATATTTGCTCCCCACACAGGAAGAGGTATTTCGATACTTCCCTCCCAGCAGTAGATGAACTTGAGGTTAGCGGAGAGGATAGATGATGTGGTGGGCCGGCAGAAGATGCAGTGCAGATGATGAAACCTGACCATGCAATAAGGACAGCAGATGATGAGAATCAAGCTATTGGTGGTGCCATTGCTAAAACAGGTGATACAGTGAGAATAACGTGCTAAACAGCTGCAGTCAGTAAGATTAGACAGTTGAATTCGAATAATAATTATTGGTATGAAGTAAAGTTAATGATAAACCAAATCAAAACCTTGACAGCTTAATGCAAAACACTGAGTAAAAAGACGACTAAGGATTCTGTTGTGAGGTAATACAAATGATCTGAGACGATGAAGTGGTTTGGCTTTTATGTCAATATAATACCTGAATCTGAAATTTCATAGACCATAGATGGGGAATATTTTATAACTAGACCTCTCTACATAACCAAAGAGGAAATAAACTTTTGCAAAATGGCATTTTTCCATTATTCACTGTACTGTATTACCCTATTTAAACTTATACGGGTGGGTAGTATCTTAATTTTCTATAATATAAGTTTATACTCTTATAAAGTTTTTAAATATACTGTACTGTAATGCATTTAAGCAACAACAGATATTGGACAATATTTCTTCATGTACTTATGAAATGCACTAAGAAAGGTGATTTCAGTGCTATAAATATTGTCAAGATGTACACACAATTTTCCATGTAAGAGGTGGTGCTAAGGTGTCAGCTATTGTAGTTAATGGTATCTCTGACATTTCTGACGTAGCTCATTACACCCATCTGTGATGTTTGCTGTTAGTGCACAATTCATTATTATGACAATCTGGTAGCCTACTCCCTGAGTGACGACTGATGAGTATTTATGCAAGCAGTGTTTTCCAGTAATGTGTTGAAGAATCTTGGAATAAAAGATTCTTGAGTGATATTAGTTTAAGTAAATAATCATCATATTAACCATTTTTATATTCATTATACTTATTGCTTGGTATATGCTAAATTTCAAAGGTTTTGTATCTATACCTTATTTCAAGGGAGGGGGAGGCTTTCTAATGTTTAAAATTGGCTTCTAAGCTGAAATATATACAACAGGTGAGTTTATTTTGTGCCTACACAAAAAATATTGAGCATTAAACAGCTACTTTACACTATGTGCTGGGTCGATAATGTCATGGGTGCCGGGCTATGATGTCACATTTGCCATGGTGATAGTGTATATAGCTCTGGGTTGTAATAGCAGGGCTATTATCATGAAAAATAGTGCAAAGATGTCACAGTAGTCAGTTGGTAGTGTCATGTGAGTCAGGGCTGTGAGTTGAGACTTGTTGAATCATCTGTAATCTGTCAAATTGCTGTTCACGTGACAAGAGGTTTATTCTTTCTATGATGTTAATGATGCATAATTTCTTATTACTTGAATATTGCATTTTTAATGTTGTGCTAGTTTATAAATACAGTACTATACTAACTCAGTGATATTTAAGTACACTGTTTTTGCTTAATGTTATATACATTGTGAGTTTGAGACAAGCATTGCAGTCTCTTCAATTATTCTGTGATTTTTCTGACTAGCATATTTAGATGAGATAAATGTTTCACAAGCTGCACACCAGTTAACATATTCCAGTAAAGAGCATTGATTGATTCTGATCATTTTAAAGCTAAGTTCTCTGGTAACAATTTGTGGTTTTTATTATATACAGTAAAACCCCTATAATTTGTACCCACCAAATTTTAAATCACTCATAATTCGTATTGTTTTAATGTTACGAAATATATACAGTATTACAAATTTCATATTTGGTAAAATTGTGAAATGTTGTATGTATATGATGCACATCTCGTATGGGATGTGACCGACTACTCCTGCTTCATTGTAAACACGTACTGTATGCATCAAGCTTGTCGGTCACGTTAAGTTTACATTGGTCAGTTGTGGAGTGTACATCGACTGTTTACCACGCAGGCAGGGTCGGCTCTAGCTTCTGAGGGGCCCTGTGCAAGATAATGATTGGGGGGTTCCCATTCCTTAGACAACCCTCCCATCGTGCCAGGTTTTGTAGACAGAAACCACCAAATCCCAAACTTACTGGTGCCAAATTGCAGAAACACACTCGCCTGCAGTTTTGAGATGCGCATGCCGCACAATATATCAGAATTGAAATACAAATTCTCTGAAACAAATATATTGTGTTCAGAGGAGGGCTCCCTAAGTGATGGGGACCCTGTGCAGCCGCACAGACCACACATAGCTGGGGTCGGCCCTGTGCACAAGCTTTCCCTTGTTTTTCCAACTTTGCCGAGTGTTTGGGCCATTATGTCTGATAACCCTGGACCAAGCACCAAAATCTGTTATTGTACTTAGAAACATTTAAATTTTGATGGGGGAAAAAACCTTAAAAGTCCTGCTTCCCCCCCTCAGGTGTCCCTCATATTTTTTAAATCTCATAAGTTGTAAGGGCGAGAGCCCCTATTATTTTTCAATTATGGGTTTTTTTACTGTAGATGTAAGGATTATTTTGAAAGGTTATTTTAAAAAAATATTTTAGAAAAATTAAAAGAACAAGAATGCTATGCCAGTTATCGTGGATGTGTTGAATGGAGGTGCAGCTCTCAGTTGATGTTTGTCTCGTGGTACAAGATCCAGTTCCCAGCATGCAACATAGATAATCTCCTGTGAACTGAATTTCACTTTCTATGCAAAAACAAATACTTCAAGGCTGTCTTGCATCTAACATTATATGCATACATTATTTCTTTATCATAATTGACTTGAATTTCATTTTATTTGTGTTGTCATGTGTAAATACTATCCAAGGAGAAATTTTCAAAACTAATTGTTTACCTCAGCTAAATAAATAATAATAATACACAAAATGGTACAGGTAATTATAAAAAGTACTTGTATCATGACTGATATTTCTCTGAAGTGTTTTCAAATTATAATGGACAATATCAATGGCTATATTTTAAGTTTTTAATGTGTCACCATATGCAATTCCACCTGTAATGTTAATTATAAAAAATAAAAAAATCACTTCAATTAAATGATAAATTATAAATATTATAGATTTAGAGACTGTTAAACATACGTACAGTACAGTATTTTTCTAAAGAAAATTATGTTGATTTATTTGAAGACTTGGTGCAAAAAAAGAAATTAGGAACTTGTTTTATTAAGAACATGTAGTCTGCATATTCAGTAATTTTGTAAAGAAATTATAATGTTCCAGTTTTGTACAATCCAGATTTATCTTTTCAATATGAAAATTTGTTTGTAAGTACAGTAGTTATGGGTTGGCATCTGTCACCCATTAGCACACTATCAGGGTAAAGACCCTCCCTTGAATAATTCTTTAGTTTTACCTTATTTACATTAATTCATTTTTTAGTCTGTACAAGTACACTTTCTTAAACCCACCCCATACTCTCCTGTGGAAATAACTATTTTCCATTTTTTTTAGTCCTTTTCCTAACGTCTACACTTTCCTGTACAAGATACAGCATTATTTATCCTTTTTTCTTCTTCATTCTGTTGTTAATATCATTTTGTAAACTTCATGTTAAACTACTTGGACTGAGACAAAATATTAGTACTTAAATATTCTCCCTTTGCGTATACTTGCTGCAGCAACCCCCATACATTTTATTTGTTTGTGCAAGCAAGTGGTAGGTGCTTCATTTATCTGATTTCCAAATCAGCCTGCAAAATTCTTTAACAAATGCCTTGAGCAATGGTTAAAAGCTGAAATGTTTGTCAAAGATTATGCATGCATAACTCTGCTCTTAAAGCAGGGAAAGGTGATGTGGTGTAAAATGTCATAAAGGTGAAGCTCTTGCATTGCTGTATACTCTGTATATAAGCTACTAGTCATGTGATTGGTAGTAATTAGTGGACATCCTACTAAATCCTTCTGTATTTATTCACAAATGTTTATTGTGACCTCATTTACTTGTAACTCGGAGGAGGATTCCACACAGCAATACTTAAGACAGGGAATTCAACCTTTGTAAAACAGTTAATGTCAAGAGTTGAATTTGGGTGATCACTTGCACACATTAATTTTTTTACTGTTAAGTACAGACTTAAGTGTTTCAAACTTGTAGTGCTAAATTGTCTCAGGCTATAGTAGCATTGCATTTTCCTATGCAAACTAAATGCCACTGTAAAAAATACAAAATTGTAACTTATACCCAACATTGTCTAGTCACTTTTAGTAAAGGGCTGGACTGTCCCATACACTGTGTAAACTGATTTGTAATAGATATCAGCTTCCCTCAATTTGAATGTTAACTTGTAGGGTTCCTGTTAGAAAGAGCAGTTGGCATTTTGTCTTCTGCCAATGACCTGCCATACTTAGGATGGGTTTCTTATTTTGAAGGTAAACTTTCCTTGATAAACAAACTATTCAACAGGGCAAACCACCTCCTTTAAACACTGGAGAAGTTTTTAAATATGAATTGAAAGTCTGTGTATGGGTGTGTATATAAAAGTGCAAATGTGTGTAAGCATATAAAAAAAAACATTGTAGAATATCATGACTTGTTACAACCAATAGAAATTTTAATTCTGAGTAAGGTAAATTCAACATTCATTTATAAACAAAACAAAGATATGAAATTAACTGTCAGTATGTGCACTAATCTGGAGCCAACAGTAAGTACTGTACGTAGTATATCATTATTCACTTCAGGTAAAAAAATAAGGTGCTACAGTAACTATTGAAAACATGTAATAGCTCTCAAATTATTTAGAGGGATATTTGAAACCTATGGAAGTGCCTGCAAAGCTACTATGAGACAGTTGACAAAAACATACAAGCAAAATACTGAATTGTACACAAAATTATGGGAAAAAGAAACACAAAATGAAGGATTCAGAAGACATGACAGGGTGGCAGTGTGAAGTGTACAATTTGATAGTTGATTGTGTAAAGGTTATAAAATATTTAAAGTAACTTTATGTATTATCAATGCTCAGTGTGCATGGAGCAAATAATTTTAAATGCACATGTACTAAGTACATTGGAAGCTAATGAATATGCAAGGAAAAAGCTCTATACAGGTTACCTTGTAACATGTAGGTTTGATTTCAGTGAGCATTTTCTACTTGTTCACTGCATTCATTGTTCTTTTCACATGTGCATACACATACCATACACACATTTGTGTGTCATATATATATATATATATATATATATATATATATATATATATATATATATATATATATATATATATATATATATATATATATATATATATATATATATATATATATATATATATATATACTTTTATGCATTATTGCAATTTTTCCATTTTCAGTGTGTACTGTACATAAACTTTTTCTGTGTACCATTTCATATCTGTTGGAATTTCTATATTTTTAGACTGTTTCACTTTTCTTATATCTAAGTGTGATCCATGGTCATTTTGAAGAATATTAACTTCTAGATAAATTGTGGATCTTGGCTATATTATTCCTGTATCATAAGGATGCAAGAAGTTCATGTTTGTGTCTTACAACCTAATATGTACACTTCAATTAAATCAACATTTGAAGAACTCATAGCTCTTTTAATTTTATGTTTAATATTACCACATTGTTGCATATTTCAATTTAAACTTTTTCTCCTTGACAAGGAACCAAAAAGTTTGTTTTTGTATTATTCTACAGTCACTTTGTTCTCATTAGGAACCACATGAGACATAACCCCCCAAAACTATATTAGTGTATCATGAATAGTTGTAGTTTAAATAAATATATAATAATAAGGAATTGAAACATTTAAGGGAAAGACAAGAGTGGCCTGAAGACCTGTACGACTTTGTCAGAGGCCCTGAATTTACAGTGTGATAACACTTACCAGCAACCATCTTTGTGCTCCACTGCCACATACCCAAACCTCTACAGGGCAGAGAAGCCAAGTAGCAATATCTCCATTTGCAAGAATCCCTCAAACACGGAACACTCCAATAGCCGGAATTGAAATTTTCTCGGAAAATTGTTCCCAAAGCTGGAATTTTCCGGAAAATTCCGGCTTTAGGAACGATTTTCCGAAGGCCACATTTTCTAGAAAATTCTGAGAACATTTTCCCAATACCTGGGAAATTCCAGGGATGGGGGATTCTTCTTCCGGGTTTGAGAGATGAAAATCAGGCTCAATTTCTTGAAATTGTGAGAAAATTTTTTCAGTACCCGGTACCCAGAAAATTCTGGGGATGAGGGATTTTTTTTCCAGGTTCGAGAGATGATGTACATAATGGGCAGCTTCTGGAACTTTCGAGAAAAATTTTCCGTTACCCGGAAAATTCCGGGGAGGAGGGAAATTTTTCTGGGTTCGAGAGATGATGTACCGTATATCTCGGCCTACAAGGCAACAGGGTGTATAAGACGACCCCCCAAATTTCCATTTAAAAAGTAGGTTTTGAGCTCTATTTGCTGTATAAGACGACCCCAAATGTGACACTTACAATTGGGAGCTTACTGACCCAGTAGTCCTTTACCAACCATCCCATTGACCAGTGCTGTTTACACATCCTTGGTTATTTAAAATAAGGTCAATTCACTTCAAGTAATGGCATCAACTGTTACTGGCTGGCGTAGTGTAAACACTAGTGACGTCACTTAAGCGTCTGTTATTTAACTGGAACTAATGTCGGTGTCGAGTAAAAATTTTTCATTTACTAAAAATGGATTTGCCGATTTATTTGTTTATTTATTTATTTATAATACTGTATACTGTTATATATTAAACACACCAAGTATTTTCTTTAATTTATAAACTTGCTTCGCGACAAAGGAAGGCTATACCCGGTAGGTGAAGTTTACCCGATACATTTATGGTTGCATCATCATTATGGATCAAACTCCAAATCAGATGACGTGACTTTGGCTTCTTCATTCTCATCCTAAATTTAGCATGAAGAAAACTACCACTGTCGGAAGTTTCAAGAATTATCGCAGTCATTTACTGAATATTCTTTGTAAAAAAATCAATTTTAAATGAATTATTTATAGGAGATAAGTATTATGATCAGTAAATATACCGGTATGCATTACTGGCCACTTCGGACACAAAGACGGGCTAAAAATAGCCCTATCTCCCCCTCTTACAGCGACCAGTGAGAAGTGTCTTGGTAATTAAATTTTGTTTGCTTATTTAAATTGTTTGTCTAATTTATCATGTATCAAAGTAATATTACTAAAAGTTGTGTAGGTAGCTACCAAACAGGAAGATAATACAGCCTGGGAAGATATTGGAAGCGTAATGTGTTGTCTAATGGTAGACCCTGCTGCCATATGGCATCACAAAAATTGTGACCAAGTCTCAGGTTGCTGATCTGACTTTATGCCTCATTTACACACAATTGCAGAGTTTCAATTGTTTCTCTTACTTTGACAACACAACATACATACAGTATATTGTTTTCACTTTTTATCTTTTTTTCATTTTTGTATTTATTTATGGTTCTTTATTATTACTATTTTATTTAAAATTTTGAATTTTTTATTTTAAATTTTATTTACTATGAATTATTATTATTATTATTATTATTATTATTATTATTATTATTACAGTACAGTATCATTATTATTATTATTATTATTATTATTATTATTATTATTATTATTACAGTACAGTATCATTATTATTATTATTATTATTATTATTATTATTATTACTGTATTACATTTTTGCCCCCCAGACCCCGATGTGGGTCAGTGACCTGTGCCTTGATGGGCTAATCCCCGTAAAAAAAAAAATAATAATGCAATGATTGTGTTATGAATATATTTCTTTGTGGAATTATTATTCCGATAATTATTTGTAAAACCTATGTGGTCTCCCAAGGTAAAGCCTGACGACAGTCTGTGTGGGTGTGTCGCTGAGAACTTCTTATGAAGAGTAATGCAAATAAAATAAAGTCTAAATGAACTATTTATGGGAAATACGTGTTATGATCAGTAAAGAAATGCATTATTGGCCAACTCGGACACAAAGGCAAGTGGGAAAATGACCCCTAAAAGTGTGTTGTGACAGCAAGCGCTGGATATAAAAAAAAAACTTTCCCTTTTTTGTCTCGTCACTGGCAAATGGCGGGCGGTGCCTGATGATAGCTGCGTTTATTACCGGGGTATGTTGTTATTTTACAGTATTTTAGACAGGTTTGTAATACATTTTTATTATTTTAATATACTGGTAATCTTATTTTTAATCCAGCTTCCCAAATGTAAGTTTCAGTATAAAATAATTAGTGGTAGGACCTTGTGAGTGTTTTACGATGTTCTCCATCACCACTCTTGACACGCTAAACCACAATATGTAAGAGGTAAGAATTTTATACCTGGTATTTAAGACGACCCCTAATTTTGGACTGATTTGTTTAAGGTTCAAATTCCGTCTTATATGCCGTGATATACGGTAATGGATAATTTCCGGAACTTCCGAGAAAATGTTTACGTTACCCGGAAAATTCCGGGGATGAGGGATTTCTTTTTTTTACGGCTTTGAGAGTCATCTCGTTACCTGGAAATCTCTTGTTCCCGGAAGTGCTCTACACCAATTGTTCCGGCTAACGGAGATATCACTGTGTTGTTAGCATTATCTGGCGTATTCAAAATCGTGAAGTGTAGGATATCCTTATAGGCAATCACTACCACAGGGAATGCCTACACCATTGGTGTAAAATGACACCAAAGCTATAATCTTGGGTGCCTGACATGCAAATTTTCCTGTAAAATGACACCAAGCATATTTGTATGTGTGTGAGTGTGTACTGTCAATATTTGGGTGCCTGAAACACCCAAATTTGCTGAGAAAATGACACTAAGGATATAATCTTTGGTGCTATAGTCTTGGGTGCCTGAGACACCAAAATATGCCAAGAAAATGACACCAAGGCTATACAGTATAGTCATGGGTACCTGAAACACATAAGTTTGTGGAGAAAATGACACCAAGATTATAGTCATGGGAGTCTAAAACACCCAAATATGTCAGAAAAATGACACCAAGGTTGCCTGAAACACCCAAATATGATGGAAATATGACAATAAGGCTGAATAGTCTTGGGTGCCTGAAACACACAAATTTGCCCGTAAAATGACACCAAAGCTATAGTCGTGGGGGCTTGAAACATCCAAATTTATGTAGAAATTGAAACCATGGCTTTAGACTGTATAGTCCTAAGGGCCTGAAACACCTAAATTTGCTGTAAAATGACTCCAAGTCTATCCTCAAAAACACACAAATTGCCCATAAAATTACACCAAATCTATAGTCTTGGGTGTCTGAAACACTCACATTTGCCCATTAAGTGACACCAAGGCTATATATAGCCTTGGGTACCTGAAACACGCACATTTGCTGAGAAAATGACCTCAAGGCTATAGTCGTGGGTGCCTGAAATACCCAAATTTACCGGAAAAATTATAAGGTTATAATTATATATAGTCTTGGGTGCCTGAAACATGCAAATTTGCAGAGAAAATTACTTCAAGGCTATAGTTGTGGGTGCTTGAAACACCCAAATTTGCCAAGAAAATGACACTAAGATTACAGTCTAGGGTGCGTGAAACACCCAAATTTGATGGGCGCCTGAAACACCCAAATATCCCAGAAAAATGACACGAAGCATATCTATAGTCTTGGGAACCTGAAACATCCAAATTTCCCTGTAATGACACCAATGTTATATTCTTGGGTGCCTGAAACACCCAAATTTGCCAAGATTGACACAAAGGTTACAGTACAGGTAAACCTCAATAAATGATAGGGTTAGGGTCCTGAAAAACCCATCACTAAGATAAATATTGTAGATAGGGAGCATTATAACATGGGGTTCAGCCAGTCCCCGAACACACATGTATCACTGCCCAAAAAATTCCTACATTTATAAAATCAATAGAAAACAATTAAACAACACTCACGACATCATGAACAATAAGCCTGGTCATCATCACATGTTCCCTTTGAGGCTAAGGGGACTCTTGTAGGTGGAGTGGAGATGTCACTCAGGCTCCGACACAGCCTGTAGGGAGTCTCATGCCGCTTCACAACCTCAAGCTTCACCTCAGAGACACGGTTGTCTTGGATGCCTTGGCCTTCCCAGACATTTTCAAAGTTACACTACTCATTTCATAGTAACAAAAACAGCAAAAGCACCTGTTACAAATACAGAGTGAAAGATGATAATGTAAAAACAATGATAGCAGCAGGCACTGCCTCCCATCACTTTCACTACAACAGAGGCGAAGCACCTTAGTCACAAAAACAGAGAAAATATCACTTCACGATCACCATAACACAGTTCATTCTAAATATTAGTGCATTAGTACTGTCCCCTCACTATAAGAAAAAACAAACAAAAAACACTGATGAATAAGTACAGCTAGACCCCGACTTACGACTACATGGACTTACGTCCATTGGTACTTACGACCTGCTTTGACCATACGTCCGTCGGGACATATGACCGCGGCAGTCGTGACCAAAAATATTTTCAAATGACGAACGCATTTTCTATACCGAAACATTTCCGTCCGAGACGGGTGGGTGGCGCGTCTCGGGTCGCCTTGTGGGTACACTCACTCAGTGGAGCGCTTTGTTTGTGTTTGGCTATCATATCCTATACTGATCGCGCTGTGAACTTTCGTTATTATCGTATTTAATTGACTTTATAATGACTGGAAAGCGTAAAAGTGAGAGTGCTGGTGGTGTTCCAAAGAAAAGGAGACAGGCAATTACTTTTGAGGTGAAAATGAAGATAATAACACAGCATGAGAATGGAAAGACTGTAGCAACAATCTCACGCAACCTAGGTTTCTCACACTCGACTATATCCAATATTCTGAAGGACAAGGAACGTATTCGTGAAGTAGTGAAAGGAACAACACCTATAAAGGGAACTATAATATCAAAGAGAAGACAAGGTCCTATTCACAATATGGAAAAATTATTGGTGATATGGATAGAAGACCAGATACAGAAGCGTGTACCCTTAAGCGTTCTAACCATACAGGCTAAAGCAAGAAGCCTGTTCCAAAGCCTGAAGGAGCAGGCAGGAGATGAATGTGATTAAACCTTTGCAGGAAGTCATGGGTGGTTTGATAGATTTAAAAAACGCTACAGTCTACACAATGTTAAGGTGAGTGGAGAGGCAGCTAGTGCCGATGTTGGTGCTGCCGAAGCTTTTAAGGAGTTAGATGATGTGATTGTGGAAGGGAATTATTGCCTGAGCAAATATTCAATGTGGATGAGACTGGATTATTGTGGAAGCGCATGCCTGTGCGGACATACATCCACAAAGAGGCAAAAACAATGCCCGGATTCAAGGCATTCAAGGACAGAATTACACTTCTGTTGGGGGGGAATGTTGCTGGTTTCAAGCTAAAGCCCTTCATGATCTATCATTCAGAGAACCCCAGGGCTTTTAAACATGTCAGCAAGCACACACTGCCAGTGTTTTATAGCAGTAATAAGAGAGCCTGGATGACCCTACTACTGTTTGAGGATTGGTTCATGACTTGTTTCATTCCACGAGCCAAGGAGTATTGTCTGCAACAACAGATTCCATTCAAGATTTTACTGATTTTGGATAATGCTCTGGGACACCCACCACACCTGGACGACATGCACCCTGATGTTAAGGTAGTCTACATTCCACCTAACACTACCTCTATCATCCAACCCATGGATCAAGGTGCTATTGCTGCCTTTAAAGCGTATTATTTACGCACGACCTTTGCTCAGGCTGTTGCTGCTACTGAAGGTGAGAAAATGCTCAGAGAGTTTTGGAAGGAGTACAACATTTTGTCATGTATAAAGAACATTAGTGCAGCATGGGATCAGGTTACAAAACATTGCATGAATGGAATATGGAAGAAAATCCTGAAAAGATATGTGCACAGTTTCAAAGGATTTAATGAAAATGAAGTTATTTCGGATATTAGTAACAAGATAGTGGAGTTAGGTAAACAGCTGGAGTTAGAAATTGATACTGAAGATGTTGGACAGTTGGTTGAAAGTGTAGCAGAAGAGCTCAGTAACGAGGATCTTATTGAATAGATGTACAGAAAATTGCAAAGGAAGAAGAGAGACAAAATGTAGAAGAATAACCTGCGTCCCCCAAAAAGTTTTCAGTGAAACAAATGGCAGAGGCATTTGCTACAATTAATAAAGCAATGCAGATGTTTGATGGCATGGATCAAAATTATGAGCGTTATGCCAAAGTTGACAGAACGATCCAAGATGCACTTGCTTGCTACAGAGAAATTTATAATGAAAAGAAAAAGCAAACTGTGTAGTCTAAATTGGACATCTATTTCAAGAAGTCCCCTAGTGCTGTCTCCTCACGCCCCACCAGTGCTGCCTCTTCACTCCCTCAAGATGAACCAATACCTTCAACCAGCAAGTTTTCACAGCACATAAACCTGTCTGAAGAAAGCGACATTGATGACCCACCCAGCCCTGTCTCCTCTTCTGCTTCTTCCAATTAATATAGTCTCCATGTATCCTGTAAATAGAAAATTATGGGGGCCCTGTGTGCATTCAGCTGACTACATTTAAGGTAAGTGCTCAGTCACACTGTATCCATTCCTCATTATTTATTACGTTTAGTGTAGTACTGTATTTCATTGTAGATTTTTTTTATTTTTTTTTGAAAAAAAATTTGAATTTTTTATTTATTTATTTTTTTATCTATGTCGGACTTACGACCTGGATTTGGGTCCCTAACCCCGTCGTAATTCGGGGTCTAGCTGTACAGTGAGTTCTGCTATAACGCGTGTTTTGATAACGAGAATTTGCTCTAACGCGATTTATGAATTAGGAACGATATTTGTATAACGCGAACGCTTGTTTGCTATAACGCGATTTTTGCTTACTATTTCTCCAATTTTGTGGTATATTAACTGTGAATATAGTAAAGAAGAATGTCAACAAGAAGCGTTCTGGTGATAGAATTCCCAGTGATGATCGTAAAAGAAAGGATATAACACTTGAAGAGAAGCTCGATTTTATCAACCTCAAAATCACCCTTCTCCCCCATCAAGTAAAGTGTTACATTTACTGTATGATTTCATTATTAGATATGAATGTAACATTTATTTAGACTGTGCTATCCTTTGTGTTAGGCTAACTACTAAATTTTTTCGATTTCGAGTAATCTGCATCTAACCCTATTTTCTCCATAAGCCCTGTTATTTCTATTACGCGATTTTCTATAACACGATATTTTACAAGAACACAATTATCGCGTTATAGCAGAACTACCTGTACACTGTACATACAACCAATGATGCTGTAATCATGGAGCTATGTGATTGGGGGATGGGATTGACAAAGGACCAAACGCAGGACTTAGTGTGCAGGTAGGTTGTGTGGCGGCGCACGGGGAGATATTACTGAGACTGACGAGTGCAGCGAGAGACGCGTGGTACCTTGGGTTAAATATTGTTTCCTTATAAAAAGTCACAGACTTGACGTAGAAAAATATAATTTGCATTGATGGAATCCTTGTAAGACAGCGATTAATTTGAGTATAATTATACAACCCAAAGTTTGCATACCTGGTAGATATAAAAAAAATATTTCAACCAATAGGTATTGATGGATATTGTTAAAGCGATTTTCTTTTTTTATCTTATACAGTACAGTGGCCCCTCGGTTAACGAACTCAATCCGTTCCAGAAGGTCGTTCGTTAACCGAAACGTTCGTTAACCGAAACCATTGTTTCAATGGGTTTTTGGGTAATTGGTTCCAGCTCACCGAAAATTTCCTAAATTCAACAAAAATGGTAGAAAAGTTCACTTACTTTGAGGTGTGTATGTAGAAGGCTCCTGGATGATGATGATGATGATGGGATTTAGAATGGGGGTGGAGGAGAAGGAAGAAGAGAAGGCATTGGGGTGGAAGAGAAGTCACCCCATGGTGCCATTTCACCCATAAAATTTTAGCTCTCTGGTTTAATTCAAGATTATTTTCTTTAAATCAACGCTGCACTGCATTATATATTGTCAATATATAAAATATATTTCAAAATGACCAATAATTTGCTTGGAAACACAGAAAAAAAGCGTTTAGTTGAAGAGAGTCTCAAGCAAGATGTTACCTCCAGTGAAAACAGAGAGAGACTGACGCCTGTTTGCTGTGTAAAGAGGCTGGATGCCGCGCATTAAACTAGTCACTTTACCTTCAATTTTGTTCAATAATTGTTAAAATGACTAAAAAATTGAATATTAAACTTTTAAAATTATTGAATAGTATAAACTTCTTGATATTTACAAAAATAGTAAGGAATTTAAGCCCTAGAACCGATTAATGTATTGGCGGACTGATACTAAAGCTGGTTGCCCTGTCAGTGCAAGCGAAAACATGTTGAGGTCGGTTCGTAAGAAGTTCGTTAAGCGAATTTTTTTTCGTTAACCGAATTGAAGATCCTTATGGAAGGCAGTTCGTTAATCGAAATTACGTTAACCGAGGTGTTCGTTAAACGAGGGGTCACTGTATAGCGAAATGGTCTTAATTTATGACCATTGTTAAAGCGGAATATCGCTGAACAGGACATCATTTATCAAGGTTTACCTGCACTGTACTGTACAGTAGAATGTCGATATAACACGAGATACGTTCCAAGAGAGGTCGCTTTAAACCGAATTCGCACTAAATGAAAGTGTTGTTTCAATGGAATAATTTAGTTTGGTACTTGAGAGAAACACAAAATACTAAAAAGACTGAGATTCTACCCAGATGCACCTCAGCCCATATCCTAGAATAAACTTAACATTGTTTT
The DNA here is from genome assembly GCF_018991925.1 of Homarus americanus. Lineage (NCBI taxonomy): Eukaryota > Metazoa > Arthropoda > Malacostraca > Decapoda > Nephropidae > Homarus > Homarus americanus. The sequence goes on from NW_024757794.1 coordinate 4,462,374, forward strand.
TTGTAGTATTATGTTAAAACAAACACTCATAAATCAACACAGCTAAAATTATGGGACATGAAATGGTCTAAAATTATGGGATGTGAAATGGTCTGTTTACTAGCAATCAGCTGATGGGAAGATTGGAGGGGGGGGGGAAGGTGAGGTGATATGTTTGACATTTGATGCCAAGGTCTAATGCTTATTTATTTATCTGTCCTTAACCCATATGGCGTCAGCTAAGTTAATATAATTATGTTCGGCTGGCGTCGGCAATTTTTTTACTTTGGATTTTGGCTGAAATGGACTTATACTATCATATAATGAAGGAAAAACATTACTTAGCAACTCACCGGACCATGGAAGGTGTAGTTACGCCCATGGGTGAACGTGTCGCAGCGTTGAAAGTTTACACGTAGAACCCGCAGAGTTTTACGGGTGTTGACGTTTTTCATTGAGTGAGAGTGGAATTATGCTAATTACCGTAAGTTTTCACTGTCTGTAGCTGTTTTTTCTTTATTTATCGTCTATCTCGATTTAGGAACATCAATATATTTATCCTTTTTCGTATTATTTACACTCATTTTCACAATAATTTTCACCAATAAGTATTTTTTTTTTGGTATGATTTTATTATTTTTTTTATTTGGTTTCACTTTTGCATTATAAGTATAGATTTTACAGTAGGTACTTATTTTTTATCTAGAAAGTATATCGGCATAACTGTTATGCCGTTGATGCTGGGAGTACAGAAACATTGCGGCGTAACTGTTACGCCGTTGACGCTGTACGGGTTGAGTGACTAAGTTTTCTCTTATAAAATGTTACTAAACTGACCTGGGAGAATACAATTAACATTGCAGGAATTCTTATAAGATAGTGATTAGTTTGAATACAAACATGCTACAGTTCGCATTACATACAAATTTTAGTTCTAACTAATTTTATTACAAAAGGCTAAAAAAATTTCTCTTGTTGACACAAACAATAGCCTGAGAGATGGACCACTCACAGCTTCTACACCTTCATCATCAATCTTCATTTCTTCTATATCATCATTATCTTCACTAGTATCGCATTCATATCACTATAGTATTCCACACTAAGGTGGCTCGTAAGCCACGCCCCTCGTCTTTAGCTACAAATAGCCGATTGGTCCCCCCCCTCCCATACTGTGCGTATATAAGCACATATTTATTGACCTTTTGTAATAAATATTTAAAATTTTCTAACAGCATCTCTGAAGTGCTAATGCCTTGAAATGAATTGCATTTTGATAATCCAGATATTTAACATTATTTTAGGTAATAACAAGTCTGCTTATCAATTGTGAACACATTTAGTTTGAATTTTCTAGAAACCAATCAGCTATTAGAATAAAAGTGGGGCATGGCCAACGGGCCAGGTTTGCATGGAAAAAGTATACGAATGGGATTAAACATGAAATTTACAGTAGTACATTATTTTATTTACCTGATGAGTTATTATTTACTTTCATTTACTGTATTTTGTCATTCTATTTCTTCTTTTGTCTTAAATTAAGTGAATATATATATATATATATATATATATATATATATATATATATATAATGACTTAGGCTATGATATACAGTAGTGTGATTTTAAACATTGTTTTGTAAGTACAGTATGCATATAGCATGTGTTCTGACTTACGTATAAATCCGACATACAAACATCCTCAGGAACGGAACCCGTTAGTAACCCGGGGACTCCCAGTATACAGTAGCGGGATGTCTTCCCAGGGAGAAGGAAGGAGACGTGACCGATGTTAATCTTTTCGGCATGGTGGCTAGTGGGTAATAAAGTGTGTGGGTGGGCAAATACTTTCCTTGTGTTACTGGAGTGGCTAGAAGCTGTAGGAATTTTGTCACAAGAAGATATCACATGTAAACTTTGTTTTAATGGTGCTAACAAGCGCGTAAATCTATGGGCTTCCTGCTGCGGCCATGGCAGATACTACCCATAAATTTATGTGCTTCCTGGTTGAAGAGTTAAGTAGGAAGTATAAGCAAAGGAATAGTAAAATTAAATAACATGATAAAAATTGAAAGAGTACTTTACTGTACATATAAAATGATAAGAGAATGAAAATGAACAACAATCTTTTGAGGTTGACATCAAGCTGAAGTTTTTGTGAAATTTCAGATTCAAAATAACCATGAAAATTAAAATGAATAAAGAAAGAGCAAATCCTCTTCTGTTATAAAGATAATTTGTTATGTAGACAATATGATTCAAATTCTTTTATTAATTAATCTGATATCAGCTCCAAAACTTAAAAAACAGAATTACCAAATATAATAAATAGTAACACTAATGAAATACAGTAATTACACAGATTGCTCTTTTATTTTTCAACCTCTATTATGAATTACCTAAGTTAAAAAAAAATCAGCTATGTAACATGCTCCTCTATAAATATTTATGAACATAACAGAATGTGAGTACTGTACATACTGTACTGTGCTGTATTTACCAACAAACTTTAGAATTTTCAGAAGACAAATTTAACAACATTAAAAGATAGGATTTAACATGTGATGAATTTTTAAAACAAAAGTCTCATCATTACATAAACAATATGAATAATGGTGGCTAAAACTTAAGGATGTAATATATAAAAACAAATAAAGCAAACCTTACACATTACAATAATAATTTAAGCTAATCATAATATCTACATAGAGAAGAAGATACAAGATCACTGGATTCACTAAAATATTAATACATATCAATCTCATAGTATTAAGGAAAACATAATTTTTAATACCAAGCTTAATTCAGACTCTGATGTTTAAACTGACAGACTTACTCCAATAATTCCAACTAAGTCACAAAAATCAAACCATAAAAATCTAACATCTTGATAAAACTGTTGTATAAAGTCTTTAAGCAAAGTGATATAAATAGAAGTATTAGAAATAAACTAAACTGTTAATTGTGAGAAAATGATGAGTACCTTCTACATGATAAACTACATGTGGTGAAAACTAGATGTTCCTCATTTAATGAAGAGGGATAAAAGGTGTCAGGTAGTAGGGCTTGGTTCTTGTGATGGTCCTGACACTAAAGTTGGAGGGGTAGTAGTGATGGTCGAGGTGAGTTGTGGCCCAGCAACTGATGGCTGGAGATTTGATGCAAGAAGGAGGGTGGCAGGAGGCTTAAGTAAAGGCTTGGATGCCTCCTCCTCCACTTTTCCATTATCATCAGATTTTAAGAAACGACACGTCAAGCAGTTCACCAACAGACCAACAAAACGGCTAATCAAACCTGTTGACATAAGTATAACGTAACAAAAGTTTAATAAGGGACAGGAATTGTAAACATAATAAGCAGTTCGGAAATAAAAGAAAGAAAAAATAACCTGGATTATTGGTGAACATTTCATAATGCCACATGAACAAATTATCTTAATATGAACCCAGAATTAAACACTTACAAGGCAAGCATACAATTCACAGCACCACTAGCCAAGATCAAAATGGTTATCATGAAAACACTCACTATTACTGTACAGTAAAGTACTGAGTTTTCAATAACAGCTTCATTCAGTGGCACCTATCCTTTTCTTCACCACTAATTAACTTGTTTTTATCACTTGTGGTTGTGCATATGCAATACAGTGCACTGTACTTCTATCAATAAATTACCACTGACATAATGTGAAGGTTAGGCACCCTTGCTTATTTCACCTGATGATTAAACATTCTAAGATTAACCCCCTTCCCCCAGGTACCATTAAGATGATTACATGAAATATGCTGGGGTGCCTAATATTTATTTGATCCCCAGTGACCAAAAATACTGTACAGTTTCATGATGGATCTCTTCACTAAGTACAGTACTGTACCTCAAAAAAATATCTGTGATGTCCCGGGAGGGTAGGTGTGATTGGCTCTATGGCATACTGATCCTACTACATTTGGTAACTGAACATCATATTAATTATGCCAAAATAATGCACATTGCATTACTTATGTTAAACTATATATCAACCGTGGCCTCATAATGTTTCACACAGAGCGTGGACAGATACTTTATTGAGATATACTGTACATCAATAATGTGAAGGAAATATAGTGAATGATACCTGTATCATGATTTCCAGAAACTTTCAATCAGAAAGTGGTGTCTGGTAACTACAAAACTCACTTTTCACCAATCAAAGTTAATATTTTGGACTTCTCCACATCACTCAAGTACTTCCCAGCCATTTTGGTTAATGTCAGGCCAAAATAAGCACCACAAACATGATGGGAGGGAGAACACAATTATCCAGGTGAAGTGCCAAGAACACCCCCCTCTCTTGGCCACAGCTCAGCCAGATACTTGTGACCAAAAGTAGCAGAAATAGACCTTAAAAGTAGCGGATCTAAATGACAAGTAGCCCTATATACAGTCAGTCCTCGACTTACGACGGGGTTAGGGACCGACGACCAGGTCGTAAGTCGAAAATGAGAAAATAATACTGTACATAGAAAATCTAAAATGGGTCTCTTTTCTTCTTAGCAACACGAAAACTTTCACTTTTACGCTTGCCAGCCATTTTAAAGGGAATTACAAAGAGAAAATTTTGTTAGTACACAGAGCAATCACTTACGTTGGGACTCGAAAATACGCAATTTGAATAATATTTTATACGATTGCGGCGGCCGTATGTCCGGGTGATCGTTAAGTCGAGGAATATATATATATATATATATATATATATATATATATATATATATATATATATATATATATATATATATATATATATATATATATATATATATATATATATATATATATATACATACATACATACATACATACATACATACACATACATGTACATACATACATACATACATACATACATACATACATACATACATACATATACATACATACATACATACATATATATATATATATATATATATATATATATATATATATATATATATATATATATATACAGTATTACCTCGCCTAACGCTAAGTTTCACTTAACGCGCTTTTATCATATACGCGGTGCCTCGCCAGAGCTGAACTTTCACTTAACACGGATTTTTTCCACATATACGGTGAGTGTCCGCTCGAGACGCCATTTTTAGATTTGCCCCACCCACCCGCCACCCTGCCTGACTGCCTGTTTTAGCTCATAAAATTCATACAAATTGTTGGTCAGAATATAATTTACATTGCTGGAATTCTTATAATTTGGTGATCATTTTGAATATAAACATCATATATTTTGCTTTAAACTTACAATTTTTAGATAAAAAATTTTCTCTAGGTAACTATGGTATCTTTTGTGCAAAATATATGACATTTATATTCAAAATATTCCTGGTCTTACAAGGAATCCAGCAATGTCAATTATATTATCCTAACTTTAGTTTGAGGTATTATTTATTAAAATTTAGTGGTTATCCCACACATCTCCTTGGGACGGTTGGTGGGGGGTGAGGGAGGGACCGACCGACCATCTGTTACCCTGTGAAGAATTATTATTTTTTTTTATTAACTGAAGATATTTGTTTTAGCTCATAAAATTCATACAAATTACCCGGTCAGAATATAATTTACATTGCTGGAATTCTTATAATTTGGTGATCATTTTGAATATAAACATCATAGATTTTGCTTTAAACTTACAATTTTTAGATAAAAATTTTTCTCTAGGTAACTATGGTATCTTTTGTGCAAAATATATGACATTTATATTCAAAATATTCCTGGTCTTACAAGGAATCCAGCAATGTCAATTATATTATCCTAACTTTAATCTGAGGTATTATTTAATACTAAATGTTAAAAACTCTGGAAGGGAGGATTGGTGGGGGGTGGGGGGGAGGGTTGGGACTGACCGCGCGGTTGGAAGAGGGGGGGAGGCAAGGTGGGGTACTTTGATTGACAGATAGTGTCCTGAAGATTATTATTTTTTTTATTAACTGAAGATATTTGTTTTAGCTCATAAAATTCATACAAATTACCCGGTCAGAATATAATTTACATTGCTGGAATTCTTATAATTTGGTGATCATTTTGAATATAAACATCATATATTTTGCTTTAAACTTACAATTTTTAGATACAAATTTTTCTCTAGGTAACTATGTTATCTTTTGTGCAAAATATATGACATTTATATTCAAAATATTCCTGGTCTTACAAGGAATCCAGCAATGTCAATTATATTTTCCTAACTTTAGTTTGAGGTTATCCCACACATCTCCTTGGGACGGTTGGTGGGGGGTGGGGGGGGGGGGAGGGAGGGACCGACCGACCATCTGTTAGCCGGCTGTGTAGTGTGTGAGAGGGGGAGGGAGTTGAGTCCATTATTTGAATGGACATTAACTTGGCGACTGTATTTCTCTATTTCTCTAAGTATTAATTGTGTGCATGTACCATCATAAAATTAAGATGTTATTTTTACTACAACATAGGTATGTGCCCTTCAAAAAGTGGAGTTTGGGGGTCGGGGCGGTTTTCTATTGGAATTAATCCCATATGTTCTGTTGTTCACTTAGCGATTTCATTAACGCGGGACCCTCTGGGTTCAATTGACGATTAAGTGGGGTTTAACTGTGTATGTATATATATATATATATATATATATATATATATATATATATATATATATATATATATATATATATATATATATATATATATATATATATATATATATATATATATATATATATATATATATATATATATATATATATATATATATATATATATATATATATATATATATATATATATATATATATATACGCAACACACACAGTGGTCCTTCGGTTAACGAGCACAATTCGTTCCAGAAGGTTGCTCGTTAACTGAAAAATTCGTTAAGCGAAACCATTGTTTCAATGGGTTTTTGGGTAATTGGTTCCAGCTCACCGAAAATTACAAACAAACTAAAAATAAATGCAGTAAAGTACACATACTTTGAGGTGTGCATGTAGAAGGCTCCTGGTTGATGATGATGATGATGGGAATTAGAATGGGGGTGGAGGAGAAGGGAGAAGAGAAGGCATTGGGGTGGAAGAGAAGTCACCCCATGCTGCCATTTCACACATAAAATTTTAGTTCACTTGGTGTTATTCAAGATTATTTTCTTTAAATCAACACTGTACTGCGCTATATATTATCAATATGTAAAATATATTTCAAAATGACCAATAATTTGACTGGAAACACAGAAAAAAGTGTTTTTGTTGAAGTCTCAAACAAGATGTTCCTTCCTCTGAACCGGTAAACAAACTGACGCCAAGCTTGGTGTGTTGAGTGGCTGTTTGGCGTGCAAAAAAATTGTTTCCTGTACTTCAATTATGTTCAATAATTGTTAAAATGAATACAAAATTTAATATAAAACTTTTAAAATTATTGAATAGTACAACCTTCTTGATATTTACTAAAATTGTAAGGAATTTAAGTCCTAAAGCCGATTACTGTATTGGCGGACTAATACTACAGCTGGTGAGCAGGCAAATGCAGGCGAAAATATGTTGGGATAAATTCCTAAGGAATTCGTTAACCAAAATTTTTTCGTTAACCGAAGTGAAGAATCTTGTGGAAGGTAATTCGTGAACCGAAATTTCATTAACCGAGGCACTCGTTAACCGAGGGATCACTGTATATTAAATTAACATAACTTTTCTTCTTATTAATCTTACTTACAGTAAATTAACACAACTATAAATCTTTTGTAAACACACACATCACTTTTAGCCAAATTGAAATTTCTAATTTATAGATCTACACTGTTCAGTAGGTCTTCCTCTTCTGTTTCTACTTCCTCATCTCTATAGATTGACGAGTCATAATTCAGCTTGGACATTGGAGGATCAAATGACGAACAGCAAGTTCCATTTAGTTCAATGCTTGTTTTTATTCCTAATATTGATGTTAAGAGCTCTAGCCCCATTCTGTTCCTCAATTTAGTTTTAACTGATGTAACTCTCGAAAATACCCATTCAACTAGGGCATTACTTATTGACAATCAATAGTTACGCTTGATGCCACTGACTCTCAATTTCAGTTATCTTAGACTGATCAGCAAGTTCAAGTGGGAGGTCTGAGAATGGAGGACGTGTGTGACTAAGACAAATATTTGGTGAGAAGTTCTTTACTTTCTTTAATGTTTCAAGAGAATACAAAATGGAAGTAGCCTAATCATCTGAAAATAAGCTCAAATATAATTTGAAGTAGCCCCAAAAGTAGCAAATAGCGGATCTCTAATTTTAGGAGCGGACACCCAAAAAAGGTAGCCCAATCCGCTACTTTTTGCCCAATCTGGCAAACCTGATTCTATGCTCACAGTGGCTCAACCAGACTCCCAGAAGTTGCCAGATGTTACAACAACTTCATATTCACTCGATGTACGGTTGTGAACGCAGAAAACCCGGATACGTTTTTCTCCCTCTCAAGGGGGGTTCAAGGCTTTTGCAGACACTGTAGAGTGTAAACTAGGATTTGGGACAAAATTAATTTTTCGGACCCCAAAAATTTATTTTCAAAATTTCAACCATCAGTGCAAAGTTAAATCTTACCATGGAACATGTTAGCAGGGACAAATAACTTTAAAAATCAATTTTCCCTCAGTTATTGGGAGCAAGAGTTGACTTTACACCTTGGCTGACCACCGATTAATTGCCTGGTTTGTATGTTTCAGGAGGTGGGGAAGGGATAGACCTAACAAAGTTGCCAGTTAGAAATTTCGAGGCTACCAGTCTGTGTGGCTTATAAGTGGATTGGACTGTAAATGATAGTCTCTTTAGGCCACTTCACAGCCTAAGTGTAAAATTACATGATTGGAGAAACTATTACACACAATATTTCTCTGTATTAATACCAGAATCTCATAAACGTAATGGTAAATTATCATAAAAACAATCACATGACATGGTAGCATAAATGTGAACTATGATACCTGTCTATGGTATCATATAAAATCTCTAATAATCATGAAAAAATCCACACATGATCAAAGTACTCTGGATATATTACACCTAAAAATAGTAATACTGTACTGTAACATCTTGATAACACACCTGAACATGTGAAGATTCCTCCAACAATCCCACATAACCGTGTGAGGAATGTTATCAAAGGCTCATGATGCTCCACGACCTCCACCTTCAGGGCAGACACATCATACTTGAAGTAAATCCCAGGAGTTCCATGGGAATTCTGTTGATATTTCACAGAACGAAATAATAGTAATATGGGATACATTTTTAGCTCTTCAAAAGTCTACCTCTGGCATAGTTACAATGTTTTTGGGAGGGTTAAATTGTACTTGTTTTTTTATTTTGCTCCTGATACAGTAGCTAGATGTGATGCTTCGTCTGCACCAGTTTTTCTTAAATTCAGTGAATTAATTAATAAGTGCTGGTAAATTCTGGTTTAACTGGAGTTTAATACATGATGCTCTTATAATTAAATACTGCTCACTAGTGCACTAAGCATAGAGAAAGGCCTTGTTCAAAAAGTGCCCACTGAGTCTTTTCCTTGAGTATGATCTGCCATAATGTAGGTGTAGCTGCTCCCTACACCCTAAGACCTAAGTCATATTGTAGTTAACCAACCCTCTACAACAGGTTTTCTCACCACTTGGACACCTCAAGTTAAATAGTATCATCATCAAGGAGCTTTGGGAATTATTTTGCGAGGGGCACATTTTCTGGAAAATTCAGAGAAAATTTTCCCAGTACCCGGAAAATTCTGGGAATGGGTGATTTTTTCCATCTTTGAGGCATGAAATAATGCAACAATACCTCACTAGTCGGGAATTAAACCCTGGACCTCTACGTGTGAACAGGGGTCAATACCACGGCACATGTACACTACAATGAAAGATTGCTGTAAAACAAACCTTTTCATGTGATATTTCTCTAGACTGTTCTGCTACAGAGTACTGGAATGAAGAGCCACGGTGACTGTATGTGTTGACATAAGTTGGTACTACTGTAACAAAGTACTGGTATGTCATGTGATCTGCCAAAAGAAAACAAGGCCTGTAGTTTCTGAAATGCACAGAGCAAAAATAAAACATCAAATATCTGTAACACAAACTGTACCCCCATTCCCATGTACTAGAGTGAGAATAAGTACAGTAATCATCACAAAGCAGTCTTAAAGACACTACTGTACTATAAATCCACATTTCAAATTTATAATGAATGAAAAAGGATGAATCAAGGTTTCATGAACTGCTGTGGGAATACTTTATTACTGTTGACTCGGCACCAAGTTGATTTCCCAGTGACACTTTACTTACTTTACTTTTATCCTCTTCACCACTGATCGGCTCGTTGGCCGCTTGGGCAATCGGTCAAGTCTCTGTTACACACTGTTGGAAAGTACTGGGCATGCACCGGCTCCTGAATATATCTGAACCTGCACCAGTGCTTGTCAAGTCTGGTCTTGAAACCGCTCACACTCGGTGCCGTCACAACACTCTCTGGCAGATTATTCCAAGAGTTCACAACTCTCACTCAGAAAAGGTTACCCCTCACAGTTTTCTGGGTTTGTGGCTTTTTCAACCTTGAGCTGTGACCCCTTGTGGGGCGAGCGTCTGCCAGCTCCAGGTAAGGACACTCAATTGAGTAGTGCACCTTGAGATGCTTATACACCACAATTAGATCCCCCCTTGCCCGTCTGTAGTACAGTAAGTCTGCACTTAACAATGTCCCACTTAACATTGTTTTGGTACTACGTCGCAAAACTTTAGAGACCAAAAATTCGTTTAACATCCCGGTGATCCGATACTACTTCGTTTTGCATCGTCACGGACTACTTTCTACGTTGCATCACCTGCTCTCGTCAGGCCACGCTATGCTATCTCAGCTCGGTGCAGAGTCTCAGTGACTCACAAACCTCCTTTGCTCCCACCCTCCTCCTCCTCCCCTCCCGCCATCTGCCTCCACTATTTCACTACCCACCACACACTCGCTCTCCCACCTCCGCCCATCGGTGAATACCAATACAAACTTAGTAGTTGTATATGTATGCACTATTTTCTATAGAAATGGCAATGATTTTCTGTATATGTAATGTATTTCATGGGGCAAAGGGAGGCAAAGGAATGTTACTCCAGTATTTTATCTATTTCTTATGGGGAAAATTGATCAGCTTAACGTTGTTTCATGTAACGTCGCATTTATAGCAACGTAACCCCGATGTTAAGCAAGGACTTACTGGATAAGCTAGGCAAGTTCAGGCGCTCCAATCTCTTGGGGTAGCTGAGGTGCCGTAGTGCAGGCACCAGTCTGGTGGCCCTCCTTTGGAAATTTTCAATCAAATGACAATCCCAAGTACAGTACATGTACAGTCATTTCTGCTACGTGTGTTTTGTCAACACGAATTGGTTGTAATGCGATTGATCAATAGGGGAACGCTGTTTGTAAAACGCAAAATTTTGCATATGAATGCTGGCTATAACACGATTCCATCCTCAACGTTTTAAGCGTGGCGCAGGGTTATGCAATGTTTACAGTTCATGTTCGACATTACATGTTCAATTGATTCATGTGTTTTGTTTGTGAAGTGCTTTTTGAGAGGTACTCTATAAATTTCATTCTTTTTTTTGCAAATTTAGCTGTTACCCATAAATACTGTATGAAAAGAATAAGTAAAAAAAATGTTTCGCAGTGCGGACTAATAACGGTTTATACCAGCGCTCTGCGTTTACATCACATGATCAGTTGAATCACGCGGTTTCTGTCGATTGCTCTGTGAAGTGTCTGTGATTTTTGCTGTTTTCTCCAATTTTGTTGTGTAAGCCATGAATATGGAAAGATAAGGTAAGAAGAATGTTTCCAAGAAGCGTTCTGGTGATCGAATTGCCGGTGGTGAACGTAAAAGAAAGGCTATAACACTATTGCTGGAACATGCTGGAACAAGCTTGAGTGCTAGCAAATCTGTGAGATCACGGACAAAGTAATAGGCACCTAACCCTATTTTCTCTATAAGTCCTGTTGTTTTTATTGTGTGAATTTCTACAACGTGAGGTTTCACAAGAATGCAATTATTGCGTTGTAGCAGAAATGACTGTATAGCTTTGGAACCAAACAGGGTGACAGTACTCCAGATGGGGAAGCGCTTCACTCTTGAAGATCGTTACGAGGGACGGACCGTCTAGATATCTGAACGACCTTATAAGACTTACTAATTTATTTGCCTGATTTACCAACATACCTTCATACAGTACTGGGATACACCATAAGAAACATTACACTAGTAAGAAATAAGTGACACTCACTCTTTTCAGCCAACTGTTCATCACCCTCCAGTGGATGCACAATCCCAGGTGCTGGGTCACCAAAGGACAGCTTATTGATCCGGTGGGTGAAATTGTAGTCTCTGTCGTCCATGAACACAGCCAAATGGGCATGACCCCTAGGAAGTGGTATGGTTTTACCTAAATCAAGTGAAACCATAAACATGTATTTAGAAGTAGCCTAACAATATATGATATTTAAAGAATTAAAAACTTTAACAGAACATGAAATTTAGATCAAGAAGGAAAGGAAATTGTTTACTGATATTGGTCATACTGTCTTAAAACATACTGAAGTGGTTCTGAGAATGGGACCAAGTAAAGCATTTACTCAACCCAAGAAATATATACCAATGACAATAAAAAGCTGTTTATAAAACAAGAAACCATACAGTTGATACTGGTGACATTTTCTATCCTCCAGTCATATCTGTTTACCTTATGCACTGAATACTGATATTAACTGATATTTTTCTAACTTTGAAGACTGTTTTCACTATAATGCAGTGGATGGAATCAGTAACACCAGAAAACATATTTATTACAGCGTAACAATGGATGAATGAAAGGGAGAGTCCGGGTACTTCTGTATATTTGCTCTCGATTCCAACCACGTTGCTAAATATTATAACAAGAATACTAGATATACCATGAATCATCTGAAGTTTAACTCCAGCTTATTTCACCTTAACACTCTCAGGATCATACATGTTTAAGTGGCATTTCGATTTAATGTAACATAGGGTGTTTAATCAGGTTAAATAAGCTGGGGCACTAATCTTCAGGTGATCCAAAAAAAGTATTATGAGAAAATAAAGACAATAACTTTAGGTATGTTTCTTCTTTCAACCTCAGGTAATTCAATTTCCTTTCTTAAATCTCAATTCCTCAAGTTATGTCATATGGGATAACTCGTCCCTTTTCTGTAACAACTCTTTGCACATTTTGTGTGATTTCTCTTCCTATTTTTTATTCTTGACATAAAAGAAGATGCAACAGTTCCAAATGCAAGTAAATTCAGTTAATGAGCATGTATGGGACCCTTAAGACTTACTGTAATGGAGAGAAAGATTGTCTTCCTATTGTCTAGACTTCATAATGAAGACCTTAAGTGATAAAAACAATACAGGGAGCTTAAGTGGATAGATAGTGAATGATAAAAGCAATACAAGGGGCTTAGGTGCATGGATACTTAGTGAAGTGCTTTACATAACTTATGAAACATACTATACCTGCTGTGATGTGGAAGTTACCAGCCACTTTGTTGATTTCTAAGGTCCCATATAACCGACAGGCATCCTTCTCCCTCTCGGGGATGATCCGTCTAAAATGAGAGGTAAGAGCACAAAGATACAGTGAAAGTGAAAAGTAAAAGTAACAAAGATTTTAAAAAAATTTTGAAACCATGATACACATGCTTGCACGGGTGTTGACAGTTATACAATGGGATTCGGAACTTCGAAAAGCCACCATAAGGTGATCGATCGTATATTGATATTAATAACTTATGGGGGAAAAAAGGTTCTGTTCCTGAGACCCTAAGGAGCACTCAGAGTTAGCACCCACAGCAGATATCTTTCAACTCATAATTTTGGGTAGACATTCATAATTTTCTTTCTCTATTTTTTTTATTTATTACATGCAATCACAATGTTTCATGCAGAATATGCAAACAAATATAATAATAATTATCATAAGGTCAAAAACATAAAGGAAAGGTATACATTTCTTATGTGTGTGGGAGATAGCACAAAGAGCGAGGGAGGGGGACGGGGCAGTGGCACGGGATCTCAGCTTGCTGTGTTAAGTCCCGAGCATAGTGACAAGCTTGCCAATATATTTTTTTCTTTTATTCATTATTATTTCTATTTATTCCTCACATTTACTGGTACAGCATACATTATTTTAGGTACAAAGAATAGCTTCTTCCACATCCAAACCATCCTCTGGGCGATGTGACACAGTAAAGGCTGGCAGTCACTGGGGACGGGCGTGGGCCGCACATGTTACGTCATTCCGAGATCGTATCATCATATCCCGGAATATTGCAAGTTATTACACATCACTTTTTAATATATATTTTTTTCACTTATCAGCTTACTAGCTATTTGGGCGGTTTATTCAGCATTAGTACAGGAGGAAACTGGGGACCTGGAAACCTGTGATGTTTGGTAGGGTCAAGCAGGACAACACTCTTCTCACATGAATCTGGGCCGAGGCTCGAACTCTTGACATACTGGTGAGAGTTATGCACATTACTGCTGTACCACCAACACCCCAGCAGTGACAATGTAGGAAAAGCATTCAAGCACCGACAATTGGAAAATTAATCTTAGCCATCGCATAGAGGTAAATGGCGTTAATTTTTAATCATCGTAAAACTGATCGATCGTATATAGATCCATCGTAAAATGGTCAACACCTACAGTATATGCACATTTATGTACAAGTGAGGTGACCAATAGTTCAACTTCACCCTATTCATTTCAATTTAGAGAAAAAGACTTATAAAAAAGATAAGTCTTTTTATAGGTACTATACACCTTTGGCAATATGAAGCTTCTTTATTATGAAATTTGATTTTCTCTGTTTTGCTTTAAAATTAAGAAAATTAATAAAAAAGTGGAATTCATTAAGAATACATCGCCATAGTTGTTTGTTATTACTTCAGCCAATCAGAACGAAGTACACAACTCAAAACATAACACATTCGCCAGTTGTCTGAGGCCTATGAGATAGCTATGCATGTTGCCATTCAAACATATAATGAAACTATATAAAAGTTGTGGAAAAATCATTTCAATTCTCTAATGTGACTTAGAAAAAAATAAATAAGATAATATAAAACTATAAAATAAGAAAAATGAAGAGCATGGATGTGTATTCTGTGTGGGAAGTAAACATAAGTGTGGAGGCAGGGGGCAGTTTGTAAATAACACATCTTTGTTATTCAGCTGGTTAGACCTACAGTATTTCAGTTTAAAAAAGTACACCTAGCACCTCTAGTGCACCTCTGCTGTAAGTTTACTTTATCCTCTTCGCCACTTATTGTGAAAGTAAATTTAAGCCTAGTCACGCTGCTTTCCCTCAATGTGACATCACAGCATACACACAGTGCAGCAGCCATGCACATCTGAGGCAGCTGGATGGATGCCTGGTTGAATTGTGTCACCCACTCTTGGCATTGCATCACCCAGAGAATGGTTTGAGTGTAGAAGGAGCTATTTTTGTACATAACATATTTACTACACTATTGTATTTTATCCTGTAATGCACTTTGTATCATTCATATTTGGTGAATGCAATATACAGAATAACAAAGGATTGAAACCTATTCCAATTTACTCCATGTTAAATTTAATTCTAACAAAAAAGTTTTCTAGAATGAAGTGAATTTTGTGAACATATCTACTTTGTTGCCAGAAGTATACCTATACTGCATACAGTATTTTGTATATTGTGGCATCAGTGTAACCACTATATCAGAATAATTTTATGTTTCTGTTTATTGATTAAATTATCTGTAATTTAACTGAGATCATTTTGAACACCTATTAATCATAATAAACACCTGGAGTCATTATGAGTACAGTACTTAAGTTACCTGGTGTTATTATGAACACCTATGATTTGCTTGGGGTCATTATGAGCTCTTGTGAATCAATTGGCATCATTGACACTCATGAAATACCAAGTGTCAGTAAAAGCAATAGTGAGACACCTGTGATCATTACGCTGCCAAATCCATCTTCCAATAAGGTCACATAATGACTTTACTCTCGTGATGCTAAAAATCAATAAGCTTCATCCAGTGTACAGTAAATAGAAATCTTGTGTACCATATTCGGTTATACTCCTACACACCACTCAAGAGAGACACTCCAGGAAGTAGAACCACTACCTCACCAGGATGAACACACATAAATTACAGTACTGTACTGTATTACACATAACGTCCCATCACTTACAGAGAAATGTAAAAAAAAAAAAGTAGATAAAAATATTGTATGGCATATCATAACTAATATCTGTGGTAAGAACAAGTGTTTATAAAAGAAAAAAAAAATATGCAGATATAAAAACAAATTTTGCTTGCTTACCTTCGAGGCATATCACCAAAAATATTTGTGTAACCACTCCTCCACAATAGCTCATGTATGGAGTGGAACTGGTCCCGTAGATAGCTGTTCACCTGTACAGTAATTGAAATAAAATACAGTATTAGGCAGATTAGTGCATAGTATGGTAAGTCACTGAATTAATCAATAACCTAAAATAGTAGTAATAAAGAAAGGAATGAATGTGTGAAATTCCAAAAGAGAGACAAGAGCTCTGCAAAAATTCACCATTAGAGTTCCCAATTGAAGAACCTCCCTTGTCCAGGGGACTGCAGTACAACACTCTACTTTATCTACATTCTGGAAACATGGGGCACCATCCTGTCAGATCAGTATATTCATTGCATAAGCAGCTACTCGCCCAGCCCCAGGAAATCAGAGATTTATGAAGTAAGACCCAGTTCCATTTTACCAGTTGCTTCAAGCCCATTGAATAAAACAGTTACTGGGACAAACCACAAAGATAGTTTAATTTCCTCTTTACTCCTCCGTTGAAACTTGGGTTTCAAATTTTTGTTTCCACATTTTCCTGCCCCTAAGAAATATACCAAGAGAAGAAAAAGAAATCATATGTCACTTGTCTCTTCCCTTTGCTTTATGGTCAGAAGGTCTTTTGACAAGTGACCTGTGAGATTCTAAACCAGCATGAAAAGGAAGGAAGGAAGTTATATTTTAACCCTCTTGAGCATTATAACGCAAATTGTGTCAAATCATTGGGTAGCACTTTTTGCATCGGTGACTCGAATGGCATCATTAAACTTTAAAAAATTTGCCCCCCAAAAGTTCTCAAGGTAATTGCATCAAATTTCCGTGCATCATAGATGAATACAAGATCGTGTGAGGGAAGCTTCCAGAAAGTACCAAAGCATGGGTGGTATTCCAATGTCCATCAGTTTCTCCCTCTGGAAAGTTCATAAATTCTGCCTCTATAACTATATAATATTGTACCTTGGACATCTATGAAATTGGAACACAAATATTTTTTTTCTTCTATATTCGAAGTGAAAAATATAGTCTTATTCTCGTCTTATTTTTTTCTGGTAATGTTAACCTGATAATGGCGACATACATACCTGAAAGATAAGCAGAGGAGTGCAACATACATCCTGGAATTCAGAGTATTTTGAATGCAGCACGCAAAAAATTTCATATCTCGCAGGGTCAAGTCATACCTCGGTCAGGGAAGAGTCAAGACGTGCACGGTCACGATGGAGTCAAGTCATGTGTCCTAGCCCCCTTATAGGGAATACTACACCCTGAAGAACTACTGAGTATTCTGTGGTATGAAGTAAATAGTGTAAATAATATAAACAGTGGAAAAACAACATGTGTGTGTGAATAAGTAATTTTGCTCAATCTGCACTTGGAACTAATCCCATAAGTGAATAGAATAAGGCAATTTTCCATAATAAGTTGTGTTCATCCAGAAAATAAGGAAATAAGGACTTGTTCCTAATTGCTGAATCATGATTCCATGTCAGTAGTTGCCGTTTCTCCCTCCCTCACCCTCACAAGTCATCCCCCCACTCATGGCGTGGCCTGGTGTGACCTCCTGCCAGCCCCAAACCCACTGACTTCACAAATTCACCGTGGCCAAACTAAGGTAAGTAATGGACTCATATTAGGTTTCCACATTCTTCTACATACTGTACTTTAATCCACAAAATTTAAAATGATGTTTGGGGAAAATTTATAGACTGGTTTGTGAACTGGGGGGGTTGATCGGCAAAAACTTTACCGCAGTTATCACACAAAAAAAGTTCTTGTGGGAAAAATTGCTGCAGAGCAACGATTAGACCTCTCGTGAGTGGTCCCATACAACTTTTGTTGTGATCACGGGTACTTGAAACTTTATTGTGTAAATGAGAGGGTTAGGAGAACCAAGTGAAGGCAGGCAGGTTAAGAAGAATTCCCTCAAGAAATGCAGTACAATACAATCATGATGATTCCTTATGAGAAATAGTTTTGAATTACACCGGTATAGTTGTACAGTACTGTACTTGTATTAATTAGAGTAAAAAAATTAAAGGAAGCTTAAGGTTAAATACTAGTACAGTACAGTACTTGAATCATTAAAATTAATCTGTCATGCAAAATGTGTAGAACAAATATAAAAATTCATTCAGCTTAAGGCATGGAAAATTAATGCTTTAAAACATAAGTAAACCACACACATGTAACCACACATACCAGTGTACATACTCTAAATGTTCAACATCATGCGTCTAATTCAATAAAACAGGGAGAAGTTCAAAAACTCTTCACTAGAGCAGCTGTAAAGAATACCCCATAAATACTTCTAAATCATTCTACAGCACAGTACAGTAAGTAATAAATCCTCACCCGCTGTACACCTTCAAAATGAATTCGTTGATCAGGATCCAAGACCCACCAAGTATCCTCCATTTCTAAAGAACCAAATGTCATAACTTGTTGACCTGTCATGTCCAACACATCAGCACCAACAACTGCAGGATATAAACTTATGATTTTTATCACATTCCAAACAACAAGAAAAAAATCCAAATGATAATAACTTTGATTGTAAGCATGCATGTATTTTCACTCATACAGACAGTATAAACATCTATTAAGGTTCAGTAGTAAGGAACACAGGGGTTGAATACTGCTCACAGCATTGTACAATTATCGAATTAGTTAAAAAATATCAGCAAAAATGGTGTTAACAAACATTGTTAATATTTTGGATATTATCCAGTGTACAGTACATTATATGCAGTATTATGATTTTGCATAGTGGAAGGTAAAAGAATGTTGGGGGGAAGCTTATTTTGGTCAACATTTCGATTACAGACTGGGTGGGATTTCTAGTAAGTAATTCATATCAGATACCCAGAACTGTATAGTACAGTACAGTACTACTTACATCTACAGGGCATGGCGATTGTGATGTCAACATTTATCTTGAGTTTTTCAGTAAAATCTGCATCTGGCTTGAAGGTGTAAGTGAAAGTGGTCTCCATGTAGTACATCACCTCCATCACCACCAGCCACATCATCAATAACAAGCTTAATACTGAAACTGCAATGCAACAATTATATTTAATTATCTTACCACCAACTGAACCTCAATGAAAATTGTACATTAAAATAGTAATGATGAAGACACCTTTGACAGATCTCATTAACATTGAGAACTGCTGCTTATTTCACCAGATGACTAAACACCCTAATGCTAACCTAACCCCCCAATGGGGTGTTTAGTTGTCTGATAAAACAAGCGGGGGATTCCTAATACCATATTCATGAGATCCCCTCTGACAGAAGAAGAAGCTGTCCTTAATTCTGTTGATGGCAACATTCACAATACTGTAGTCACACATTCTCAAACTTCAAATCAATTTAATTAAAAGATTAAACAATACCATGAAGAATAAACCATAAGTATGATAATGATAACTGAATAAGAGTTCTCATTAAGGTAGTCAGGGTCACTTATTTGCTTTATGTATTGTTTTTCTTACTCCAGAAAGATTAAACAAGAGTATTTTTAACTTACACGTTCCCCCAGTGGTTGATACCTCGATGCACTCTTCAGAAGTTTTAGGGAATGCATCAAGACTCTTCACTGTCTGGAGTGCTTTTCGTCTATGCCGCAACATACTTCACAAGTCACTACACCTCTCCCTGGAAAAAACACAAAATTAATTGAATGTGAAGCTCTTGCATTTACTGTGCTGTATATGTACATTGAAAATTATTCACTACTCAGAGAGAGAGAGAGAGAGAGAGCTATTATATATTACTATACAGTACTATACTGTATATCCAAGCAGAAGAAACAAGTGACCTGTGAGACCCATATCACTGTTGCTACTATGTTACTACATTAATTTCCAAATTTAAGATACTGTATAGTATACTGTATATTTGATTTTATTCTTCATCTCAATATAAATACAGGTATCCCTTGCTATACAAATGTTCACTATACACAAATTATATTCATACACCTCTTTCTCACTATCCAAGAGATATTTGCTCACCCAGTGGTGAGCCCTCACCACCCTCACATAAGGTAATGTAGCAACTGTACAGGTACTCCTCGACTTACGACCACCCGGACATACGACCGCCGCAGTCATATAAAATATTTTTCAAATTACTGTACGTATTTTCGAGTCCAGACGTTAGTGATCGTGCTGTGTACTGACAAAATTTTCGTTTGTAATTCCCTTTAAAAAGGCTGGCAAGCGTAAAAGTGAGAGTTCTCGTGGTGCTGAGAAAAAAAAGAGACACCCATTTTAGATTTTCTATGTATTATTTTCGCCTTTTCGACTTACAACCAATTTGATTTACGACCTGGTCGTCAGTCCGGAAACCCATCATAAATCGAGGAGAGACTGTACAGTTTTATTGGGTTTAACAATTTGTTAAGTACTGTACATACTGTACTATAGTATTGAACAATGTTTTGTTTTTTTCGTGAAAAAATTTTGTATAAATTATTATTAGTGAATTTATTTAAATTTTGTAAGGTACAGCAGAGTACAGTACAGTGATTCCTCGGTTAACGAATGCCTCGGTTAACGAAATTTCGGTTAACGAATTCCCTTCCATAAGATTCTACACTTCGGTTAACGAAAAAATTTCAGTTAACGAATTCCTTACGAATTTTTCCCAACATGTTTTCGCCTGCTCACCAGCTGTAGTATTAGTCCGGCAATACATTAATCGGTTTTAGGGCTTAAATTCGTTACCAATTGAGTAAATATCAAGAAGGTTGTACTATTCAATAATTTTCCAAGTCTTATATTAAAGTTTTTAGTCATTTTAACAATTATTTAACATAATTGAAGTACAGGGAACTAGTTTTTATCGTGCCAAACAGCCACTTGACTCACCCAAAATGGTGTCAGTGTGTGTCCCTGCTCAGTGGAGGAAGCTTCTTGCTTGAGACTCTCTTGAACATAAACTATTTTTACATTTTTACAGTACAATTATTGGTCATTCTGAAGTTTATTTTACATATTGACAATATAAAATGCAGCGCAGTGTTGATTTAAAGAAAATAATCTTGAATTACACCAAGAGAACTAAAATTTTATGGGTGAAATGGCGGCATGGGGTGACTTCTCTTCCACCCCAATGCCTTCTCTTCTCCCTTCTCCTCCACCCCCATTCTAATTCCCATCATCATCATCAACCAGGAG
The DNA here is from genome assembly GCF_018991925.1 of Homarus americanus. Classification (NCBI taxonomy): domain Eukaryota; kingdom Metazoa; phylum Arthropoda; class Malacostraca; order Decapoda; family Nephropidae; genus Homarus; species Homarus americanus. The sequence goes on from NW_024757794.1 coordinate 4,483,948, forward strand.
CCTTCTACATGCACACCTCAAAGTAAGTGTACTTTACTGCTTTTATTTTTAGTTTGTTGTAATTTTTGGTGAGCTGGAACCAATTACCCAAAATCCCATTGAAACAATGGTTTCGGTTAACAAAATTTTCGGTTCACGAACGACCTTCTGGAACGAATTGTGTTCGTTAACCGAGGGACCACTGTACAGTAATACCTGTATTGGGGATTCTTGTCATTGGGGAAGGAATCCTATATTTCCTATTTATAATGTTACTGTATTCACTATCTGAATATTCAATATATGAATGGTTTTATAGGAACCTCACCCATTCAAATAGTGAGGGATGCCAGTACAGTACTCTGCAACATGTTCATTACCTGATGCTGCTGGTAATGAACACGTAGCAGAGTACAGTACAGTACTTTATTCAAATTATTAGTTTTAATTCATAATCTTTAAAATAATTTTGCCTGTATTCAACCAATAATCACCTGAGAGGTTTATGTGTCATTTCTATTTATTTACCAGACAAACAGTATCAAACTGATAAAATATTTAATCATTTTGATTTCCAACTTTAGCCTAATAATGAAGTCTCTTAATAATTTATATACAAAATTTAATTGCTGTTCATAATCATACTACTGAAGTAGAGTGCAACAATTCAAAAACTTGAAGTTTTAATAATTCATGCCAATTTATGACCCTTGAAATAATTCACCTGCTTTATACATTTGTTTATCGTTTACAGATTCAGATGCTGTTTTTATGCATTTTACAGAATCAATTTATTCATCCATTTTAATATTGTACAATGCTTCAGCAAATTGACAAACCCTCAATGAACTAAGTCTCATTTAGCCAGAATAAATCACTAAAAGATAAAGTTCAGTGAAAGTTCTTGTCAGTTTGTGAAGTACCAAAGCTAGAAAGGACCATGGCGTACTTGCCAATTCCTAAGTTAATTCAAAGTCATTTATTGTAATTCCAGCACTGAAATGATAAACTTCAAGTACTGTACAGTACAGTACTGTACACTTAACCTGATAACTGTGGTAGAGTGATTCGCCGATCAACCCCCCATTGCACATAAAAACATGTACGGTACGTACAGGTATATCGATTTTCCCCCAACATCATTTTAACTTGTGGATTAAAAGATAGTACAATATGTAGAAGAATGTACATGTAATGTGGAAACCAAATATGAGTCCATTACATGTACTTACCTTAGTTTGGCCAAGAGTCTCTCATAGGGAAGAAAAAGCATTCTTACCTCTATTGTTCACCCCAACACTTGACTTATTTGACAATTTCACTAAAAGTAAATACAGTTGAAGCTTTCAACATAACTCTCAATGGATCTTGAATGTTCCTGCTATAAGCAGGTGCCGGGTATATATATCTTATGGTAACACGTATGTATTCATTCGTAATTTTAAGTATAATATATACAACAGGGGTGGCTAACCTTTTGTGTGATGTGATCTACTTTTTCCACAGTTACCCTGACACGATCTACCAGCCTAATATTCACCCAAAACACTCCCCCTCCCATGGCACATTTTCTGACATTGGGATATTTTATTCACTGAAAAGGTTCCAGAAACTTCCTCCTGTTGCCATGGATTTGATCTGAATATTATTTTAAAGTTTCAGAAGTTCATTTTCGACTTCAGATATGTCCATGTTAAATACTGATGCCATTCTAGATGCAATATCTTCACCAATTGAGTCTTTACCAAATGGAAAACACGTACAGTATATGTTGCAACAGGTTGTATTTCTGCTATATCTTAAAACCGCCTGTCAAACTATGAGGCAAGGTTTTGTATCTGTTTAGTATAGTGAGCACTGTCAAACTGGTCACAGTCTTTTCCTTGGTTTTCTAGTTCAGACATCATATTTCTGAAGTTTCGTAGTTGATGTTGCTGCAGCTGCGAAGACACTCGTTTTAGTTTCTGCTTGAAAGCAGTCACAGCACTCATCATGTCAACTATAGCTTTATCTTTCCCTTGCAGATCTAAGTTTAGTATATTCAGCATAGCAGTCATATCAACTAAATAAGCTAAATCTAACAGCCATACTTCGTTGTGATCAGAAGTTAGGAAACCTATCATCACTCCTGCACAGGGCAATGAACCCACTGATTCGGCCAGCCATTGCAGGTGCTCCATCAGTTGTCATAGATACAAGTTGGCACCTGTGTAATATTAACAAAATCACTGAAAGTCTGAAATATGTCTTCAACCCGAGTTTTTCCTTTTAATAACAGAATTTTCAACAGTTCCTCTTTGGTACTCATGTCTTTAAACACCATTCTAATGAAAATGCATAATTGAGATGTATCGACCACATCAGTAGACTCTATCAAATTGTAATGAAAAGAACACACACCCATGTATGTCTTTAATCAGTTATTCACCCAAATTCCCAGCCATAAATTCACAGCGCCTCATGACAGTGTTTCTTGATAACTGAACATCCTTAAAAGAAAACAGTATTTCAGACTTATTTTTGAAATTTTCAAACAACAAATCTGCTGCTTCTAAAAAGCCTCTTTGAATATTTCTCTATCTTGAAATGTTTTTTTATGCTTTGTAAGTACTCGACTCACCCTGAATGATGCAGTGGTTTGCTACCCTTGATTTTGAGCTTGCGCCGGTAAAAAGAGTTTGTTGTGCAGTAAGTTGTGATTTCAGTTCATTAACTTTCCTCTTTCGTAGCTCACTTTTGGGTGGGAAATCATTATCACACTTCTTGTAAAAACTTTTATATGCATTTCAAGATTTCCTTTCTTGGCAAAGCTGGAGATGCATGGCAGATCAGACACACACACTTCAAATTATTCATGGTAAAAAAATACTTTCTCCCATTCATTGTGAAAATGGTAAATTTTGGTCCAGAACTCATTTTTGGTTCAGTTGATGGCCAATAACCTGTATTTGGAAAAGAAAAAGTCGTACGTGAATACGAGAATTGCTTTTTTCCATGACTTTTCCTATGTGAATATGGGAGTTACTAACTGTAGGTGCAGAACGTTTTTATTTTATTTTTTATTGTTTTTCCATAAGCAATTGTCTCCGGCTAGTGTGGACACTTCTGTCTACTCTAGGGTTGCGGCGAGAACTGTTGCCAAGCTAAAAAGTCAGTAATTCTCATAATCACCCAAGACTTTTCCAAAACAAGAATAACTAGTATTACAGATGGCTGAAAATCACTGCATTGTTGGTGACAAGTGTGTAGGCTCGTAGGGACAGGGTTGTCAATTATGATTCTCTCTCTTTACTTCTGACAAGACTCCTCAATATTGAGTCGACTTTTTCATTCCCAAATTCATTAATACAAGGTTTAACGTGTATTTGTAAACTCATAAAAGCAAATACTGGCTTAGTTTTAGCCTACAACTGATGGCAACTTGCTGATCAATTTCCTCGCCAGGAACCAGTCAGCACCCGTCCGTATGAACGCGAACAATTCCTATCAGGTTCTGCCACATACAGCATGGCACAGTTGAAGTTTTTCTGTATGTATCGTTCTGATGTGTCCATAATGATAATCTATTCCAAGAAAAAATCTGAACAAAAATAATATCGCAATGATTATGAACAAAATTTTAATATGATATTTGTACAGTATGGCAGCTGGTCATTAAGTTTAACTATGCCATGCGATCGACTAGAGAAGGGATCTCGATCGACTGGTTGGCCACCCCTGATATACAACATCAACATGGGATTTCGTGAGATTTCTGAAAAAGAGGAAAGAGAAAACGTACGTCTCAGTGGTGGGACTCAAGAAAATGGCGAATGTAAACTTCTTACATTTGACCCAGCGATATAAAAATTTTTGCGCGTTGCATTCAAAACACCCAGAATTCCAGAATGTACTGTATGTCACACTCTTCCGCTTATCAATCAAGAATGTATGTCACAGTTATCGGGTTAAGTACAGTACCGTACCAAATGTCCTGTACCCCCTGTATACAAAACCCATTAAACCAAATACGAATTCAGCATTGCTGTTCCTAAAGAAACTTGATGTCATAGTTTTTATCGTAATGGTCTAAGTGTGGATTATATTAAAGATTATTATTGTGTTTCTTATATTTCTTACCGTAGAGTTCGATACCTTCACACTGGTTACTTACAGGAGATTATGGTGTATCAACATAGAAATTCACTCCACCACCCGACTCCATGATTTATACTTGATAAATGATGATTTAATGACTTCCATTAATTTCCAACATCCATCTAAGTTATTGGTTATACTTTGTCATAACCAATCAGTCATTACCTTTAGTAATAATAAGATAGAATCACAGATACGGGCAGATAATTGCACTTACAATTATTTGACAAGCTTCCATACAATAATTTACAATTTGCATGGATATAGGAGTCACTCACATTCACTCTGTAATAAAATTAATCTTCTAAAAAGGGGGAATTTTCAACTTGGGACACATGTGATTACTCTACTATGGGTATGACTTAACAGAGCCTTCAACTCTTCAAGTGATACATTTACTGCCAGCCTGGATTGCTCTTGTTGCAACCAGGCTTCCGCACAAGAACTTCTTTCCACGGCGAATAACAACAAAAAAGTACTCTTGGGTTACCACACATAGTCTCGTGTCACTAACAGTCACTGTAGACGGTTGCCGCGGCAGGGAGAACTGGTAAGTGTGACTTGATTAACCACTTAGGTTCAGTAAGCCAGCCTGGATTGCTTTTGTCACAACCAGGCTTCCACACGTGATTTTTCCACGGGGAATACAAACCTAGATTAACACACTTAATCTTGTGTCGATCACGGTCACTGTAGACGGGTGTCGCGCAGGAGAACTCAGTAGGCGTGACTTGATTAACCATTTACTGTAGGTTTGATAGGCCAGCCTGGATTGCTCTTGTCGCAACCAGGCATCCACACGTGATATTTACACGGGGATTACAACCTAGGTTAGCACACTTAAGTCTCGTGTCATTGACGGTTCACAGGACGGGATGACGGTGGAGGACTCTGTGTGGTGTCCCGTTCCCTTCAGAAGGGAGAGGGTGGGGACGACATCTTAACTAACCCATGGCCTAGGGGATACTACTCAAAATGTGGTTTTGGGGCGTGAGGCGACGAACAGTACAACACTGTCTCAATGGCCTCCCCCTATAGACTGGCTAACATACCACAAATGGAAAAAAATGGCGGTCATGGCTCGCCGGGTGCCTTATTTCTAGTAAAACAAACTTTGGAGTTGGTTGCGTGGGTAAGCCTAACGCAACCCATGACACTTGGCTTGTGCTTCTAAGTTCAAAATCTTTATTCCAGTAAAATTCAATTTAGTTTCATAGTACTACAGTATACTGTACAGTACAGCATTATTTTTTTTTAATTTTCAAAAGGATTTTCACCAATTTCATATGTAAATCTGTTGGGGAATCAAGTTAAAACTTTGAATTAAAATAGTGAAGCAGACCAGGGGATCCAACCAAATTCGACCTGAGCAACACTACCTTACGATTATTAGGTGACATATAGCTTACATCTGGTTCTTGAAGATTTTACCTGACGATTAAACACCCTAATTACTGCTATCCAGGTAAGTTAAGTTAGCTTAGCATTAAGGTGCTTATTCTTAATCCCTTCAGTATGGGGATGTAATTTTTAGTATTTTAATTGGCTAATGCCGCACAATTTTCTTCAGTTCAGAAGGGAAACTGCCTGTATACAGTAATACTGTATCTCCGTTAGCCAGAACTCTCCAATACATATAAAGTACAGTATACTGAATTAGAGAAGCTATTAATACTGTACTGTACTATATATTTCATAATCTACCATTTTCAATACAAACTCACCAAATTTCATTTGACGGCAGGTTTTCTTTCATGACTGGCAGCTTACTATTTTGCACATAAATGTTATTTTTTTGGGAGAAAATGGGAATAGTTTCCACTGCCAGGAATGCATCTTCAATTTACAGTTATTGTTCATTGCATTCTATCTGTTTTACTATTTATTAACCTGCACTCAAAGAGATGAGGAATTTTTTAACAAGATTTTAGCAGACCTTTGGTAGTTCAGAAAGTTCTATGGTTCGGCACCAGTCAGGTCCCGAAGGTACTGGGTGAGAGTGGTTCAACCTGTTTTATGAAACATATTCAATTCTCAGTTTCTGACACATGATTCATAACACTGAGAATGAAAAAAAGCAACTTTTATTCTATCACATAAATATCCAAATACCCTGTACAGTACAGCAGTTATGGTGAAAATGTAAGTACAATCATTTCTGCTACAATGCGTGTTTTGTCAACGCGAATTGGTTGTAACACAATTGATGAATAGGGGAACGCCTTTTGTAAAACGCAAACTTTTACACACAAATGTTGGCTATAACACGATTCCATCCACAATGTTTTAAGTGTAGCGTGGCGAGGGGTTATGCAATGTTTGCAGTTCACGTTCGACACCATATGTTCAATTGATTCGTGTGTTTTGTTTGTGAAGTGTTTTTAGAGTGGTACTCTGTAAATTTTGTTCTTTTTTTTTCAAATTTAGCTGTTACCTATAAATACTGTATGAAAAGAATAAGTAAAAGGAATGTTTCCCAGTGATGACTGATAACGGTTTACACCAGCACTCTCTGTTTACATCACGTGATCAGTTGAATCGCTCGGTTTCTGTCGATTGCTCTATGAAGTGTCCATGATTTTTGCTGTTTTCTCCAATTTTTTTGTGTTCGCCATTGAATATGGAAAAGCAAGGTAAGAAGAATGTTTCCAACAAGCGTTCTGGTGATCGAATTGCCGGTGGTGAACGTAAAAGAAAGGATATAACACTATTGCTGGAACAAGCTTGAGTAGCAAATCTGTGAGATCACGGACAACGTAATATGCACCTAACCCTATTTTCTCCATAAGCCGCTATTTTTATTGCGCAAATTTCTAGAGCGCGAGGTTTCACAAGAACGCAACTATTTCACAAGAACGCAACTATCGCGTTGTAGCAGAAATGACTGTACTGCACTGTACTGTACAGTAAATCATTACCAAAACAAACATTACAGACCTAAGTATGATTTTATCAGAAATGGACCACAATTACCTGAGTCCATAATGGCTAAAATCACACAGACTGTGACTGTTTTAATCAATTCACCAAAGCACTAAAGGCACAAAGCATAAAACCTTCTATACCATTAGTGAACATACTGTAGTACTGTACCTACATATTTTTATATTTTTTTCAGTAATACTTTAAGTTGGTTGTGCACCTGAGCTAGCATCTTCAGATATTATTTAATAAAAGGTAAATGCTTCCTTACCTCATGACATGTCCAAAACACTATTTTAAGCCATCCTAGACACTTCCAAAAACATGCCAGCTATTTCTACAATATATGATTTATTGGACATAAAATGGATACACCTAACCTAAACTAGGTTAGGGGAGATAGTTTCAGAAGTTAGGTAGGTTAGGTTGGTTCATTTTATTACCAATAATTCATATGCAATGGATATTTTGCTGTAACAGGCTAAGTTCCTACTAACGCTATTTTACCATGAGTGCACTCTGATTGGCTAATTGTCCATTACCAGTGAACAAATGGCAAAATATCCACTGAGTTCATTTTTCCTAGAGATGTTTGGATGATACTGTAGTAGGTAAATAGAAATGACAATGCACTGGTTAGGAAGTTAGGTGAGGTTAAGTAGATGAAGTGAGATTAGGTGAGGTAAGGTTCTAATTGATTCTGTGAATTGTCACTTTGAATTGATTAGTCAATCAGAGCACACTCACGTAAAATAGCATTAGTAGGAACTTAGCCAATCACAGCAAAATATCCACTGCCTAAATCATATAACACAGCAGTAGCTGGTAAGTCTTTAGAAACACCTTAGATACAAACAAATTCCTTTCAATTTTGAGGGGTTTTTATGAGGAAAGGAAGCATTTATCCTCTACAGAAAAATTTCCTAGAGTTATTCGTTAAGGGACACAACCATCACAAAACATTCCATTATTTCCTTGTTCCACAGGACCAAAGCCAGATATACAATCAAACAAACATTTTAAGTCAAAATCATATAAAAAAACAATACATTTCAATGTTTGTGAGCCTAGAATACACTTTTACCCACTGTAAATCTTGATTTTATATTCATAGTGGACATTTTGCCATGACCAGCTAAGTTCTTAATACGGTATTTTACCGTGAGTGCTCTGATCGGCTAAGTACTTTTTGTTTAATATGATGGGAGGTCCGCCTCCTGGCTAGGAAGCTAGGTAAGGTTAGGTAGGTTTCTTTGGTTGGTTAGGTCAGGTTCTATTAGGGTCTAGTAAATGTCACCTCTTTTATAATAAGAACATCTGTGGAAAAAATGACCAAAATCAAACAACTCCTTCTGGTTAGGTATGTTTTTAGCTAAACAACGATCGACTCACAGTGAAATAAATGCTAAATGCTGCGAGTCACGGTCACATATCGTTCTTGTGTTGTTCGCCGGTTATGGGCGATTAGCCAATCAGAGCACACTCACTGTAAAATAGTGTTAATAGGAACTTACCTGGTCACTGAAAAATATCCACTGCCTTTTATATTCTTAATTCTCAAACACTAAGCAATATACATTCTTCTTTATCCTCAAACACTAATATACACTCTTATTTATTCTCAAACACTAATATACACTCTTATTTATTATCAAACACTAATATACATTCTTATTTATTCTCAACACTTGCCTTGCTCTGTCCTGACAACAATCACAGCACAGTCAGCACAGGAAACTGGCACAGGAAATCAATCTTACCCCATGAGGTACCCGATTCTTTGAGCTTGAAAAGAGAAATTTCTATATATAGTGCCAGTACTAAACTAAACAATATCACTATCAACCAGCACGTAATAATATACACTGAGAAGATAGTACAGTAATACAGTATTAATCACCAACCATTAGTGATCATGAGACAGGTTCGTCTAAGGTTTGATTTCACGTTGTTCCATTCCAATTCACTTTTACCTGACACATAACCTAATATTCATACTGATAAACCATTATAGGTTATGAATAAATTGTATAACCCATCTAATAAGTGATACATACCAAGATAAAGTACACACGGGTTGACCCTCACTAAGCCTCTCAGCTGGTGCCACCTCTCATGTCAAGTTTCCATGTTGTCTCTTATTTTCTCTTGATTATTCTTCTTCTTTCTCACTTACAGTTGATATTGATGTTGACAAATAAGATTATATAAATTGATTTTACTATTCCACCATGATACAATATTTTTTATTTATTGCTAATGTAGTTGATGCGTGCTGTATTTTCTATGGTTTTCATTTTAAGTTTATCGTAACTACACGGGGTACATAAATATTCTTAATGCTACAATTGACTTTTAATTTTCAACTATGACCTTAAATCTTGACTCAAAAGAGAATCTGCTAAAAGTTGAATACAGTATAGTGAAAATTAAGAGCAAAACAAAAATAAGTCCTACAGTACATAATTATACTCAAAGTTCTATCTCTCATGATCTTCAAATGTTTATTTTCATTCTACCACTTATCAACAGCTTACTAGACGTGCGGGCGGTTGATCTATCCATTGTAGTACAAGGGGAAACCTGTAATGTTAGGTAATATGTAAAGGGTTCGAGCCCAGGGGCAGATCCAGGGGGGGGTCCTGAGGGTCTGGGCCCCCCTTTTCATCAGAAAATTACAATGCTTTTCCTTTAAAGTAGTATTGTAAACAGGCGCTTTTTTGTAAAGTAAAAAGTAATTACTATTGACCTCAGAATATCTCCTAATATCTTTTTACTTTACTTTTATCCTCTTCGCCACTGATCGGCTCGTTAGCCGCCCGGGCGATCGGTCACGTCTCTGTCACGCACTGTTGGCAAATACTGGGCATGCACCGGCTCCTGAATGTACCTGAACCCGCTCCAGTGTTGGTCAAGTCTTGTCTTGAAAGAGCTCACACTCGGTGCCGTCACAACACTCTCTGGTAGATTGTTCCAAGAGTTTACAACCCTCACGGTTTTCTGGACTTGGGGCTTCTTCAATCTTGAGCTGTGACCCCTTGTGGGGCGAGCGTCCGCCAGCTCCAAGTAAGGACACTCAACTGAGTAGTGCCCCCTGAGATGGCATATGGCTTCAAAACGGCCACAAAATGCCCATGATATTGCCCAAATTTAAAAAAATGTATTATATAGGGGGTGGGAGGGCTGTAAGACTCCACCCTCTCCCCCAGCTGGGTGGGCTTGTGGGGTTATGAGATATTGGTTCACACTCAGGATGGGTTGGAGAAAGGAAACTCAGAATGTGCTCTCTGTATACATATTGTAATGGATGTACAATGCAGCTTGGTGCTGGGGAGTGGCAGCGTGGGTCCAAGCGTGGAGTAGAGAGAGCTGGTTGATGAGGGTGCTCAGAGGAGGACACGCAGCTTGAGAGGCGCCATAGTCGCCGGCGGGAGCGAGGGCCATCAGGCGGGAGCGGAGGAGGTGTTGCTTGCTGCGGCTGAGCTAGAAGGAAGAGGTAGGTCACGGCCACGTGAGGTCTTATATAGCAGGGGTAGGCGTGGCTTGATAGTTGACCTCCGCTTTGTTAGGCGGCGCTGGTTACCGACCTAGACCACGAGGCGCAGGCTGGGGAATTCGAAGAAGATCGGCTAGTCAGCGACAAGCGGTTGTGGGGAGGGGATCCACTACAATACTCCCCCTTCCCTCCAGGCGGTGTAGGAGACTTGTTGTCTGCAGGGTTGCATCCCACATGTGAGACATAACGGGAGGTACAGGAGACTTGTTGTCTGCAGGGTTGTATCCCACATGTGAGACATAACGGCGAGGGCGTGGATGAGCCGGCCGCTATGGGAGACACTTTGTCTAGATACACGAGATCTGTGGGAGAAGCAGAGGGAGAAGGAGGGTTGTGGAGGCGAGGAATGTGGTGCTTCTCTCGCGGCAGGTACACAGTCCTCAGTAGCACCTGGTGGGGTGTGTGGGTCCGCGTCAGGAGCAGGGGTCGCGTCAGGAGCAGGGGCCGTGTCAGGAGCAGGGTCCATGACAGCAGCAGGGTGCATGACAGCGGCAGGGTGCAAGACAGCAGCAGGGTCCACGACAGTAGCAGGGGGTACCTGTGGTGTAGGGGCTGTAGCTGTAGAGCCGATGAGAGCTGCCTCCGTGTGGATAAGCCAGTCTTCCAGTGATCAGTTTCTCCTCCATTCTGTGTGAGTGCGTCACTCCGGGTTCACCATTTGTGGGGTTATGAGATATTGGTTCACACTCAGAATGGGTTGGAGAAAGGAAACTCACAATGTGCTCTCTGTATACATAGTGTAATAGATGTACAATGCAGCTTGGTGCTGGGGAGTGGCAGCGTGGGTCCAAGCGTGGAGTAGAGAGAGCTGGTTAGTGAGGGTGCTCAGAGGAGGACACACAGCTTGAGAGGCGCCATAGTCGCCGGCGGGAGCGAGGGCCATCAGGCGGGAGCGGAGGAGGTGTTGCTTGCTGGGCCTGAGCTAGAAGAAAGAGGTAGGTCACGGCCACGTGAGGTGTTATATAGCAGGGGTAGGCGTGGCTTTATAGTTGACCTCCGCTTTGTTAGGCGGCGCTGGTCACCAACCTAGACCACGAGGCGCAGGCTGGGGAATTCGAAGAGGATCGGCTAGTCAGCGACAAACGGCGGTTGTAGGGGAGGGGATCCACTACAGGCTCGCTATACTCGCCATGCTCCCCCACCCACAATTTCATGGACACTCCTTTTGATATTCCTGGATCCGCTTCTGGAGTCCTGCTTGGCCCAGACACTTGTTATCTAGTGTGACTGTACCTTCGTAGGGTCAGATTGGATAACAATTATGTCTGGGCCAAGCAGGACTCGAACCCTTGACTAATTCAATTTGGTGAGAGATACGTGTGTTATTGCTGGAAGATGTTGGAGGCTCCAATCTCTCTCTCTCTCTCTCTCTCTCTCTCTCTCTCTCTCTCTCTCTCTCTATATATATATATATATATATATATATATATATATATATATATATATATATATATATATATATCAAAGTTAAACTGAAATAGAATGGTGTCATCAATAATTTTACTGATTATATAATGGCTATTCTTGGCTATATATAAATAAGTTAAGGAGTTAAGTTACAAACCCAAAATGGTCTTTTCTCCATTTATTGATAAACTAAAAATGTCACAGGCTATGAGTAAAAGCACCGTAATTAACACTGTAAGCTGTGAGAGTTAGTTAAGGACAGGGCTCAGCTTGACTGAGTTTAGTCATCCGTCCGATTCTCGTGAGACTCAAGTGAAGACTGGTCCTTGTAAGGACTGGGTGAGGGGAGGTGTCTCTGAAGGAGAGGTCGGGCTAACCCTACAATCTCAAGGTCGACCTACTGATAGAGGAATTTCCCCTCACGTGAACAGCACATGGCAACTCACAGCTTATGAAAAATTGCCGTGGGGTGATTGAATTATATAAACTAAATGTATTAACCCAAATTTATATAATTGTTATTGCCATGAGACGGGGGCTAATGCATGGCTGTAGTCCAAGATTTTGAAAACATGCAGACGACAACGTGACGTCACATAAGTACGACTGTATCGCCAGCCTAATTCTGGACTACACAAAATGACGTCACTGTACCTTGAGGCTCCACCTAGTATTATTACCGACTATTTTACACTCACTCATGTCTTAAGTATATAGTCTTTGCACTTACCCTGCAAACGACTCACGGAGGGAGATACGAGTCAATTGAAAAGTAATGGCATTGTCTGGACTTTCTTTTGAGAATGCCCGATTCTAGGCAAACACAAGTGATCGCGGTGAGAGTTTGAACGCTCGTGACAACGTACAGCGAATGAGGGTGCGCCAAGTCCGTAGACTTGCATCGTTTTCCATCGTAAATAAAATTGTTAATTAATGCCTTCCTAAAGAAACCATCGACATGGGGACCAGGTTTGTTCCACTCTACGAATTTTTTGCGATTTTTCCACCAAGTTTGATGAAAAACGATTGTGCCGTTACGGCTGCCCAGAACAGACACACACACAAACAGACACACGCCTAGTCCTATATTATATTAGATGACAGGATAGTGATGTTATTGTTGTGATGATTTACTAATGAACCACTAGGATATATCAGGGCCGGATTCAGGAGTGGGCAAAGTAGGCAGCTGCCCAGGGGCCTCCACAATCTGGGGGCCTCCACATATTACAATATTTTATTTATTTGTTTATTCATTTGGATTATTTTTTTTTCATTCTTTAAAATTCATGTTTATCTATTCCATCACGTAAAACTATGTTCAGCAAGAAGCGTGATAGAAATTAGGCTAGCTACTCCTTGAAATTCATGATTACCTGGTTTTCCTATGAACAGTATATTTTTAATGAATGCTGTTGTTTGTGTTGTTAATAATATATTTAGAATTCCACAAACATATATTGATTAAAAATGAACTACATGGAATAACGAAATTGAGATTAAAAAAAAAAAAAATAATAAAATATTTTTTCATTATCACTTCCATTACGAATGCCATCAGGGCGCTGTGTTTGTTGACAGTCGGTCGGAGGGGGTTGGGTCGTGTAGTATCTGCACATCGGTTGTCATGTGTCTGTCGATTAAAGATGAGACTTGCGTCACCCATGATTCGTGAACTTCCCACTAGTAGACATAAACATGTCTTGCAGATTTAAAATGAGAGAGAGAATTGTCATGTGTGCTTGTTGAGTGAAGTCGTCGCCGCTCAGTGATGAATGATCTTGTCAGTTGTCATTTCCAAGAACATGTCTTGCAATTGTTTTACTATTGGATGCAAAACTTCAATTTTATTTATAGTTGAGTTAATACTTATTCTGAATCTATCTGACCTTGGACTTAAAGAAGCCTACACATGCATTCTTGGACAGAACCATTATTTGAGTAGAGGTTTATCTGATTAATAATGCAAAGAATCATCTCTCTGTAATAACTAATAATATATTCTTTTCTGTGAAGTCTCTTGAAAATTTTTGACATGTGCGGTAGTAGCTATATCAGGGCTGGTCGACTTGAAACCACATGAATGACTCCAGTCATGTCTCACTTTTGTGTGTGTGTGTGTGTTGGGAATTTGTACACTATCAATAAATATAAAGTTAATTAAAAATTTCTCAATGATCTAATTTCCTCAATATAACTGCATATGGCTTCAAAATTCTCCAAAGAAGTGTTCAAATTTCAAAATTTTCCAGGGGGGCTCACAGCGCCCCAAAGGAACTCCCAGATGTTTAGGCTCGCTTCAATCGCCACCTCACCCTCTTGGGTAGTTATAATGAGGGGGGCCTCCACAAAGAGGCTGCCCATGGGCCTCTACAGGTCGAAATCCGGCACTGGGATATATCATCATTTATATTAATTAATGGGTAAAATTTTACTTTAACTACCATAAGTATTTGGATGGTTAGATTAGATAGCCTACATTGGGTAATTTTTTAAGTTTTGGTCATCCTTGTAGTTAGACATGCAGACTGTTTCTTCTGATGGTTTGCGATGTGTTATGGACAATTTTGTCCTTCATTTCTATCGGAAATCACTAGTTTCGAGTTACTAGTTACTACCCCACTTACGTGTGTATGTTAAGCTAACCTTATAACTTATAATATAACTTATCATACCTAACCTAACCTAACCTAACATATGACCTGTACTTTCTTATGCGATAGTGTTACGGTCATCTCCCCCTTACCCTCAATATTTGTTTCAGTTACCCATTATATTTAGTTTCTGTTGTTTCCCAATTTTTTTAGAATCGAAATTCCAAGTTTATGGTAAAGCTTTAAAAAATGTCTTGATTATTTTATATAAGTATGTATACTAGTATTTGTTTCATTATGTAAACTTTGTAGAATATATTTTTATTTTTTATACATTTATGAAAGACTGTAAGAAGCAGGTGTGAAGTACAAAAAGAATTATAAATTATATGTTGATGAAACAAGAAAGTATTGGAACATTGTTTTGGAATTGGCGGCACCCTTGGTAGCTAGATTGAGGAGGATGGGAGGGTCAAGCTTGTGTGGTGCACATTTATCTATTATTATCTGGGCAATCATGGATAATTATTGTGTTAACTACAGTGTAATATGTTCATATAGTCTAAAGAGTTTTGTAGTAGTGAGAGAGTACTGCATTTGGTGGAGAAAACATTCTGAGTGAATTGATTTGTGGCCTTTTGTATGCACATGGATGGAGAGCACATATTTCTTATATTTTGTTGTTAAATATATTTTGTTGTAATTTTAAAGCTGTGTTTTGATTAAACCAGTTTTAATGGGAACAGTGGTACTGAAATAAACACCTGTCAGCTGTCAAGGGGAGGTTGTTAGCCAGAAATAAGGTTAGGATCTGTGTTTAACATTAAACCTCTCTGTTAACAGAAGCTGTTATTTCAGTCTCCTCTGATATATTGGGCCTATGGGCTGACTATACATCCTCTAGTGATCCTAGAAGAGGGTGTGAAGGTTGTAACAATAGAACAAAAATTTGCGACAGAAATCCCGTAGAGATAATTTGTCTTATTGTTGAAAGTACTTAATCCCATAGTTAGAATCTTAAGGTTCCCTAAATGACCAAAACCAAAATAATACCAATACTGTTTGGAATGTTTATTCTGTTAAATTTGTAGTAGGGGCAGCTGATATCCATTGAATTAGTTAATGTGCTTAGTAATATTTATATATTCAATATAAGAACATAAGAATGGAGGAAACTGCAGCGGGCCTATTGGCCCATACTGGGCAGTCCCGTTTACACCCAACCCCTATTGCTCATATAAGCATCCAACCTATGTTTGAAGCTATTCAGCGTATTCGAGTTAATGATGATGTTTGGCAACTTGTTCCATTCATCCACAACTCTGTTTCCAAACCAGTGTTTACCTATTTCACGCCTAAATCTAAATTTGTCTAATTTAAAACCATTGTTACGAGTTCGCTCCTGGTTGGATAGTTTGAGTACCTTTGTAATGTCCCCTTTGTTTAGCCCTGACTTCCACTTATACACCTCTATCAGGTCGCCCCTCGCTCTACGTCTCTCGAGGGAGTGCAAATTAAGGTGCTTTAACCTGTCTCTATACTCAAGGTTCCTAATGCCCGGGATTAGTCTTGTCATTCTCCTCTGAATTCTTTCCAATGATTCTATATCCATTCTGTAATACGGTGACCAGAACTGAACTGCGTAATCCAGGTGTGGTCTCACAAGAGCAAGATACAGTTTTAGGATGACCTCGCTAGTCTTGTAACTAACACTCCTTTGTATGAACCTGGTGACTTATAGCTGAAGAAGGAAAGTAAAACATAGGTCGCATTTTGGCTTAAGGTTCCACTTATCATGAATATCTTCCCAACCCTCTCGGTGAAGTCGGATTTCTCTATGTATCGTTGGGTAGAAATTATCTGGTATCTGGTTTCCTGTTTGCATCTCCTATACTGGCATTTAACATTTGTCCACGTTGAATTTCATCTGCCATTTTTCAGACCATTCGAAAGTAAATTTATTAGATTTTCCCAGTTTTATGGAGTCCGCCATAATTTATATGTTCATGCTGTACATAATAAATAAGGTTGGTCCAAGTACTGAGCCTTGTGAACTCCATTGTGACGTTAAGATCCAATGGGACTTAGGTGCTATTAATGCTCACTGCCATTTCTTGTCCAAAATCACTTTCAATCCATTTTAAGGATGTTGCTTCTTGAGCGCACATGAGCCACTCTTTCTATCAGTCTTTCGGGGACTTCATTAGTTGCTTCACAAAGTCGAGATATACCACACTGTACTTGTGCCCTCGTCCACTGATTCAGCAAAACTTGACGAAAGAATGTTAGATTAGGTTTAGATACAATGTCCTCGCCGGTGGGAAGCTTATTGCTTGGGAATCCATTGATCAATCGGTGGCTTTCTCCGTAGGTGGATTTTGAATAGAGTTTTGGAAATGATTGTCAAGAAATCGCCTCATCATTGATATAGAATGATTAAGGATAGTTAGAGTGATAGTGATCATCCTTTCTTGAAAATTTGCATACATTCGCTATCCTTCCAGGATTCTGGCATTGCCACCTGGTTACATAAAACAACTTAGCCAAGGGCATACCAAGCTCTTCCTTGCGCATTCCTTTTGGCTATCGGGCAAATATCTCATCGGACTTTATTAGGCTTTAGCTGGTTCATTTGCCATTTTATCGTTTTTACTCACTGCTATCTCGCTAATTTTGTTTTTCAATGACATTCTAAATAGAGTCGTGGTGACTCGTATCAGGCTTTCTAAATTTTGTAAAAAACTGTTGGCATTATTGATTCCAAATTATCATTCGCCGTTATCAGTGAGCTCTCTGCCGGTATCTGATCGGTTAATCTCAATCTTTTCTCGTTTAGTTTTGAGCATCAGAATCAAGGGTTGCGCACTTTCGCCTCCCTTACATTCCATTTCATTATTCCTCTTGGCTTTCCTTATCTCGGTTTTAACCCTACTCGCCAATATCTTATAATAATCCTGGAGGTAAATTTCGCCACGCTTTATCCTTCTACCTATAGCCTTCCTTTGGCCAATGATGTTCTTTAAATAATTATTTATCCATTTAGGGTCATTGTTGTCTGATCTGAGTTTTTTGTATGGTATGTTCTGCCTCTGTGCATTAAGTAACTCATTATTTAAATTGACGTGGAACTCGGCAGTCTCAGATGTCGTTATCAGGTCGGAGTCATGTCAGGTTCACGGCCAAGCGCGACACCCCCTCTCTCAGCTGTCTCTTTAAACTGTCAAAGTTTGCCCTTCTGATATCTGGTACTTTAGTGAAATTTTCCTTACGTCTGCCCTGAAAATCTAACTGGAATCGAATTTCTTTGTGATCGCTGTTTGCAAGTTCATTCCCTACCTCGACATTGCTAATGAGGTTTTCTCTGTTCGACAGAACTAAATCGAGTATATTATTACCCCGTGTGGGTTCGGTTATATTACTGTGTTGCACAGTAAAGCACAATTAATTATCTAATCATATTTATTTACAAAGTCGATCAGCCGAGAAGGTTGGATAACTACCTCCAAGGTTCATCAAAGCAGATGAGAGAAATTTATCAAAAGTAGATGTCCTTATGATTGTAGAGTATTATCAAGAACTCCGCCGTCCAGCTATGAAGCACGTTAAATTACATCTGTCATCAGATCATCTGAAGCCCATTTCCTGGCCATTGTCGTCCTTAGTTATTCCACAACATTAAATATAGACATCAGTGACGAAAACTTACATTTTCCAGACAAGAAATAGAGAACAGTGATGAAAACTTCCATGTTGGAGTTAGCGGTCTTTTGCATCATTTTGGCACCCAGCAAGTAAATACACACGATGATACTTGAGCAGTAATTTATTTTAACCTAAAAATAATGTATGCCTCTTTATATCAACATTGTATATGGCTAAGTCCTGTATTTCTATTGGTAACAACACATACAGTACACCACAGCTGGTTGCCTCCACGCTCCCTCTCGGCAGCTAGACCCAACCAGTGACGTCACAACCAATCACAGAGCTTTCCCCAGTCACGTGAGTTTTTAACAACTTTAACCCTTAATTTTTACACTTTTGGCCCAATTTATTAAAAAATATCATTACCATAGTGAATTCAAGCGTTTTCTTTATCCATTGACCTGCCATTATACGAAAAAAATTCGACCGTCAACTCGTCCAGTGCAACCTATACAAGTATACTCATATAGTAATATCATCTAATTTGTCACTTGTGAGTTTTTTCTAACAGATATGAATTCTTAATAAGATAAGTTGAAGTAGGAATTATGCGAGGTCATCTCTAAGTTATAAAATATTAAAAAAAAAGGTAAGCGTGTATCCTGTGTGTCTACAGACGAGGGTGTCAGGCCTGTACAATGAAAGACAAAAGTCGTGTCGTGAAATTTGGTGAAAACATATGCCGAAGGGCTAAACTTTTGGTGCGTTCTGCCTTGTGGTAGGGCTCTCATAATGTTTCACGAGTTATATTTAATCTTCGGACAAAACCGCGACACGACTTTGTCGTTGATTGTACAGTACATCTGGATAAACATATCCAGAGAAGCACTCTTAATGAATACATGGAAAACTCTCTTGTTATTAACATTGCTCCTGTTATTATAATCTCATAAATTTCATTTAAGCACACGTGGCTGAAGTAGATTAAAACGGATACTTGGTTTAAGGGGCGGAAGCAGGAAGAGGTAACAACCTCATTAGGAGGGGATTACAGTACTAGGATTTATCATGCATGAGTCGCCTACCATTTGAACCCATCATAATAAACATAACACACCAGCAGTGGGCTTAAGGAATCCTCGACGGGATTTCTGCTTTAAGTTCTTACCTGTGACTTTCTGATTAGATTTTAGCTTTAATCTGAAGATCTCTTCTCTTAGAATTATAGTTTCGTTGAATATAATAATAGTACTATATAAACCGTTCATGTTTATTCGTTACCAGACGAAAATGTATCAAGGCTTTCATGTTCTCGATTATTCCTGTTTATAGATCTGTTTTAATTCGCAATCTAATTGTGGAGAACTTTAAGTTCACTGCCTTTTGTTGATAAGATTTCTGGGTCTGTTCTGAAAGTATCTTTATGGAAATCTGTCAAAGATAAGGTTATGCTAAACGTAAACATTAAGGGTTTTGTTCATTCAACTTGTTTATGACATTTTGGGTGATATAAAAGGTCATTAAGTTGGGTTTTTATTAATACATTCAGACCTTCACACTGCGTTTACATAAACTTTGCAACCAGAGCCTAGAGCAGAGTTTATCAATGCAGCTGATGGCTGACGAAATGAAGTGTGTTGGTTGGGTTAATGAAGAGCTCTTTATTATTTAATTTATTTTCTTATATTCTCAACTGTAATTAATGTAAACAATTAAGTGTCGATCTAGATAATATCTGAATCCTGGGAATTAAAACTTAGCATGTGAAATATATTGATATCATAGATATATTAAAGTGAAAAAAATAAAATAAAAATCAGCGACATTTGCTGTTATCCCGCCACCCCGCATATATTCACCCAGCGTGACTGCTCGCATTAGGTTAGGATCAGACCTATCTGGCAAGTACTGTATGCGAGGGATGACCCACACTACTCTTCCTGTAAACTCTTTACTGTCCCAACTTCACCACTATCGCCTTGACTGTCCCACTGTCAGGGACCTCCTGCCACAAGACGAGTCACTACCCACTATACTGCATGTCATTACCTATTATTTAATTTTCGTATGCTACCCACGCTTTGGTGGGTGATAACTCTTATTGTCCTCAACTCATATCAGTGTCTATATCACAAGTCATAGCGTGTCCAGCGAGACACAGTACAGTACCAATGTATTAGTGTTTGACCGCATGGTCCTGTGACTAGGCTTGTCGCCCCCTGCAGTGTAATGTGTTAATAAAATAATAAAATAACACCTGGCGTGACTCGGCAATTACGAGCTTCCTTTGATTTGGCCCAGTAATAAGCTTGGAGTGCACAGGGTATAGTTCTTGGCTATGGTGATGTGCACTTGCACGTCTTCCACTTCAATACTAGGTTAGTTTGATGCACCAGGTGCACGAATAACGTAATGGGAAGACCATTATCATACGCCATGATTTGGAAAGACTTAATCACCGCATACGAGTTGATTCTGTAACTGCTGGGAACTGTCGTTTCTACAGCAGCTGGTACCATCCCCTTCTCTACCTTTCAATGTTTTCCTGAATCGCAAAGTTCACAAACATGAAATAAACTGGTAAAGCAGGAACAATTTTCACGGAGCTTAGGTGATGCATGAGTGATGGGTGTATCCTGCTACTGAGTAGCTGTCTACTCTGGTACACAAGGTTAATAATTCACCACTGGACCACTTGTCGCTGTTTACGTCGGCAGTTCCACTCTGGCTCACTCCTGGGAAAAGTAAACATTGGAGACTACTTTCCGGAGGTGGTATGTGCCGACCTTATACCAGAGGTTACTGCACCTAATACGAAGGACAAGTGGACAACACACCAAAAAACACATACATATTACTACGTTAACAAATTTGGGTCACTATCGCCTTCTTTTTCCAGTTCAACATTCTCTTAATTTTTCCTTCGTATACTGTAAATACATAGCCAATACAATCACTCTACTATTATTATATGGCATCTCGGCCTGCCCAGTGTTTTTTTTTTTCCAGTCGTATCCCGAAAGTCAACGCTTTACAAACGTGATGATCTCCATACGTATAAACCCCTTAAGTTTAGAGAGCAGGGCGCACTCAGGTATTTTGCTTTCGTGGAAATGTGACCCATAGGAGTGACGAACTATGCTTAAGTCAGTGTGGATAGAGCACACTACGTACTGAGCTTTCGGTAAACAAGGAGGCAAGTATGACTGGCACTACAGTCGGTACACTTTACTTCTCAGAACTGCAAAATTAGGTAACCCATTTACACCAGGTAGACCCCTTAGAACAGGAAGCGAGTGCTGTATCCACTCGGCCGCCACAACCTATTATTGTCCTACATCTTATACAAAGGGACAGCAAAAAGTACTTCCCAACAGAGACTTTAAAGATCTTGTGACTCAAACAGGCAGTCACACGCGCTCTCTGTAGTCTGTACTGCCTAGACTGGTGGGCGTTAGGAGCTGTGTGCATGGCGGATACCTTATTATGATGTCATAAACAGGTTCCCCCACTGTCTGGCTGGCATCTAGATTCCCTCTCTCTCTATCTCTCTCTGTTCTTCAATGTCCCCCGTCTCTCTCTCCACCCCCCTTCTCTCTCTCACTCTGTTTTTCATGTCCTCCATCTCTTTTTCCACCATCCTTCACCCTCCACTCTCCCTCCGTCTATTTTCCAATGTCGTCAACCTCCTCCTCCTCCTCCTCTCTCTCTTTCCCACCATGCATCAACAAGACGTTCCGAGGTACAAGCTACGTCATCTCCACATTCCACGGCCACACGACTCCGGTTTGGTTCCAGTCGACGGCCTCTCCCTCTCTCCCTCCATGCCCCTCCCCTCCTCTCTGTCCTGCCCAACCTACCTCCCTCCCTACCTTGCCTTGCCTTACCTCCCTCCCCGTTCCCCCTCTCTGCCTTGCCCTACCTCCCTGCCCATCCTACCTGCTCAGCCCTACCTCCCTCTCTGCCCTGCCTCCCTCCCAGCCCGTCCTCCCTCCCTTGTTCTGCCTAAAAACCTATTCTCTTCTACCTTGCCGTCACTCACTTAACAACTTTCCTCAGCCAGGTTTAGGACATTGTTCCCTGGTGTTAAGGTGGCGTTAGAGTGTATACCGTCTCCACACACTGATTACGTCCTGTGATTCTTACTTCAGACTTACCCAAGATCCCCCCCCCCACTAGTTTATTTCACCTTAAGATTAACCACTCTAACATTACCTGTGGTGAGTTAGGTTAGGTTAGGGTAAAATAGGTTTGGTTAGGTTTGGGTAAGGTATGATTCAGTAGGTTAGGCTAGGTTAGGTTAGGTTCACTGGGTAAGGTTAATCATCAGGTGAAATAAGCTAAGAGGATTGAGTCTTCAGGTGACCCGCCTCATCCATTTATGTAAACCACCACACAATCTAAATCCCTGTTAAGTACACAACCCCCTCACACACACACACACACACACACACACAAAGTTCGCTCAATAGAAAGTGAATTTAACAAAACCAACAACGTTATTTAATGCAATATACTGTAGATAATTCGTATTTACTAAGTGCATGAGAATTACCCCGGAAGTTCACCATTTTAAAAAGTGTTTCATAAAATTGTGTTTAAATGGCCGGGGGACTAAAACGTATTGGCCAATGCTTCAGGATAATGTGTGCTTTTATTTTACTGAACCATTCTGAAAAAATATAGAGAGCACTTAAACGTGTTATTGATATTGTTAGTTTCATGTAAGTATGTGTGTGTGTGTGTGTGTGTGTGTGTGTGTGTGTGTGTGTGTGCTGCATTTTAATTCAATATCACGGATTTCATGAACATTTGAACCTTTGCTTTTGATAAATGGAGGTGTTGTAGTGTATGGATCAGCACGTGTAGGGTGTTGTAGTGTATGGGTCAGCACGTGTAGGGTGTTGTAGTGTATGGGTCAGCACGTGTAGGGTGTTGTAGTGTATGGGTCAGCACGTGTAGGGTGTTGTAGTGTATGGGTCAGCACGTGTAGGGTGTTGTAGTGTATGGGTCAGCACGTGTAGGGTACTATAGTGTATGGGTCAGCACGTGTAGGGTGTTGTAGTGTATGGGTCAGCACGTGTAGGGTACTATAGTGTATGGGTCAGCACGTGTAGGGTGTTGTAGTGTATGGGTCAGCACGTGTAGGGTACTATAGTGTATGGGTCAGCACGTGTAGGGTGTTGTAGTGTATGGGTCAGCACGTGTAGGGTACTATAGTGTATGGGTCAGCACGTGTAGGGTGTATAGTGTATGGGTCAGCACGTGTAGGGTGTTGTAGTGTATGGGTCAGCACGTGTAGAGTGTTATAGTGTATGGGTCAGCACGTGTAGAGTGTTATAGTGTATGGGTCAGCACGTGTAGGGTTATTGTAGCACGTGTTGGGATGGAGGGTTAAATAAGACCATCGATTAACGGGTCAAGTTTCAGTGTATATTAGCCGCCATGTTTGCCTCCATCTCAGTATCCACATGACGTAAGGAAACCAATTAAAACACATTCTCACATCTACACCTAAGGCGGGGGAAATCTAAACACACACACACACACTAGCGATCATCTGTTGTTTGTGATCAGCTGAGGGTCTGGTAATATATGATGGCTGAACCTCCTAAACCCACCACGTCCCTACATACATACATACATACTGTACATACATATATACACTGACACACACACACACACACACACACACACACACACACCTACACAGACCCCACAGTGGATCAGTAAGTATAGGGTTAACACCTGACATCCAAAATAAATTCCAGAGTATGAAGAGGACATGCTCATTAAGGTGATAAGAGAGAGATAAGACGTTAATAGGTACACTTGTAAGTTAGTTAGGCCAGTATGGACCAGATTCCCAAACACTCTTACGATCAAGGCAGCTTATGATCATGTCTTCACTGACTTCACTGATAGATGTTTGTGGTCAGGTTTTCCCTAAACTCAGTTAATTAATTAAACGTTTGGTGACTTTATTGCCTATCCTCGGTGGAACTGTTTTACTGTTTACCATTTTGATGCTTGCACTGTCTATTGGTGAGGTATATTGTCTGTATACCTGCACTCTCTAAGTAGGTACACTGTATACCTGCACTCTCTAAGTAGGTACACTGTATACCTGCACTCTCTAAGTAGGTACACTGTATACCTGCACTCTCTAAGTAGGTACACTGTATACCTGCACTCTCTAAGTAGGTACACTGGCATACCTGTACTCTCTAAGTAGGTACACTGTATACCTGCACTCTCTAAGTAGGTACACTGTATACCTGCACTCTCTAAATTAGGTACACTGTATACCTGCACTCTCCCTAAATAAATTTTTGTATGCCTGCACTCTCTAAGTAGGTACACTGTACCTGCACTCTCTAAATAGGTACACTGTATACCTGCACTCTCTAAGTAGGTACACTGTATGCCTGCACTCTCTAAGTAGATTTTGCCATATACCTGCACTCTCTAAGTAGGTACACTGTATACCTGCACTCTAGAAATAGGTACACTGTATACCTGCACTCTCTAAGTAGGTACACTGTATACCTGCACTCTCCTAATGCTGTACTGCTTCTCTAAGTAGGTGCTGTATACCTGCACTCTCTAAGAAATAGGTACACTGTATACCTGCACTCTCTAGTAGGTACACTGTATGCCTGCACTCTCTAAATAAGTACACTGTATACCTGCACTCTCTAAGTAGGTACACTGTATGCCTGCACTCTAGAAATGAGTACACTGTATACCTGTACTCTCTAGTAGGTACACTGTATGCCTGCACTCTCTCAGTAGTTACACTGTATGCCTGCACTCTCTGTAAGTAGGTACACTGTATACCTGCACTCTCTAAATAGGTACACTGTATACCTGCACTCTCTAGTAGGTACACTGTATACCTGCACTCTCCTAAGAAATGAGTACACTGTATACCTGCACTCTCTAAGTAGGTACTGTTATGCCTGCGCACTCTCTAAGAAATAGTACACTGTATACCTGCACTCTCTAAGTAGGTACTGTATACTGCACTCTCTGCTGAGGTACACTGTATGCTTGCGCTCTCTAGAGTAGGTGCACTGTATACCTGCACTCTCTATGTAGGTACACTGTATACCTGCACTCTCTATGTAAGGTACACTGTATACCTGCACTCTCTAAGTAGGTACACTGTATACCTGCACTCTCTAAGTAGGTACACTGTATACCTGCACTCTCTATGTAGGTACACTGTATACCTGCACTCTCTAAGTAGGTACACTGTATACCTGCACTCTCTAAGTAGGTACACTGTATACCTGCACTCTCTAAGTAGGTACACTGTATACCTGCACTCTCTATGTAGGTACACTGTATACCTGCACTCTCTATGTAGGTACACTGTATACCTGCACTCTCTAAGTAGGTACACTGTATACCTGCACTCTCTAAATAGGTACACTGTATACCTGCACTCTCTAAGTAGGTACACTGTATACCTGCACTCTCTATGTAGGTACACTGTATACCTGCACTCTCTATGTAGGTACACTGTATACCTGCACTCTCTAAGTAGGTACACTGTATACCTGCACTCTCTAATGGGTACACTGTATACCTGCACTCTCTAAGTAGGTACACTGTATACCTGCACTCTCTAAGTAGGTACCTGTATACCTGCACTCTCTAAGTAGGTACACTGTATACCTGCACTCTCTAAGTAGGTACACTGTATACCTGCACTCTCTAAGTAGGTACACTGTATACCTGCACTCTCTAAGTAGATCCTTATACCTGCACTCTCTAAGTAGGTACACTGTATACCTGCACTCTCTAAGTAGGTACACTGTATACCTGCACTCTCTAAGTAGGTACACTGTATACCTGCACTCTCTAAGTAGGTACACTGTATACCTGCACTCTCTATACCTGCATTTTTTTAATTACAGTACATGCCGAATTAAATGCCAGCAAAAATATTTATACTATATCTACCTATCTCATTTTCTTCACACTGTAGCTAAAGGTGACAGAGAGCATCTAGTTAAGGCCATGGGTCTCTCTTCTCGATGGTGATTAGTGCCGTTAGAGACAGTGTGGACGTGTTCTCATGTCTTCAAGGTGTGTGTGTGTGTGTGTGTGTGTGTGTGTGTGTGTGTGTGTGTGTGTGCAGCACACCTGATTACCACCCCTCAACCTTAAGTCCTTCAACCAGCTTCACCTCATCCTCACTAATCTCACCAGTCCCCTCATTCCAGACCTCAGTCCCCTCATCCCAGACCTCAGTCCCCATCCCCCCCCAGTCCCCTCGCTCCAGTTTTCAGTCCCCTCATCCCAGCCCCCACTCCTCTGATTCCAGCTTTCAGTCCCCTCATCCCAGCCCCCAGTCCCCTCATCTTAGCCTCCAGTCTCCTCATCTCAGTCTCAGTCCCCTCATCTCAGCCCCAGTTCCCTCATCCCAGCTCCCAGTCCTTTCATCCCAGCTCCCAGTCCCCTAATCTCCGCTCCCAGTTCCCTAATCTCAGCTAAAGTCCCTCATCCCAGCCCCCATTCCCCAATCCCAGCTCCCAGTCCTCCATCCCACCCCACAGTCCCCATCCCAGCCCCCAGTCCCTTTATCCCCCAGTCCCCTGACCCCACTCCCAGTCCCCTTATCCCAGTCCTCTTATCCAGCTCCCAGTCCCATCCCAGCCCCAGTCCTCTCATCCCACCCCAAAGTCCCCCATCCCAACCCCCAGTCCCCCATCCCAGCTCAGTCCCCTTATCCCAGCTCCCAGTCCTCTTCCCAGCTCCCAGTCCCCCAATCCCAGCTCCCAGACCTCCCATCCCACCCCCAATCCCCCAGCCCAGCTTCCAGTCCCCTCATCCCAGCCCTCAGTCCCCTTCCCAGCTCCCAGTCCTCTCATCCCACCCCAATCCCCCAGCCCAGCTTCAGTCCCAGCCCCCAGTCCCTGCCCTCAGTCCAGCCCCCAGTCCCATCCCAGCCTCCCATCCCATCCCATCCCAGCACAATCCCTTCATCCCAGCCCAGTCCCCCCATCCCAGCCCACAGTCCCTTCCAGTCCCCTCATCCCAGCCCACAGTCCTTCCAGTCCCCATCCCAGCCCACAGTCCTTCCAGTCCTCCACCCAGCCCCTGCCCCCTTCCAGTCCCCTCATCCCAGCCCCCAGTCCCTCATCCCAGCCCCCAGTCCCCTTTCCCAGCTCCCAGTCCCCCCCCCCCATCCCAGTCCCAGCTCCCAATCCCCCATCCCAGCTTCCAGTCCCCCCATCCCACCCCACAATCCCCCATCCCTGCCCCCAGTCCCCCATCCCAGCCCTCAGTCCTCCAGCCCTCCCCCACCCAGCCCACAATCCCCCCATCCCAGCTTCCAGTCCCCTCATCCCAGCCCCAGTCCTTCCAGTCCTCACCCAGCCCACAGTCCTTCCAGTCCTCTCACCCTCACACACACAGTCCTTCCAGTCCCCTCATCCCCAGCCCACAGTCCTTCCAGTCCTCTCACCCAGCCCACAGTCCTTCCAGTCCTCTCACCCAGCCCACA
Source organism: Homarus americanus (assembly GCF_018991925.1). NCBI lineage: Eukaryota > Metazoa > Arthropoda > Malacostraca > Decapoda > Nephropidae > Homarus > Homarus americanus. Next base: position 4,511,705 of record NW_024757794.1, read on the forward strand.
GTCCTTCCAGTCCTCTCACCCAGCCCACAGTCCTTCCAGTCCTCTCACCCAGCCCACACAGCACAACAGCAGTTTAGAGGTCTGATAGGCTTATATTGAATCGATTTCCTGGACACAGCAGGTGACGACTCCAGTCCACGGACGACCCAAGGGGACACCTGGACACACACACACACACACACACACACGGAGACACGTACATATATCAGTGGACACAACGCACTGAGATGCATATATAAGTGGACAGACAGACACACACACACATACTGTACACGTCACAGACAGAGACTATTCTAACACAGCACAGATAAATTCCGGTTAAGGTTACTCTCCAGAAATCTCTACTTCAAGTTCGTGTTAACTGACTATAGGTAGTACTGGATGCATTAGTTTGGCGATGGTGTGAGGGTATCTGGAGCAAGAGGCTGTACAGTTGCCCAGCACCCAAATTTAACATGGTATTCTACCTGAAATAATTTGGGATGGTGTGATAATTGTCCATACGAGACTCTTGGGGTGCTGGCATTTTGTCCACTTCCTGATCGTCACATTCTGCTTATTTTATCATCTAGGTTCTTGGGTTTTGTCCAATAGAATATTTTATGGCACTGCTACTACTACTACTACTACTACTACTACTACTACTACTACTACTACTACTAATAATAATAATAATAATAATAATAATAATAAATCTACCATAATCTACAAAATTATATAAAGATGACAACAACAACAAGCAGTACTGAGATCGTGTGAAAATTCATGAATGTGGGCGTTTGGGTGAGCTTGACCTCCAATAACCCCCACCCCCTCCCCCGTCTGACACACAGCTGGAGGGCGGCCCAGGTGTTGTCGCACTTACACAGGTATGTGATCCAATTACCTCTATATATACGTACTGCTACTTTATTTACTTCCGTCATTGGTTGATTTTTGTATATTTGTGTATGGAAACGTAGTAAATTAAGACTTTTTTTTATAAATGAAATGTTGACATGGTTCAGACGTTGTAGTAATGTGTGGGAGTGAGGGAGTGTGGGAGGGAAGCATAACTAGGAGACAACAGCAATACCATGGCCAGGAAACCTCACTATCATGGCGACAATGTTTATTTCCTCCTTCTCTGGTCACCCGCTCCTAAATACCCATTCATGTTGCTTTCATTAGTATCCCTCCGGTTATGGGGGGAGAGGGAGAGGATTATCGGCCTGGTTCCTCAACACAGTACGCTAAGTTCGCCTTTATATACAAGCAGGTGAAAGGTCATAGTTTAGTATTCGTGTTTCGGCTGACAGAGATGCAAAAGAAAACAACATCACTTCGGAAGCAGGTGGGAAGCGGAGAGGAGTTGGCGGATGCGCGATGAGTACCGTTACTCTATAAAGCCCGTGGTTTCAAATATCACCAACATGTCTTGAGCATAAATTCTGATATATTTTTCAATTATTTACTCTTCAGGGTCATACTTTCAATATTCAGAGAGAGTTTTTATATGTATGTGAAGGGCGAAGTGAAGAGAGAGCATCGTGGGTGAGGCAGCGGAGACAGGAAGTGGAAGTCGGGCAGGTGAGGGGCTGGTCCACTTCCCCGCCAACCACCCACCGGCCGTCCCACCACCCACAGGCCACCCCCACCAGGCCACCACCCACCGCTACTAAGCCCATTTTAAAAGACTCTATACTGTCATTGACCATTGTTATCGTTCTCTTTATTATCGTGCCACGTGCTCCAGCTGCATATTGTCATCTGAAGGTCGGATCTATGAATGGCACCGTTCTTCATTAACACACAAATTCAGAATAAATGTTTTATCTTTCAAAATTAAGTTGGTTTTTTTTTGGGGGGGAAGGGGAATTTAGAAGCTATGCATATGTTCAATATTTTAACATGTAAATGTGCATTAGTGCCAGCTTTATGTCAGTGAGCATTTTAAAATCGCCTAGTAAATGTATAAAAACTGTTTATCTACGCCTTTAATGCTGCACACAGCAGTTTACCAAATGAATTTTTCTAATTGAAACCCAGCAGATATATTTCAATCTCATTCACCGAATTCACTCGCGTCGTTTATCCATTTATTTAATGATTATACGCTCGGGGCTAAACTCCTCTTGATGTACGGTGAATAGAAGACGCGGGGATGAAAACGACCCCTAAGAGCCGAGCGCGCCGTGGTGGTGACTGGATCTGACACCCACATCCCCGGGCTTCACAACTACCTCCCCCCCCCTGTTAACATAAAAAATAAATAAAAATGATATATGCTGACAACGAATTTCATACTGTCATTGTATTTATTCATATATTTACAATTAAATTCACATATCCTATACTCCTTTTATAGAAAAATGTCCTTCACTGCGACAATAGTATATAGTTAGCCTTATAGTTTGAATTGATATCACAAAATTCTTAGAATTATAATGATCATATGTAAGGGATGTGTTACGCCTCTATAGCAAGACACAGAATTAAGTGAAAGACTCACTCATTATAACTTTCTACGTGTGCTGTTCAACCGTGAAATTGGATGTGAATTTTTCCCAAAATTTCCTCAAAAAATATTTCTTCTACCTTACATAGCTGGGGATATGTCTGTCTCCTATTACGGTAGTTTTAAAAGTCTGGTAAAGCGAGGGAAATATATTTCTCCAAAATGTACAATCCGGGGTGTGGGGTATATACTGTAATTATTATACCTACGACAAGAATACCCAATGCGTCTTTGTATCTTATTACAAATAATAACAATGATAATGATAATGATAATAATAATAATCATACTACTACTACTACTACTACTACTAATAATAATAATAATAATAATAATAATAATGATAGGCTAAACTGAAGAAAAATATTTATTCTGTTTTATTATTGCTAATATTTTACAGTAATCCTTCTTATCATTATACAGTAACCCTTAGTCATCAGGTCCTTCCTCTTGTGGGCACTGAGCGAGTCTACAGGAGGCGCGTTACTCTGCGCCAGTGACCTTAGGGCTAAGAGACACTAGTGGATTTTCACTCGCTTGGAAGTTGGTAGTCACTCAAATTTCAAGTCACTGGAGTGCTGGTTAATGTATCTTTCAACATATTTTATGTTGACAGGTTCATATTAATGTTTAATAATCATTATGACTAGTACAGATAAATGGTCTACCGATACAAATACAAGGGTTAAAGAGGAATGAATGAAACATACCTCCTGTGAACACAAAAACCCAGGTGTAAGAGTCGCTGCTGAGCGAGACATTTTAAAGGAACTTAAATGTTAAATGTAGAGGTGAAGTGTTTCGAACCAAAATTAAAAACACAAGGAACACATACAGGTTAGGCTGGGGATGCAAAAAATCAACACAAACAAAAAGTGTGGGTCATTAACACATGCCGATTCTCATGTAGTTTGAGTAGGGCTAAATATAATGGTTATAAGGTCGAAAACTTACTTGAGACTGAATTTTTATTTGGAGGAATCAGGGCCAGATTCAGGAGGGGTCCTGGTGGTCTAGACACCCCCCCCCCCTTTTCATCAGAAATTCCTATAATTTTTTTTTATGTATTATTGTACTCAGGAGTTTTTAATAGTAAAAAAATACTATTGACCTCGGAATATCTCCTAATATCATGTGCACATGGCTTCAAAATAGCTTCAAAATGCTCATATGGGTCAGATTTAACAAAATTTCTTGGGGGGCTACAGCCCCCCCCTCCCCCCCCCACAAAAAAACAGCTGGGTGGGCTCGCTGTGCTTGCCATGTTCCCCCACCCATTGATATTCCTGGATCCGCCCCTAGGAATAGACCTGTAACAATTTTAGACAAATCTGAACGGCGCGGCGCCACTGTGGGTGCGAGAGCGTCACGTGTCGTATGCTAGTACTGGCCTGCAAAGGCTGCTCACGGTCGCCTCCTGAGCTAGTTCTAGTAAATCGCCTCTTGTAATCGTGTCCTAAGACCCCCTAATTATTCAGATTATAAAGATCTCCATGATCTTCGAATTACTGTTTGTTTTACTGAGATCATTAAAATAATTATGTTATTATCATTATTCATACATTTTACGATTGTTACTCATTTTACCTCCATCTATCTATGGTAGTAGTTTAGCAGGCCTGCAGGGAGGATGCTGGAGGGAGAGGTATGTGGGGGAGAGTAAAGGGTGGATCTGTATAGCAGGTAATAAATTACAAGGGTGCAGGTGTGCGCCACCAACCTTCCTGCGGGCTTTGCACTTTTCCCGCCAATAACCCAACACGCGGTGCACTTCCCGCCAAATTCTAAACAACACCTGTGTCTTTTTTTGTGATGCTCATTATGCTTCCGTGCTACTCTCTTCATTTGTTCTTTGTTCTTTTTTTACTGCAGTTTATCATTTACCTTTTCGTACCCTGGGTGATTATTTTTATCATCTGTATTTATTATATATATTATTTTTAATATCAGACTCGTTTACTCTCCAGCCAGTAGTTTTGTATTTGCACACTGACACGAGCTGCAGGTGACGAAATGATCACTTGAACACTGTGTAAAGATCTAACTTTATATGTTACAAGTGTAGTGCTTACATTCCTCTTACTGTTATTCCATCCGTAATTAATAAACTAGGCGTGTTATAGATGTGTTTCAATGTAATTTACTACCACCCGGATTCCTAATTTAATTACACGAATAAATTTTATCTCAAATGATTATTAATTACTTTTCCTTTTTCTTAAGAATTTTATTTGTTCTCTCTCTCTCTCTCTCTCTATCTATCTCTCTCTCTCTCTCCCTGTATACGACTTATGTGGGAAGAAGACAGTGAGGTGCTTTTCTTGCTATTGTTAGGTCGTGTGGCGCCACCAATTTGACAGAATCTACTCGTATGCAGTATGATTGAAACACTGTATTCTGAACCACCCTTACCTGCCATGACGTCATCATCTGTCAAGGTCTCCCTTTCGCCCTAATTTCCCGCACGCTTCTGGGAAAGAGAGGAGAGACACAAGCAATCACAGCTCCGACCTGTCCCTGTGTTTACATCCCCCCCCCCCCATCAGTTTCTAAAAATTCCAGAGGACTTGTATATAAATAGACGAGCAAGACAGAGCTTACAAATATATAAGAAATGTCGTGTATGTTAACTTCGCATGTTACTATACTGGAACTGTGTCTAAAAACAGATAAGTGAAGGAATCGAGTATTAGTGGGAAAAATGTTCAATATATGTTATCTTCCTGTGCCCGGTCTTCTGGGGAGGACGACGATTAATAGACTCCCAGACGGAGCGGACCGTCTGGGAGCCTCATAATCGTCCTTGGCAGTCGGTTGACCTGACAAAGTATTACACATTTAATTCTACTGTTGATCTGAATGACATATTTTTTTTTCTACTGAACTGTAAAAGAGAATTACAGTAATCTAACTATTTCTCACTATTATCCCACTGTTGTTTATTAAGTGCAGTTGGTCCAGTGATCTCCGGCATCTCTTCCTCAGACATTATAAATTGGCTCTATTTGTGATCAAACCTGTTCTATGTTTGGCTCATCTTAGTTTACCTGGTGGGGGAAGATTCGAGGTAAAACACCTGTTCCGAACACTTCCGTGCAGTAGTCCATTAGCCTGGTACTGAAAAAGCAGGAGGATCACAAGACGAGCAAATGGGTGGTTGCCTGTCCTCGTGACACATTATGTATAATAGCGGACTAGACACAAGTTGTATGAAATCAAAATATGACGAAATTCAAGAAATTTAGCAAACTTTGGCCAGGAGGACATGGCACGAACACTTCCCTGAAGAGTGAACCAAAAATACCTAACAGAAGTCATACATTTCACTATTCTTTCTTTCTTTCTTTTTTTACAAGCAGAGAATGAATGGCCTACAGCCACGGTGAGGTCCCCTTCAGGGAACATTTACGAGTCAGCCCACGGCGTCAGCTGCCTGGCCAAGCGTCAAGTATCACAGACAGTCTCAGAGGGGATATGTGTAATCTCCCTCTATTTGTCTGGCTATCTGTGACACACTTGGGGTTTTACAAGACTTCGAGAACGTGGGATAAAACTCACGCCGGATATCAATCACACAATACTGTACCTCCTCAATCAAGATTCAGACCTGGGATCATTTCCCCTCCGTGCCCTACACTACACTACACTAGCTTGGGTCCCGTTTCGTCTAGAAAGGTTTGTTTTATGCCGCGTAGCATCACAACCATAACTGAGCCTCAATATTTATTTCTATGACGTCATAATAGGAAAAGACCAATCACGCACCTAATTTACACACAAACCCGCGTACAAGTGGAATTTGCTCAAATTACCACACCCAAACGCTTTATATTTTCTTGATACCTTTGACTTTCTTTCTATATTACCTACATGAGTCGGGTCGATGTCCTTCCCCGCAGCAGCAGGGGGAGGAGGAGGAGGGCGGCGTATATACATGACCGAGGACAACATAATGAGTGCGGTGTGACGGTGATAAGTGTCGGTGGTGCGCCGTGAAGCTCTAGCAACCTCAAGATGTGGACGGAGCAGGAAAAAAAAATCCCCTCAAAGAAAAATCTTACAAATCTTACCAGTTGGACAAAATCTCACCAGAAGAAGAATAACAGACAAAATACTCCACCTAACAACTCTCAACAACACTGACAATCGAATCATTAAAATAAGACTCTATCAAATCTTCACAGGGTCAAATTATACACCACAGACCTGAACTTGTATGGTGGTTTCCCTTAATGTCTGTTTATCTATCTGTTACTTAAGACTCATAACCATCATATAACCTATTTGAGTAAGTGATAAGAAGTGGATTTTATTGTATTGACCTGAGACGCCAGCAAGATTGTCCAACGTCGCAGCCCGCTGGTCCTATAACGTTACGTCAAAATAAACAGGAAATATTATAACGTGTGGAGGACAAAATGTATCCAGTAAAGTCAGTTAAGAAAATGTAATGTCTAATTTATCGATTTAAAATACTTGTAAAGTTTAAAATATTAGGAAAGTGGTGATTATTTTTTCTTATATTATTTAAATCATGACCTAAAACACATTAAATACTTGGTCCTATTCAACCTCTCAGTCAACAAGGGCCCCCAGATACACCAGTCTTGGTCTCGATTCTTAAAACACTCGTAAGTTAATTCTTCCCTTATAACAGTACAGTCTCGGTGTAATTCTGACGCCATTTTGGTTAGATTAATCCAAACATCGCCAAATGCTTAACAAAAATGGCTGGGTTGAAGATTAGACACCCCAGCTTATTTCATCTGACGGACGATTAACCTGGGGAAGGGTTAGGTTAGGTTAGGTTAGGTTAGGTTAGGTTAAGTCAAATTAGGTTAGGTTAGGTTAGGTTAGGTTAGGTTAGGTTAAGTCAAATTAAGTAAGGATATGTTAAGTTAGGTTACTATTCGTTAGATTAGGTTACATAAGGTTAGGTCAAATTGGGTAAGGTTATGTTATGTTAGATAAGGTAAGGTTATGTTATGTTAGATAAGGTAGGGTTATGTTATGTTAGATAAGGTAAGGTTATGTTATGTTAGATAAGGTAAGGTTATGTTATGTTAGATAAGGTAAGGTTATGTTATGTTAGATAAGGTAAGGTTATGTTATGTTAGATAAGGTAAGGTTATGTTATGTTAGATAAGGTAAGGTTATGTTATGTTAGAGTTAAATATATGTTATGTTTATGTTAGATATGTAAGGTTATATATATAGTTAGATATGTATATATATTATGTTAGATATATAAGGTTGTTATGTTAGATATGCAAGGTTATGTTATGTTAGATATGTACGTTATGTTATGTTAGATAAGGTTATGTTATGTTAGATATGTAAGGTTATGTTATGTTAGATAAAGGTAAGGTTATATATGTTAGATAAGGTAAGGTTGCGTTATGCTAGATAAGGTAAAGGTTGTTATGTTGATAAGGTAAGGTTATGTTATGTTAGATAAGGTAAGGTTATGTTATGTTAGATATGTGGGGAAGGTTATGTTATGTTAGATAAGGTAAGGTTATGTTATGTTAGATAAGGTAAGGTTATGTTATGTTAGATAAGGTAAGGTTATGTTATGTTAGATAAGGTAAGGTTATGTTATGTTAGATAAGGTAAGGTTATGTTATGTTAGATAAGGTAAGGTTATGTTATGTTAGATAAGGTAAGGTTATGTTATGTTAGATAAGGTAAGGTTATGTTATGTTAGATAAGGTAAGGTTATGTTATGTTAGATAAGGTAAGGTTATGTTATGTTAGATAAGGTAAGGTTATGTTATGTTAGATAAGGTAAGGTTATGTTATGTTAGATAAGGTAAGGTTATGTTATGTTAGATAAGGTAAGGTTATGTTATGTTAGATAAAGTAAGGTTATGTTATGTTAGATAAAGTAAGGTTATGTTATATTAGATAAGGTAAGGTTATGTTATGTTAGATAAGGTAAGGTTATGTTATGTTAGATAAGGTAAGGTTATGTTATGTTAGATAAGGTAAGGTTATGTTAAATTAGCGTTAGAGTGTTTAATCTTTTGGTAAAATAAGCTTAAGCGTCTAATCTAAAGGTGATCAAAGTGTAAAATAAAAACTGTAACGGATGAATTTAGAATCCATGTCCCTGACCTTATTGTAGTACCTGTTAACCTCTAATAGTCATCGTCACCCCTTGAGTACGATGGCTTAATCCCTTGAGTATGGTGACTTAATCCCTTGAGTATGATGACTAAATCCCTTGAGCACGATAGCTTAATCCCTCGAGTATGATGACTAAATCCCTTGCGCACAATGGCTTAATCCCTTGAGTATGATGACTAAATCCCTTGAGCACGATGGCTTAATCCCTCGAGTATGATGACTAAATCCCTTGAGCACGATGGCTTAATCCCTCGAGTATGATGACTAAATCCCTTGAGCACGATGGCTTAATCCCTCGAGTATGATGACTAAATCCCTTGAGCACGATGGCTTAATCCCTTGAGCACGATGGCTTAATCCCCTGAGTATGACTAAATCCCTTGAGTATGACTAAATCCCTTGAGTGCGATGGCTTAATCCCTTGAGCACGATGGCTTAATCCCCTGAGTATGACTAAATCCCTTGAGCACGACTTCATCCCTTGAGTCTAACAGTTGTCATCGTGCTGAAGGGGTTTAGTGACTCCTCAATGATCAGGAGACCCAAGAGAGCTATTAAAGCACACGGGGATATCAACAACACCTGAGACATTAATTAGCACCTCCTTAATCATTGTTTTTTTTACATCAGGGCCTGGGGGCAAAAATGTAATAATAATAATAATAATAATAATAATAATAATAATAATAATAATAATAATAATAATAATAATAATAATAATAATCCAAAAAAATAAAAATAAAAAGTGAGAAACAATATACTGTATGTATGTTGTGTTGTCAAAGTAAGAGAAACAATTCAGACTCTGCAATTGTGTGTAAATGAGGCAGAAAGTCAGATCAGCAACCTAAGACTTGGTCACAATTTTCGTGATGCCATATAGCAGCAGGGTCTACCATAGACAACACATTATGCTTCCAATATCTTCCCAGGCGGTAGTACCTCCCTGTTTGGTAAATGCCTAATACCTACTCTCTCTCTCTCTCTCTATGTCTCTCTCTCTCTCTCTGACGGCGACGACCCCATCCCGGAACTGTGTCCTTTTGTGATGATGATTAGAACCGTGGCTTTATAAATGGGCCTTTGGTGAAGATGGTTTATGTGTATGACAGCTAGAGAGAGGAACGGATTGGGTAACTTAGAGGTGAGGTAAATGTAGTGTGTGTGTAATAATAATAATAATAATAATGATTAACGGTTTATTGAAAGACCTTGGCAGCCAGAAGGCTGAAAATATACAGTTACATATCTGGGGAATGGGTTTCGAATTACAAATAATATACAAATAACATAAGTGATATAAATAAGATATATAATAACCAGATGGGGAAAAGCTCAAACTACAGGGCATTTCAACATAGTGACAGTGCAAGAAGTAGTATTTACTGGGAGTGAATACACTGGTCTATTACAAGTTATTGATAATTTTTACAATGGTTGGGACTGGGCTGTTCTTATAGCGATCAGTTCGTGCACGTATGGGCTGGATGCGGTTGTGGTGTCGAACAGCAATTATCGGGCTAGGGATCTCAGGTGGTAGTAGGAGCCGGTGTCGAGGATGGTGTAGAAGCTTCTTACCAAATTTGCAGATGAGGTCGTGGTGATGGTCAGTGAGAGTCGAAAGGGTTAGTGTGTTGGGGGCTTCTTGATATGTGGAGTAGGAAGGGGAGAGAATGATCTTGCATGCCCTCTTTTGCACTTTTTCTAGGTGTTTACGTTGTGTGGCATTTAGGGAGGAAGACCAGGTGGGGGAGGCATAGGTGAGCTTGGGAAGTATGAATGTTGAGTAAACACTGAGGAGCTCGGGTGCCGGAACTCCGAGAGACTTGAGTCGGCGGAGGAGGTGGAGACGGAAACTGTAGGATTTGACAACTTCACTGACGTGTGGTTTCCAATTTAGTTTGTTGTCTATGGTGACGCCGAGGAGCTTCGTGGAATCTACAACCTGGAGTGAGTTCGGACCTAAAGTAATGGAAGGAGGTGGGACAATGTCGGAGAAGAGGTTGATGTGCATAACCATGCTCTTGGTATGGTTGATGGTGACATGGTTGTTGGTGGCCCAGTTTTGGAGACTGTTCAATAAATCCTGAAGGGCGGTATAGTCGGGAGCAGAATTGTTGACGCTGATCCCAATGGTGGAGTCGTCGACATATTTCCAGCGAGCAGTGGTTTCTCTTAGGGCATCATTGATGAGCATAAGGAAGCAGAGTGGTCCCATCTTGGTGCCTTGGGGGACGCCACAGGTGAGTGACTGAAAGGTGGAGACAGCCCCTCGGAAGCGTACAGCTTGGCGTCGGTCACTGAGGAAGTCTGTAAGCCATGGTATAAGACTTCTCCGAAGTCCGAGGTCAATGGCTTTGTTGATGATTATATTGTGGTCGACTAGGTCGAATGCTTTAGTGTGTGTGTGTGTGTGTGTGTGTGTGTGTGTGTGTGTGTCGTGGAGGTGGAAAGAACAGACTGAGGAGCCTTTTGGTCGCTCCTGTAGGTGAGGTAGAGGAGGTAGTGGTGGAGGTAAGGAATCTGGACTCTGGTCCGGGTGGAGGTGAGCCAGAGGTGGATGTACGTGTGATGACGTAATGGAGGGCACACCAGGGCCTGGAGGCTGGTGGTGGTGGTGGCCGCGGTGCTCACCACATAATAGCCAGGTTTGTGTGTCTGTGTAGCCAAAACAGTGGCCACACAACTGTATTCCCCGGCCTCATAACACGGGCCGGTGACGTCACTCTGGCTGGCTGCACCGGTGAACGACTGTGTGTTCCAGGAAGCACAAGATTACCCCGCCAGCCAGCCAGCCAGCCAGCCAGGCCGACTCTCCCGTCATGCAAACCTCTACTCCACGACGCACTGACACGACCACCCATTAAGAGGATACAAATTGCGTTTACTCCTGTTTAATCATGTATTTACTTGCGAAGTCGACCCCTGACTATCAAAGGATGAGTCAGTCAAAGCACATAATGAGAGGGTTGAGGGGGGGGGGGGTCACAAGGCTCAGCACGTCATGATATAATATTTTTTGTGGTGTCTAAGTACTCTCAGTAAATTGTCGCTGGTGACAATATTGGCGCCACCTCGATATCGTTGCATGTACCAAGTTAATCACGACTTCTGGCTGGTGGGAGATAAGTTGCTGCTACACGTCGAGACATTAAATACCTGGAATTGTCTCGTGCTTCAATAATACTACCTTACTACACGAGACGGTAACAGGAGGAGTCACGTGAGACACCCTGGAGCCAGACTGACACTGCAGCGACGGGCAGTCCAACTCGGCTAGGCGTCTTATTCAGCGCTTCTTGGGTGCTAGCATCATTTTGTTGATAATATTTTATTCTACAAAAATTTTATTATCACATTTTTCAGCGGTTACTTGTCACAAAATTATTCTTGCTTGTATTATTATTAATTTTAAAGATACAGTACTGAGAACACTAAAGGAATGACGATACTTATAAAACGATCTGTATGGAAGCGTCTCACTGTTGACTTTCAATGGCCAACGTAAATCTTAAATCATCTGGCTGCAGGTCGATGTAATAGCTCCCAGTCCTTTTATTATATGTTGTTAGCCATCATACTGTGAAAAAATATTATTACTTACTCCTGAATTCTTGATAGCGTTCACCAACAAAAGGTAACATTTCAATTTTAGAGGAACATAAACTGAGTTCGTTTCAACACACCCAAATAACCTGAAACTAACGAAAGATTGATTCGATTTTTTTAAATAATTGGTTTTTACAAGTACTATTAAGAAACGGACACATACAGTTCTATCGCAAATTACCTAAGGGATGAAACAACGATTGAATTTGTAATCTAGAAAGCGTGTTACTGTGGACTGCGTAGCTGGGCGTCGTGTAAGGATCATATTGGACTGGCCTGGCGTGACCTGTGGACCAATAACGCTCGCCTGCACACTTGACGATAAAAACAAAATAGTCTGGCCCTAGGAGGTAAATTAATATTCTCAGGATGAAAATTCCGGTAACAGATTGCCCGGTGTCAAATGTCAGGCTTCCGACCGCACAAACTGGCTAGGCGCACTCCCTCCTTCCTCCACCACCTTCTCCATTACCTGTCAACCTTCCTGGTGTCGGCTCACGTCTCACGAATATTAAGGTTACCCCTCCCCCCTTTATTTCTGGTGTATCTTGACATTCCTTCAACTTAAAGTTTATCACCTTTAAAAATATATAACATACTTCCACTTAAGTATTACAGTACCTGTTAGTGTTGTGTGCCTTGATATTCTCCCGATTTAGAATGTATCATCGCTTGAAGAAAATCACTGAAAATGTCAAGTTAAAAGTACTAGTTACAGTTTCCAAATCTCAATTTCCTAAAACCACAGTGACCGTAAGAGTTACTGGTGCCTGGCGGGAAAGAACCGAGCGAGACCCAGAAAGGCAACCGTCAAATTCTTCTTAAAGTGGCATGAATTTCTCTCTATGTAACTGTGGTTAGTTCTGTATTTTAACCTTATAAAACACAGGTTGATGCACCATACCATGATACTGTTACCTTTTCATTGTAACTATTTTTTTTTACAGGGATTAGCCCACCCGGACACAGGTCACTGACCTACATCGGGGCCTGGAAGGCGAAAATGTAATAATAATAATAATAATAATAATAATAATAATAATAATAATAATAATAATAATAATAATAATAATAATAATAATAATTATAAAAAATACAAAAATGAAAAAAAGATCAAGAGTGAGAAACAATATATGTATGTTGTGTTGTCAATGGTAAGAGAAACAATTAAGACCCTGCAATTGTGTGTAAATGAGGCAGAAAGTCAGTTCAGCAACCTGGGACTTGGTCACAATTTTCGTGATACCATATGGCAGCAGGGTCTACCATTAGACAACACATTATGCTTCCAATATCTTCCCAGGCGGTAGTACCTCCCTGTTTGATAGCCGCCTTCTACCTACTGCCTGTCATTGTCGTGTTGTTGCTTAACAATTGTTTGAATTTGAATATATATTTTTTTACTAACCTTAATATCAACTTTGTATAATCATTGGCATCATAATAAAACAGTTAGGTGAAAATAAACTGACATGAAAATACACCTTGAAAGGTGTTTAGTTTTCTATAAGTAGTTATATTAGGTAAACAAAAATAGTTTACACGGTTTGGGATGAATTTAAACTCTGACATTCACAACTTGGACGATTTACAGCGTCGTCTGGTGAAGCTCATGACTGTACAGTTAGAAAAGTTTCAGCCAACCAACAACTCGCAGGCGACACAGATATTTCCTGCAACATACATCATCTAACATGACCTAGTTACCCTCTTAATACACGCTGCTATAATTAATCCCCTAAAAGACGCGTAGTAAAATCCAGTTACTCAGTGATTATAGACAAGTGAAGATTACCTTAGGCGTCAGTGGATATTAAGCAATTTACTACCAGTCACACTCCTGACCTGTGGCGCTGGAGAAATTTATGAGCTATTGCACGTGTCACACTTCCTCCTGGGGCGGTACAAGGTGGTCACGCCAAGTGGCTGCCCTTCCTGGTACACCCCTCAGGTAACCGGTAATCTTACAACAAGAAGAAATCAATGTATATGCTGAAAGTCAAGTCCTTCCGGTGAGCGACGCAGTAAGTGAACAAGTCCTACGGCAGCACTCACCAACCAACATTCTAGCCCTTAAGAAACTTGATCTTCAGTTCCGGATTAAAAAATTGTCGTGTTTTACGGGGACGTTAAATGCGATGGTTCTGCCCTGCAGAAAAATTAAATTAACTTCCAAGAACATTATAATGAGTATGATTGATATAATTCTGCACAAATTGCATTACTTGTTGCTGAAAATAACGTCAGGGGACACACACACACACTCTCCTGCGTAATGCCCACCACAAAGATCCTTCAAGCTTATTACGGATATGTATTGTTATAAATTTGTCATCGTGGCTCCTTGTAATAAAATTTAAAATCTGTAACAATAATTATAATTCTTTATGGAAAAAAATATAATCAACCGCCCAATAATAAATACCTTTGATTTTAAGCCCTCTTCACCAAGCAGCCGAGCTACTAGCAAATATGGATATACCAGCGGGAAGACAACAAGAGATCGGTTATCTTCTCCGTCATGATGCTGCTACTGTATAGGCTTCACGAACTTATCTTGCCTCACCTAACTTAATCATGGTAGGTTGGGATTTTATTTCTTATTAGACTATTGACAAACGGTGTAATAAAAAATATGGACACTTCCGAGACGAATCAACGTGACCAAATTCAGATAGCTAAGTTTAGGTTTGGTTAAATTGGGTTTACAGTAATGTGAATTTTAACTATTCATGAAAAGTCTTATTTTAACATGTAATTCAATACGAGGTAAAGTGTTAATTCACAAAGGTGTTAATCTAAGTTCTAAGGTGCCGACATTATCGCTATTTCCGTTTCCGCGATGATTCAGTGTCAAGCTTTTGTTTACAGCTCCGCCCCGGTAACTCAGCCATCTGTTATCATCAGAGTGAGGGTGTGTCATCTCTCAAGTTTAGATATGAACAGGAATAAGCTGTCGCACTTTTTGTTACGAGTTGTACGTTACTTCACTCTTTTACAGGTACTTTAACGGGCAATGTTCCTTGGTTCTGGCATCGTGTGTACCGCCGGGCTCGTACACTAGTCTTGCCCACGGTGCCCACCTGTGTGAATGTCAGTCACACAAGAATAACCCATTACAGTAGGGTTTTTTTCCTCACACAGCCAAACTGTGAGATGCTCTGTGTTTCTTTCATAATACAAAGTGTCTCACTTCAAAAAGCTGGTTTTCCGGTATCTTCGCGGTGTAGATAAAAATCCTCTTTTCTCTAAGTTTTGCACCCCAGGGCCCGTTGTGGGTCGATGACTTGTGTCCGGCTGGGCTATTCCACATAAAAATAATTTGTACAACCCTCTGAAGATATCTCTCTCTTTCTCTCTCTCTCAAAACAATATCTTCTTCCTCAAAACAAGAGATGGTAACAATAATAATGGGACATTATATTATGATAAAGATACGTTAGCCAAGCATAACCATAAATCTCGAGACCGACTTTCAGAGAGAACAATTTTCTTATGTTAAATTCCCTCCATAACTGGTGACGCTAGAACGGTCTTCTATAACTCACTTAACCCCAGACACAAAAAATAGTTAAAATAGGGACCCAATTTTTCACAAGATACTCTACATCCACCACTTCCATTATCTCAACCCTAATTAAAAAGCGAAAATAAAAATTAATGAACGATACTTAGAAAATATTTACCCTGGCGTGTTAGGAGGAGGTCCGACCGGTGGCTGGGTGGAAGCACACATTATCGATATTAATCTCTAAACCTCTACATGGGGGACATAATGGCTGAGGTAATACACAATTTACCTCAGGGCTAAAAGATTACTCGGGTATACAGAGGCACTTTATTTTGGGACTTTATTATGCAGTAAAATGTTGGCGCCAGTTATAAAATTCGCCCTCTCAAAAAACAGCAATCTTACGAAATTATGTGGGATAAAATTAAGATTCAATACAAGTTGATGAGGTCATGAGGTGAACATAAACAAGGATTAAACAGACCATATAATTCAGCTAATGAATATAGGAGTCTTGTCTTTAAGGTCAACAAATTTATATTAAGCTGTACTGCAGAACACACATTTTCCCCCTACCAGAGGATGTTGGTCAAGAAGGTATGACTCACTCACTCACTCACTCACTCATTCACTCACTTACTTACTTACTTATTTACTCATTTTCTCATCATTTATTCAAATCATGTCAGATATAATAAAAAATCTCCTACATTTTCGATGTAATCAGTAACGTAAAAAAGTTATTAAGAACCAAATATGACCGATAGTAAGGCATTATATAATTTAACCCATAAAACATCATATTTCCATTATTGTCAATATTTCACGTGTCTTGTTATCCTCTAAACGAGTTGGGAAGTGGAGAAAAAACTATGATGTTTTTCTGTGTAATGACGAATAACAGATAACTGAAGAGAAAGAGACAGACAAACACGGAGAAAACAATTATCTTACAGTTCCTCCTCTACTTTCGCCAGTATCGACCAAAATGTAAACACACAGAAAACGTTGAATAATTTACCAACTCGCACAAAATAAATAACAGCCAGAAAGTCATTCAACAATACAAACTTCACCTTAACAACTACAGGAAAACAAATGAACCCGAAAAATAATTCAAAATAAAAAATGCAATAAAATCCACGAGAAACTTAAATTAACAAATACTCAAAATAATATGCAATAAAATTCCTGAAGAGCTTACATTAAACTAGTAAATACAATAAATAAATAAATAAATAAATAAACAAATTACCTTAAATAAACCTATCAAATGACTTCAAAATAAGATAAATAATTAAAAAAAAAAAAATTCAGATAAACTTGTAGTCTGGGAGTAGCTCGGAGCTTATACTAGGCTGATCACTACATCGCATGTGGAGGAAAATAAAAACCAAAAAGCATCGCAACAAACCTAAGGCATCAGATTTGCTTCCCACTTATCCTTTAACCCCCTAAAACAACTTGTATAAAACCCTACAATTTAGACATTATGCTTGACGACCTAGGAGGATTATCATAATGATGGCACGTAAGAAGGAAGGAAGGAAAGAAGGAAAGAAGGAAGGAAGGAAGATAATAATGATCCGACTTCCTCATTCCACTCTGAAGGGTTGAGCAGATTTTAATGGGTTGGTGTCTGGGTATACATTTCCTGATGTATGTTATGTATATCTGTGGGGGGGAGGGATGTATACTTACCTACTGATGATGCTGATGGTGTTTTATATATATATATACTGTATTAGAGAGGTTAAATATTTAGCACCAGGCGCCTATACAAAATTCAGTAACTCGTATAATGTGTATAGTATAATATATAATGTATGAAGGTGTCTGCTGGGAATGTATGAATGTGTCTGCTGGGAATGTATAAAGGTGTCTGCTAGAAATGTATGAATGTGATGTACAAAAATTCACGTCTATTTTTCTCCTCTATTCTTAACCAACTTTTATCATGTTATGCCACTTCAATCTCTCTTTCGTTCGTTCCACCTTTTACTGTGTTTCGTCGAACTTACGGAGAGGTGAACATAATTCTCACAGTTCTAAAGACTATTATTATTATTATTATTATTATTATTATTATTATTATTATTATTATTATTATTATTATTATTATTATTATTATTATTATTATTATTATTATTATTATTATTGTTATTATTATTATTATTACTATCATCGTTATTACGCCTTTATTCCTTGATATTATTACTATTATCACTATTCTTATTAACATTATTTACCCTTTTATCACTTGTTATCTTTCATTAATTTCCCTTTTCACTCTTTATCTTCATTATTCTCATTTTTTTCCCTTACAGTAAAGCCATTATATAGAAGGATAGAGAAAATGAGATAGGGATAATTAAGTATCGATCGGGGGTGTCCAGGCCAGCAGCTGCGTCACCACAACCACCTAGATGATTATGACTCCAGAATAGTCCCCAATCTTGGCCCAATGACGCAATCACCAACACAGCTACGTCACCACAACCACCTAGATGATTATGACTCCAGAATAGCCCACAATCTTGGCCCAATGACGCAATCACCAACACTACCGATTTTTATTGAAGAAAAGATTGACCAACGCTTTCTCATGGGATTTCACAGAGTTCATGACCTTACCTGGAGTAAAGCTGTAAAGTCATGGAGTATGTAATAATAATAATAATAATAATAATAATAATTAACGGTTTATTGAAAAAGTTCTGCAGCCCGAAGGCTGAAAATATACATTGGACATAAATGACTTATTATATACATTGGTAGTTTAACAAAAGCCTTCATTAGAGAAAGGTAAAGGAACATACAGTGAACATACAGATTAATGTAGGATTGTACGTGTTGAACAGCAAACACGTAGTGTAGTAACTCCCTCCCAGATGGTGTTAGGAGGGACCTCACGTGATGTAGTGGTTCCCTCAGATGGTGCTATGAGGGACCTGACGTGGTGTAGTAATTCCCTCGCAGATGGTGTTATGAGGGACCACGTGGTGTAGTAATTCCCTCACAGATGGTGTTATGGGGGACCTCACGTGGTGTAATTACCTCACAGATGGTGTTATGAGGGTCCTCACGTGGTGTAGTAATTCCCTCACAGATGGTGTTATTAGGTACCTGACGTGGTGTAGTAATTCCCTCACAGATGGTGTTATGAGGGACCTGACGTGGTGTAGTAATTCCCTCACAGATGGTGTTATGAGGGGCCTCACGTGGTGTAGTAATTCCTTCACAGATGGTGTTATATGAGTGAAGTTTGGTCCCAGGCCTTCTTATCGTAGACGGATTAACACATCGCTGGTTGTTGTTGGGTCTCACGGGCCGTTATCACTGGGTACCTGGGACCTCACTGTGTGAAGGTTAACTTGGGTACGATTGTTACTGTTGAGTTGTTCTCACTGACTTAAGCACTGTTCACCACTGTTCACCTCTGTTTAACACTGGTTCCATTCCTTTCCTAAATGAAATTGTAACTTCTGGCGAGAACTTGTTGATATTCCGGTGGGGAGGAGGGTTCAGGGGAAGGGGTTGGTATGGGCCAACTTAACAGTTGACCTGGCTGCTCAGAGAGGAGCGCCAGGTACGTCTTGACCCTTCGGTGGTCAAGGATGGCAATGTATGTATGCATGTGTGTATGTATGTATGTATGTATGTATGTATGTATGTATGTACTGTATGTATGTATGCTGAATGGGGTCCGATCAAAACTGTCATCACAATAACC
>NW_024757794.1:4536183-4546183 GCF_018991925.1 Homarus americanus
CACACACACACACACACACACACACACACACACACACACACATGCACTCTGGGTATTAAATCGATTCTACATCCAGCCAACAGATGATGAGGGGAATGTGTGGACACAAGACAAGCTGAAAAAATACGTATTTTAAAATCAAGATTGACAGTTAAGAGTAAACAGTGCACATTAGATCGATTGTATACACTGCCAGTGCATCCTGTTGGTTAGGTTAGGTGAGGTAAGGTTAGGTACAAAGGAAGGTATGGTTAGGATAGGTTAGGTTAGGTTAGGTTATCATTATGTTAAATTTGGTCAATTTTACGTTATGTTACATTACGTTATGTTACGTTATGTTACGTTATGTTATGTTATGTTATGCTATGTTGTAAAGTTACTCTAGATTGTGTATATAGAACACTAAAAATACCACGTATTGAGGCATAAACTGACAATTAATTCATAGACGGAGGCATAAAAATGTGTCATGTCTATTTAACGAGAGAAAAATAGAAGACGAGTTTATTGGGTAAATATAGAAGGTGAACAAACACTCATTTAGACTAGAAAAAACAGCAGGAAAAAATACGTAATGTTGTCTCAATAGTGTAAAGCCCCGGTGTATTGTGTGAGAGAGAGAGAGAGAGACAGAGAGAGAGAGAGAGAGAGACACACACACGTAGTAAACACACGGCAAACACTTTCGTCTCTATTATCTCACCTGAGCGATAACTACAGGTAGACGGAGGTAATTAAATGAGCCAGGTGTACTAAGGAGGCTTTTTATATAGCGGCAGTAGAACAGCACCAAACACGCCCCTTCCTCTTCCCCTTCCCCACCCTCACGTTCTTTCCCCACCTTCCCCTTTCCTTCCTTCCTCCCACGCCTGTTCTCCTACCTCCCACGCCCCCTCTCCTACCTCCCACGTCCGTTCTCCTACCTCCCACGTCCGTTCTCCTACCTCCCACGCCCGTTCTCCTACCTCCCCTACCCCTCTCCTACCTCCCGCCCCTTCTCCTAACTCCCTTGCCCCCTCCCTTACTCCACACGCCTTCTTCTACCTCCACGCCCCTCCCTACCTAACCACCCCTCCCCTACCCCAACCACCCCCTCCCCTTCCCCCCAATAACCCTGTATTCTATATCACCTCCCTCACCCCTCCCATCCCACCTGTGTGAATGGAGATTGAATGACAGTCGCTATGACATTTTAATCATACTAATCCAAGTTCAATAGACGTTCACACTAATCCAGGTTCGATATACGTTCACACTAAAAGGTCTAATATACGTTCACACTAAAAGGTCTAATATACGTTCACACTAAAAGGTCTAATATACGTTCACACTAAAAGGTTCAATATACGTTCACACTAAAGGGTCTAATATACGTTCACACTAAAAGGTCTAATATACGTTCACACTAAAAGGTCTAATATACGTTCACACTAAAAGGTCTAATATACGTTCACACTAAAAGGTCTAATATACGTTCACACTAAAGGGTCTAATATACGTTCACACTAAAAGGTCTAATATACGTTCACACTAAAGGGTCTAATATACGTTCACACTAAAAGGTCTAATATACGTTCACACTAAAAGGTTCAATATACGTTCACACTAATCCAAGTTCAATACACATTCATACTAATCCAGGTTCAATATACGTTCACACTAAAGGGTCTAATATACGTTCACACTAAAAGGTTCAATATACATTCACACTAATCCAAGTTTAATACACGTTCATACTAATCCAAGTTCAATATACGTTCACACTAATCCGGGTTCAATAGACGCTCACACTAATCCAGGTTCAATTGACGTTCACACTCAATAGACGTTTACACTAATCCAGAGTCAATAGACGTTTACAATAATCCAGGTTTTCACGTTCACACTTATCTCGGTTCAATAGACTCTCACACTTATCAATGTTCATTAAACATTCACACTAATCCAGGTTCAATACACGTTCATAACTAATCCAGGTTCAATAGACGTTCACATTCAATAGACGTTCACACTAATCCAGGTTCAACAGACGTTCACACTAATCCAGGTTCAATAGACGTTCACATTCAATAGACGTTCACACTAATCCAGGTTCAACAGACGTTCACACTAATCGAAGATCCAATAGACGTTCACATTCAATAGACGTTCACACTAATTCAGGTTCAATGGTTTAATAGACGTTCACACTAATCCCTTATCATGTAACTTGCCCATTTAACTCATCTCACTTAAGCTACAATATACTATAAAATAATTAATTAATCTCACCTTATTTAATCTTTTAATCAAATATTACCGAAAAAATCACAAAATTCTAAAACCATAAATTACATCTAAATTAATCTTAACTACGCTCAGTTACTTATCAATAATACTTCCATGAGATATTCAATTTGTTATAATTAATCCTCTAAATAACTCGCATGTCTCACGGGATAATTAATTACCCTCATACCTGTCGTTGTGAGTTAGGTTAGAGTAATAAGATTTAATTTTATATCCAGAATAATTGCTGCATTAACTACTGGTCTATATTAATTACCTCGTGACACTCAAGAGGTTAAGTTATCGTACTCAAGGGGTTAAGACCGTTAAGTTATCGTACTCAAGGGGTTAAGACCGTTAAGTTATCGTACTCAAGGGGTTAAGACCGTTAAGTCATCGTCCTCAAGGGGTTAAGACCGTTAAATTATTGTACTCAAGGGGTTAAGCTATCGTACTCAAATAGTTAAGTCATACTATTTAAGTGGATAAATCATAGAACTGAAGGTATTGTCATCGTACTCAAGGTGTTGTAATCGTACTCAAGGTGTTGTCATCGTACTCAAGGTGTTGTCATCGTACTCAAGGTGTTGTCATCGTACTCAAGGTGTTGTCATCGTACTCAAGGTGTTGAAGGTTTAAAGAGCTATTACCTTTAAAACGCTTAATATAGTGAATAACGAAAAGATAATTAACTCAGTAATTCAGGTATTGGCAGATGATGATGGTGACTGTAAGCTGAGAACTGTAACGTGTATAGTAACTGTATCTCCCTAATGGTGTCACAACTACAGTCAACTACATAAACTGACTGTATCTTCAACGGTGTCACAACTACAGTCAACTACATAAACTGACTGTATCTTCCTAATGGTGTCACAACTACAGTCAACTACATAAACTGACTGTATCTTCCTAATGGTGTCACAACTACAGTCAACTACATAAACTGACTGTATCTCCCCCAATGGTGTCATAATTACAGCCAACTTCACTTATACAGTACCTGTAGCTTTTTTCTTTTATCTGCTACAATGACAGCTGCAGGACACGGCTCTCCATTATATTATGTATTAAGCAACTGTATCTCATGTAGTAACGGTCAACACAGAACACCACATTCAAACAGTGTCTCGTGTGTAATAATACAGTAATATTATAACTACAGAACACTACTTGGATACAGTATTTAATTCTACAGCCCAACACCAAGCAGATAATACCAACCTCAAGACAACAGAACCCAATGTTATGAAGTTGACTGTCGAGAAAAACACAATTAGTCCCTCAAATGACCACCAGAGGGCAGTAGCATCCACTAACAAACAACAGCTCCGGTGAGTGATCATCAAGGGACACGTGTTCCAAGTGTCAAGCAAATCGATTGACTCAACAGGGGTACCTAGTGACAGCACTAGGATCCCGCTTCCTCTATCAAGGAATAAACAATTGAAATTGAATTGATTGACTCATTCTCGAGGACAGATAAATACACGAGTCACCAGGTGACAGATATTAACCTACCGTGTGTGTGTGTGTGTGTGTGTGTCCGTCCGTGCGTGATCCCTCTGACAGTTTGTCAATCACTTAAGTGAAAAATAATCATGAATACAACAAATTAAAAATCTTTATTGGAAGTATTTATAGTTTTATAATATCTAATATCTAAAAACTATGGTTACCTCAGTGACAAAACCCCATTCATTAGACCAGAATTTTTTTTTCAAGTTTAACGCAAGATGCAAAAACAACGAAAAAATTTTCCACTCCAAAATATAACAAAAACTAAACAAACTACACCAACGTAAACAGCCACTCCTACACGTGTACTGTACACGAAGAAAACATGAAAGTGGGATGTCAACAAGAGAAGCTCCCCCCCCTTCACCCACACGGGTATACTTATCTAAATCTGTTTCACACACTCAACTCTTTCATCTGATTTACTGCAAACGAAGAAAAATACTTGTTTATCTTTATGCTATTTTAACTGTCGCAGCCTGATTTATTGCGGGTCGAGGCGATTGTGTGCACCTGATATGGTGTTTCCTGCGCAGGTGTGGTGGTGTGTGTGGTGCCTGGAGGAGGGACAGGTGTGGTGGTGTGTGTGTGGTGCCTGGAGGAGGGACAGGTGTGGTGGTGTGTGTGTGGTGCCTGGAGGAGGGACAGGTGTGGTGGTGTGTGTGTGGTGCCTGGAGGAGGACAGGTGGTGGTGTGTGTGTGTGTGTGTGGTGCCTGGAGGAGGGACACAGGTGTGGTGGTGTGTGTGGGTGCCTGGAGGAGGGACAGGTGTGGTGGTGTGTGTGTGTGTGGTGGTGTGTGTGTGTGTGGTGGGAGGAGGGACAGGTGGTGGTGTGTGTGTGGTGCCTGGAGGAGGGACAGGTGTGGTGGTGTGTGGTGCCTGGAGGAGGGACAGGTGTGTGGTGTGTGTGGTGCCTGGAGGAGGGACAGGAGGATGTGTGGTGGTGTGTGTGTGTGTGTGTGGTGCCTGGAGGAGGGAGGTGTGGTGGTGTGTGTGTAGGGAGGAGGGACAGGTGTGGTGGTGTGTGTGTGGTGCCTGAGGAGGGACACAGGTGTGGTGGTGTGTGTGTGGTGCCTGGAGGAGGGACAGGTGTGGTGTGTGTGTGGTGCCTGGAGGAGGGCTGAGGTGTGGTGGTGTGTGTGGTGCCTGGAGGAGGGACAGGTGTGGTGGTGTGTGTGTGGTGCCTGGAGGAGGGACAGGTGGGTGTGTGTGTGTGTGTGGTGCCTGGAGGAGGGGGTGTGGTGGTGTGTGTGTGGGTGGAGGAGGGACCTGGAGGAGGGACAGGTGTGTGTGTGTGTGTGTGTGTGTGGTGCCTGGAGGGTGGGACAGGTGTGGGTGTGTGTGTGGTGCCTGGAGGGAGGGACAGGTGTGGTGGTGTGTGTGGTGCCTGGAGGGAGGGACAGGTGTGGTGGTGTGTGTGTGTGGTGTGTGGTGCCTGGAGGGGAGGACAGGTGTGGTGGTGTGTGTGTGGTGCCTGGAGGGAGGTGTGGTGGTGTGTGTGGTGCCTGGAGGAGGGACAGGTGTGGTGGTGTGTGTGTGTGTGGTGCCTGGAGGAGGGACAGGTGTGGTGGTGTGTGTGTGTGGTGCCTGGGAGGAGGACAGGTGTGGTGGTGTGTGTGTGGTGCCTGTGTGTGGTTTTGGTGCTGAGGACAGGTGTGGTGGTGTGTGTGTGGTGTGTGCCTGTGTGTGGTGTGTGTGTGGTGCCTGGAGGGGGAGGTGACAGGTGTGGTGGTGTGTGTGGTGACGGTGTGTGGTGGTGTGTGTGTGTGTGTGGTGGTGTGTGTGGTGCCTGGGGAGGGGCAGGTGTGGTGGTGTGTGTGGTGGTGGTGTGTGTGGTGCTGCAGGTGTGGTGGTGTGTGTGTGTGCACAGGTGTGGTGGTGTGTGTGTGGTGCCTGGAGGAGGGACAGGTGTGGTGGTGTGTGTGGTGTGTGCCTGGAGGTGTGGTGTGTGTGTGTGTGGTGCCTGGAGTGTGGTGGTGTGTGTGGTGCCAGGTGTGTGTGCTGTAGAGGTGTGGTGGTGTGTGTGTGTGTGCTGCAGACAGGTGTGGTGGTGTGTGTGGTGTGTGTGTGGTGTGTGTGTGTGTTGCTGGAGGAGGGACAGGTGTGGTGGTGTGTGTGTGGTGCCTGGAGGGTGGTGACAGGTGTGTGTGTGTGTGTGGTAGGTGTGTGTGTGTGTGTGGTGCTGCTGTGACAGGTGTGGTGGTGTGTGTGTGTGTGGTGCAGGTGTGTGTGGTGTGTGTGGTGCTGTGTGGTGGTGTGTGGTGTGTGTGGTGGTGCCTGCAGGTGTGGTGGTGTGTGTGGTGGTGTTCAGGTGTGGTGGTGTGTGTGTGGTGTGGAGGAGGGCAGGTGTGGTGGTGTGTGTGTGTGTGTGGCCTGGACAGGTGTGGTGGTGTGTGGTGTGTGTGGACAGGTGTGGTGGTGTGTGGGTGGTGCCTGTGTGGTGGTGTGTGTGTGGTGCCTGGAGGAGGGACAGGTGTGGTGGTGTGTGTGTGTGTGGAGGAGGGCAGGTGTGGTGGTGTGTGGTGTGTGGTGCCTGGAGGTGGGTGGTGTGGTGGTGTGTGTGTGTGCCTGCAGGTGTGTAGGAGGGACAGGTGTGGTGTGTGTGTGGTGCCTGGACAGGTGTGTGGTGTGTGTGTGTGGTGCCTGGAGGAGCTACAGGTGTGGTGGTGTGTGTGTGTGTGGTGCCTGTGTGTGGTGGTGTGTGTGTGTGGTGCCTGGAGGAGGGGTGAGGAGGGAGGTGTGGTGGTGTGTGTGTGTGGTGCCTGAGGAGGGCAGGTGTGTGGTGTGTGTGTGTGTGTGGTGTGGTGGTGGTGGTGTGTGTGTGTGTGGTTGTGTGGAGGGTGGTGTGGTGTGGTGGTGTGTGTGTGGTGGTGCAGGTGTGGTGGTGTGTGTGGGTGCCTGGAGGGACAGGTGTGGTGGTGTGTGTGTGGTGCCTGGAGGGACAGGTGTGTGTGTGTGGTGTGTGTGTGGTGGTGCCTGGAGGAGGTGTGTGTGGTGGTGTGTGTGTGTGTGGTGGAGGGACAGGTGGTGGTGTGTGTGTGTGCCTGGAGGAGGACAGGTGTGGTGGTGTGTGTGGTGCCTGGAGGTGGGCAGGTGTGGTGGTGTGTGGTGAGTGGAGGGACAGGTGTGGTGGTGTGTGTGTGGTGGTGTGGGTGGTGTGTGGTGTGTGCCTGGGTGGTGGGGCAGGTGTGTGGTGGTGTGTGTGTGGTGCCTGGAGGGGGGGCAGGTGTGGTGGTGTAGGTAGGTGTAAGAGGAAGGGAGGTAGGAGGGGACAGGTGTGGTGGTGTGTGTGTGGTGCCTGGAGGAGGTACAGGTGTGGTGGTGTGTGTGGTGCAGCAGGGAGCTCCACACACAGGAGGGCACCTGCTGACCTCCCCACCCCCCCCTGCCACTACACGTGTCCACACCCTCTCCCACACAGATCCTCAGAGCGCATTAGTGCCTCTACCGTATTTAAAGCATGATAACACACACACACACACAACACACACACACACACACACACACACACACACACACTAAACGAAAAAAAAATCCGCTGACTTGATCATTATAAACGTAGATATTCAGAATCGTTACACTTTAATAAACGAATGAATGACAGCCCATGAATTAGGCAGACATGTACCTGACATTGCTTGTTAACGAATACTCAATAAATCAATATGAATCCAGTTTTATTATATTTACGTTAACCCGAGAAAAAAAACTCACATAATCATAACAACAAACCAGAATAATACATAAAATTAAAATAAATATGATCTGTGTAATATAAAGCGGAGAACAGCGACACATCATATGTCCCTTGACCGACGTGACGCACCCTTACCTCTCACCTGGGACTATAACCTCTCTCTCACACACAAACTTGACTCAGGTACACTTGATAATACACAACACCATCCTGTAGCTTCACTAATATGTCTTCATCAATACAAAAGCCAAGAAGGACTTTTGAATGCACATAACCTTCACAGCAGAAGAGCAATTAACCTATCAACATTTTTAATTAACTAGGTTATAAAACAAACTCCAGACTTAAATTTAGCATGGATAAATATGACCTGGATTATATTAGGTATTAAACACACACAATATATCCTTAACAGTACCAATGGATGAAAACACATGGAATATAAACACAAGAATACAAATGTTCAGGTTTGGGAGCCAGAGGAGTGTCTGTACGGTACCTCACTGTGTGGTCACCTCCCTCCCCTATACCTGGCAACAGCGTCACCTGCTATAGTGTACTGTATAATGCCCCCCCCCCCTATGGATGGATTGGCATTATATGTACTCCTCACTAATAATGCCTTGTAGAGGGGACACACACATACTACTACTACTACTTTGCTGTCACTCGGAATCGAGTATGACGATCATCCAGCTATGATACAATGATATGAGTTATGAGGGATGTCACCTAGGTTAGTGAGTTTTGAGGTGACTAAAGAGCCCGATACGGAACCGGCAGCGTCGTCCACATTCGATGCACATGCGGAGGGCTCCATCCACTGTGGGAGGGGCGGTGGCAGCGTCTTTCCGACTTTGGCGCTTGTCTGCCTCGGTTTGCAGTCGGGCTAACTCGAAAGTATTGACACCTTCTCGTGTGGTGTTCCTCCAAGCGTTACGATGTGGAGTAATCGACTCCCAGGTGTGGGGGTCAATTTGGCACCTTTTCAGGTTTGTCTTAAGACTATCTTTATATCTTTTCAATTACCAGCCGGCGTTACGTGTACTATTCGTTAGGTGACTGTAAAGTAGTTGCTCTGGAAGGTAACAGGGCCAGTCCAAAGTAGTTATTCATGGATAATGGTAGCCTCGATGCTCCTACAGCATGTGTCAGCAAGAATACTGGCATTTGTTCTCTTATCTTCCCAGTGAACTCGGAGGATGGAACGTAGACCACGTTGGTGAAAGTTTTCAAGTGCCTTGAGGTGTCTCCTGTATGTGACCTATGTCTCACTGCCATATAGTAAGGTGGGCAGGACCACTGCTCGATATATGTGCAGCTTTGTGGATAATTTCAGCTCCCTACAGCTGAAGACACGATTTCAGAGTCCACCCAAGGCTTGAGATGCACATCTGATCCGATGTTGAATCTCTTCATCGATGTCTGCGGTGGTGGACAGGTGGGAGCCGAGATACCGAAAGTGGGTAACATTAGAGAGGGTAGTACCGTTAAGCTGGATGGACGGTGGAGGTGTGTCTGAACCAGGGGCAGGCTGAAAGAGAATCTGAGTCTTTACGTACATTCACCTCAAGGCCGAAGTGTGCATACGTGTCTGCGTAGGTGTTCAGGATCCCCTGCAGGTCGTGTTCAGTGTGAGCAACAAGGGTGAGGTCGTCTGCAAACTGAAGTTCAGTAATGGAAGCTGCCGACACCTTTGTTCTTGCCTGGAGTTGTCTTATGTTGAAAAGATCCGCCTTCACCCGGTACTCGATGTTCACCCCGCTGGCTAAATTGGCACTGGCACGAGTAAGGAAGGCAGCCAAGAAGATGGAAAAGAGAGTTGGTGCCAGTACACACCCTTGTTTAACCCCTGTTTGGATGGGGAAGATCTGACTGGGTGCCGTTGTGCAGGACACTGCCGTTCATGCCATCGTTCGTGCCATGGCGATGAATTTTGGTGGGCAGCCAAAGCGGCTGAGGGTCCACCAGAGGGCTTCCCTGTTGAGCGAGTCGAGGGCCTTGGTTAGGTCGAAGAAAGCCATGTACAGGTCACGACGCTGTTCTCTGCACTTTTCCTGTATCTGGCGGGCAGCAAAGATCATGTCAGTGGTGCCACGTGACGGTCTAAAACCACATTGAGGTTCTAGGAGGAAGTTTTCCACTTCAGGAAGAAGTCTGTTTAGGAGGACTCGGGCGATAATCTTGCCAGATACGGAGAGCAGCGAGATCCCACGGTAGTTGCTACAGTCTGACCGGTTTCCCTTGTTCTTATAAATATTGACAATAGAGGCATCTTTAAGAGCTTGGGGGGATTTCCTCCTTTTCCCATATGTTCTCCAAGAGAGTGTGGAGACGGCTAGTAAGCACAGGTCCTCCTGCTTTATACACCCTGGTTGGGATTCCATCACATACACACACACAATAATAATAAGAATAAGAATAGTGAATAATAATAAATAATGCAACAAGAAAGATACTGACATCATTATCCTGAATTGACCCGGTGATGAACAGTACCAGGGCGGGTTACATCA
>NW_024757794.1:4548683-4558683 GCF_018991925.1 Homarus americanus
ACCTCCCACCACCACCACCACCAAACCACCACCACCACTACCACCACCACCACATTCTCCTCCCACCACCACACTCTCCCACCACCACCACTCACACCACCACACCTCTCCTCCTCCCACCACCACCACCACCACCACCACCACACTCTCCTCCACCACCACCACCACCACCACCACCACCACCACACCTCCCCACACTTCACCACCACTTTCTCCCTCCCACCACCACCACCTCCCACCACCACCACACCACCACCACCACCACCACCACCACCACCACCACCACCACCACCACACCTCCTCCCACCACCACCACCACCACCACACCTCCCTCCCACCACCACCACCACCACCACCACCTCACCACCACACCACCACTACCACCACCACCACCCACCCTCACCTCCCACCACCACCACCACCACCACCACCACCACACCTCCCACCACCACCAACCACCACCACCACCACCACCACCACCACCACCACCACCACCACCACCACCACAACCACTCTTTCCTCCCACCACCACCA
Source organism: Homarus americanus (assembly GCF_018991925.1). Classification (NCBI taxonomy): domain Eukaryota; kingdom Metazoa; phylum Arthropoda; class Malacostraca; order Decapoda; family Nephropidae; genus Homarus; species Homarus americanus. The sequence goes on from NW_024757794.1 coordinate 4,549,218, forward strand.
CCACACCACCACCACCACACCTCCCCACACCAACACCACCACACCTCCTCCCACCACCACCACCACCACCACCACCACACAACCACCTTCCTCCCACCACCACCACCACCACCACCACCACCACCACCACACTCCCTCACACCACCACCACCACACTCCTCCCACCACCACACCACCACCACTCACCTCCCTCCACCACCACCACCACCATCACCACACCTCCCACTACCTCACCACCATCACCACCACCACCACCACCACACCACCTCACATCTCCCTCCCCACCACCACCACCACCACTCTCCCTCCCACCACCACCACCACCACCACTACTCTCCTCCCACCACCACCACCTCACCACCACCACCACACCACCACCACCACACCTCCTCCCACCACCACCACCATCACACTCTCTCCCACCACCACCACCATCACCACCACCACCACCACCACCACCACCACCACACACCTCCTCCCACCACCCCACCACCACCACTCCTCACCACCACCACCTCCACTCACCACCACCACACTCCCACCACACCACACACCACACACTCCTCCCACCACCACCACCACCACACCTCCCCCTCCCACCACCACCTCACTCACACCTCTCCACCACACCACCACCACCACCACCACCACCCTCACCACCACCACCACACCACCCACCACCACCACCACACCACCACCACCACCACCACCACCACACACCTCCCACCACCACCACCACACCACCACATCTCCTCCCACCACCACCACCACCACACCTCCCTCCCACCTCCACCACCACCTCACACCACCACCACCACCACCTCACCTCACCACACCTCCCACCACCACCACCATCACACTCTCTCCCACTACCACCACCATCACCACCACCACCACCACCACCACCACCACCATCACCACACCTCCTCCCACCACCACCACCACCACTACCACCACCACCACCACCACCACACCACCACACCTCCTCCCAACACCTCACCACACCTCACCCTCCCCCATCACCACACACTCCTCCCACTACCACCACCACCACACACTCTCCTCCCACCACCACCACCACCACACTCTCCTCCCACCACCACCACCACCATCACCACCACTACTACACACCATCACACTCCCTCCCACCACCACCATACTCACTTGAATAAAAAAACTTATTTAAAAAAAATCCGATTTAAATCAAATAAATCAGATTTTTATTAAAAGAAATGGTTTAGGACTCGTGCCATATTCTTGCCAGCTATGGACAGCAGCGAGATCCCGCGGTAATCACCACAGTCTGACCGGTCTCCTTGTTCTTATAAATATTGACGATGGAAGCGTCTTTAAGAGCTTGGGGGGATTTTTCCACATATTCTCCAGGAGAGAGTGGAGACGGCTGGTAAGCAGAGGTCCTCCTATACACCTCGGCTGCTCTCAGAGAGCATGTGCTACCACTGAATCCTCCAGACGCCTAGTGTTAAAAACATTATTGTCAGAGAAAGAGATCGCCGATATGTCCTCATCACCCGTGCCATGCGTGGCTCAGACCATCTGGCACTGATCATCAACTCTGTCAGAGCCAAGCTCACTCACGTCGCCCCAAACGGCGAAGGATATCCACACCTTTCCACACACACACACACACACACACACACACACACACACACACACACACACACACACACACACACTGCACACACCCCACATCCCCACACACACCCAGCACACAGCCCTACACCCCACATGCGCACACACCCCCCTCCCACACACACACACACACACATCCCACACACGACCCAACAGCTCACTGCCTCCCACACCCGCACACAACCCAACAACAGTCAATGCGAGGTGCGGTAATGTGGGCGATTGACGCTGATTTTTACACATTGATGAAGGGGAGGGGGGACGTGTGGGGGGAGGGTCAGAGGGTGATGAAGGGGGAGGGGAGGAGGTGGGGAGGGCCAGAGGGTGATGAAGGGGGGGAAGGACGTGTGGGGGAGGGCAGAGGGTGATGAAGGGGAGGGGAGGACGTGTGGGGAGGGTCAGAGGGTGATGAAGGAGGGAGGACGTGTGGGGAGGGTGAGAGGTGATGAAGGGGAGGGAAGGACGTGTGGGGGAGGGTCAGGAGGGTGATGAAGGGGAGGGAGGACGTGTGGAGGGTCAGAGGGTGAGGAAGGGAGAAGGATGTGGGAGGGCTGAGGGTGATGAAGGGGAGGGGAGGACGTGTGGGGGGAGGGGTCAGAGGGTGATGAAGGGGGAGGGAGGACGTGTGGGGAGGCAAGGGGTGATGAAGGGGAGGGAGGACGTGGGGGAGGGTCAGAGGGGTGATGAAGGGGGAGGGAAGGACGTGGGAGGGAGGGGAGGGTGATGAAGGGGAGGGGAGGAGGGGAGGGTCAGAGGTGATGAAGGGGGAGGGAGGACGTGGGGAGGGTCAGAGGTGATGGAAGGGGAGGGAAGGATGTGGGGGAGGGTCAGAGGGTGATGAAGGGGAGGGGAGGGACGTGTGGGGGAGGTCAGAGGGTGATGAAGGGGGAGGGAGGACGTGTGGGGGAGGGTCAGAGGGTGATGAAGGGGAGGGGAGGACGTGTGGGGGAGGGCAGAGGTGATGAAGGGGAGGGAAGGACGTGTGGGGAGGGGTCAGAGGTATGAAGGGGAGGGAGGACGTGGGGGGGGGGTCAGAGGGTGATGAAGGGGAGGGAGGACGTGTGGGGAGGGGTCAGAGGGTGATGAAGGGGGAGGGAGGATGGGAGGGCAGAGGGTGATGAAGGGGAGGGGAGGATGTGGGGAGGGTCAGAGGGTGATGAAGGGGAGGGGAGGATGTGGGGAGGTCAGAGGGTGATGAAGGGGAGGGGAGGACGTGGGGGAGGGTCAGGAGGGTGGATGAAGGGGAGGAGACGTGGGGAGGTCAGAGGGTGATGAGGGGAGGGGAGGACGTGTGGGGAGGGTCAGAGGGTGATGAAGGGGAGGGGAGGACGTGTGGGGGAGGGCAGAGGGTGATGAAGGGGAGGGAGGATGTGGGGGAGGGCAGAGGGTGATGAAGGGGAGGGGGGACGTGTGGGGAGGGGCGAGGGGATGAAGAGGGAGAGGACGTGGGGGAGGGTCAGAGGGTGATGAAGGGGAGGGGAGGACGTGGGGAGGGCAGAGGGTGATGAAGGAGGGGAGGACGTGGGGGAGGGTCAGAGGGTGATGAAGGGGAGGGGAGGACGTGTGGGGGAGGGTCAGAGGGTGATGAAGGGGGAGGGAGGACGTGTGGGGGAGGGTCAGAGGGATGAAGGGGAGGAGGACGTGGGGAGGGTCAGAGGGTGATGAAGGGGAGGGAGGACGTGTGGGGGAGGGTCAGAGGGGATGAAGGGGAGGGAGGACGTGGGGGAGGGTCAGAGGGTGATGAAGGGAGAGGAAGGACGTGGGGAGGGTCAGAGGGATGAAGGAGGAAGGACGTGGGGGAGGGTGAGGTGATGAAGGGGAGGGGAGACGTGGGGGAGGGCAGAGGGTGATGAAGGGGAGGGAAGGATGTGGGGGAGGGCAGAGGGTGATGAAGGGGAGGGAAGGACGTGGGGAGGGTCAGAGGGTGATGAAGGGGGAGGAAGGACGTGGGGGGGAGGGTCAGAGGGTGATGAGGGGGAGGGAAGGACGTGTGGGGAGGGTCAGAGGTGATGAAGGGGGAGGGAGGCGTGGGGAGGTCAGAGGGGTGATGAGGAGGGAGGGGCGGACGTGGGGGAGGGTCAGAGGGTGATGAAGGGGGGAGGGAGGACGTGTGTGGGGGAGGTCAGAGGGTGTGAAGGGGGGAGGAGGACGTGTGGGGGGGGGTCAGAGGGGATGAAGGGGAGGGAAGGACGTGTGGGGGAGGTCAGAGGGTGAGAGGGGAGAGGACGTGTGGGGAGGTCAGAGGTGATGAAGGGGTGGGGACGTGTGGGGGAGGGTCAGAGGGTGATGGGGGAAGGACGTGTGGGGAGGTCATAGGTGAGAGGGGGGAGGAGTGGGGGGGGTCGAAGGGAGGGGGACGTGGGGGGAGGAGGTGATGAAGGGGGAGGGGAGGACGTGTGGGGGAGGGTCAGAGGTGATGGGGGAGGGGAGGACGTGGGGGAGGTCAGAGGGGTGATGAAGGAGGGGCGGACGTGTGGGGGGAGTTGGGGTGATGAGGGGAGGGAAGGACGTGTGGGGGAGGGTCAGAGGGTGATGGGGGAGGGAAGGACGTGTGGGGGAGGGTCAGAGGGTGATGAAGGGGAGGAGGACGTGTGGGGGAGGGTCTGAGGGTGATGAAGGGGAGGGAAGGACGTGTGGGGAGGGTCAGAGGGTGATGAAGGGGGGATGGAGGACGTGTGGGGGAGGGTCAGAGGTGATGAAGGGGGGGAAGGACGTGGGGGGGGTCAGAGGGTGATGAAGGGGAGGGAGGACGTGTGGGGAGGTCAGAGGGTGATGAAGGGGAGGGGGGACGTGTGGGGAGGGTCAGGGTGATGAGGGAGGGAAGGGGACGTGTGGGGAGGGTCAGAGGGTGATGAGGGGGAGGGAAGGACGTGTGGGGAGGGGTCAGAGGGTGATGAAGGGGAGGAAGGACGTATGGGGAGGGTCAGAGGGGTGATGAAGGGGGGAGGGAGGACGTGTGGGGGGAGGGTCAGAGGGTGATGAAGGGGAGGGAGGGACGTATGGGGAGTCAGAGGGTGATGAAGGGGGAGGGAAGGACGTGTGGGGGGAGGTGGGGGTGATGAAGGGGGGCAATAGCTATGAGTAACTCCCTAATTGCACTCTGGAGACCCGTGTACGCTGACATCTATGGAAGTACCTTGTATATCACGGGGTATATTCTCTAGTGGGGAGGACGAGGATGTATGGATATGTTACAATCTTGAACGTGGATAGACCTGTGTGGTAATTGGAGTTACGATATTTTGCTGCCAGTATTACTCTTTTTAAATCACATCTGATAATTTCAACTACGATTCCACAGTGCTACTAATAGACCCCACCCCTCCCTCCCCCGAGTCAGTCTTATAAATGAATCAAGACACTCCGAGTCAGTGGTATAAATGAACCATACTAAGTTTAAAGATATGAACCTGTGTTGAAATCCCCAAGTGGCCGCGAGTGTCGTGTTTATCGTCGCCGCCTCATGTCAAGTTCTGAGCGTCTCGGGAAAACACACTGGTCAAGGTTAAGTGAGAAATACCCCTAAGGTGTCTCATGAAAATGTATACACACTACCTTACAAATTTGTCGTGGCGATCGCGTGAATAGCTTGTACTATAGCAGAAATATTTGTCCCCACTTGTTGATGAGTCAAGTCTCCCACGAGTGAGGACGATGTTGTTATTGTTAACTTGTTGTAATAGAAACATTCACAAGAGTCTCCAGTATCTGAAGGTGTGTATTCATTTTTCTGAGACACATGAGAAGGGAAAAGCTTGTGAATTATCAATAACTTGGCCCTTGTCACTGCTGCTACACGCTTTAGGTACCTCACTTTTCTGATTCTCAAAGGTGTGCGTACGGCTAAACATTTATCTCAAGTGAGGGTTAAGAAATAGTGACTTATGTTTCTTTCCTTCTAAATACTCTCGCCTCCAGACTACTGTTAAGTGAACGTATCTACTGCTAAAGTATCAACTATGATTTACTATTATTTTTTCGTTACCTTTCTGCATCAGTGTAATTCTTATATTTTATTTTACTGTTTTCTCGTTATTCCTCTATACTACACGAACCTAATCAACCCATAAATGCATTACTAAACCTTCAATTAACTAAACATTTGAGAATCAGAGTCGTGAACTGGAAGACTTCCCTACGTTCATGTCTCATTCAACCTGGGTCCACTAACTCTCCAATTCCTGGCTGTAAACTTTTATGGTCGATTATTACTGTATATAGCTACTGTAGCTGTCTCACTCTGTCACCACTACTACCACCATTATCTCTACCACCACTACTACTACCATTATTTCTATTACCACCGCCACCTATACCATACAGCCATTACTACCACCTTAAATCTCTACCACTACTACCATTACCTACACCACCACCCTTTCACTTACCACCACCACCACCTATATCATTACCTACAGTAATACCACCACAACTACTACTACCATTACCACCACCACCACTACTACCATAACCACCACCGCCACTTCTACCAATACCACCACCACCACTACTACCATTACCACCACCAGCATAACTACTACCACCATTACCATTACTTCCATCATAACATACCACCATTACCACCACCACTATCAGTCCTACCACCATCATCACAACGACTACCACCATTACCACCACCACCAGTGGGGGTGTGGTGAGAAATTATCATCTTTGTGAAGAATAGGAATATATTCTGTTCCTATTGAGTGGGAATTTATCTCATTATTATTATTATTTATTTATTATTATTATTATTGGGTATTAACAATAATATGTAATAATAACAATAATAATAATAATAATAATGTAACAATAACAATATGTGTGTGTGTAATAATAATAATAATATATAAAATAATAATATGTAATAATAATAATAATAATAATAATAATAATAATAATAATAATAATAATATATGTAATAATATATTAATAATAATTATATATAATTATAATAATATATTAATAATTATTATAATAATAATAATAATAATATAATTATATATTAATGAGTATGTATAATAATAATAATAATAATAATATTTATAATTATAAGTATATCCTTTCTATGAACAGGACTGTAATTTATTCCTCAGTAGTATATCCTCCTCTTCCCCCCACCGTGACCAACATGTCTGCCTGCGTACACTAATACTGTCAACCCTTCTCTCCGTGCCCCCTATGCTTCCCTACCTCTCTCCCTCCTACCTGCTTCCTACCTCTCTCCCTCCTACCTGCTTCCCTACCTCTCTCCCTCGCTACCTGCTTCCCTACCTCTCCTGCCCCCTACCTGCTTCCTACCTCTCTCCTCGCTACTGCTTCCCTACCTCTCCCCTCCTACCTGCTTCCTTCCTCTCTCCTCGCTACCTACTTCCCTACCTCTCCCTCTACCTGCTTCCCTACCTCTCCCCCCTCCTTCCCTGTTCCCTTCCTCTCTCCTCTTCTCCTACTTCCTCTCCCTCACTTCTGCTTCCCTACCTCTCCCCTCGCCCTGCTTCCCTTCCTCTCTCCCTCCTTCCTGCTTCCCTACCTCTCTCCCTCACTTCCTCTTCCCTACCTCTCTCCCTCCCCCTACCTTCCCTACCTCTCTCCCTCGCTACCTGCTTCCTTACCTCTCTCCCTACTTCCTTGCTTCCCTACCTCTCTCCCTCTTCCTTCCTTCCTCTCTCCCCTCTGCTTCCTACCTCTCTCCCTCGCTACCTGTTTCCCTACCTCTCCCTCGCTACCTGCTTCCCTACCTCTCTCCCTCACTCACCTGTTTCCCTCCTCTCTCCCTCGCTACCTTCCCTACCTCTCTCCCTCCTTCTGTTTCCCCCTCTCTCCTCGCTACCTGCATCCCTACCTCTCTCCCTCGCTACCTGCTTCTCTCTCCCTCCTTCCCCTGCTTCCCTACCTCTCTCCCCTCGCTACCTGCTTCCCCTCTCTCCTCGCTACCTGCTTCCTTACCTCTCTCCCTCTTCTTGCTTCCTCTCTCCCTTCGCCTGCTTCCCTACCTCTCTCCCTGCCCCTCCTGCTTCCCTACCTCTCTCCCTCGCTACCTGCTTCCTTACCTCTCTCCCTCCTACCTGCTTCCTTACCTCTCTCCTCGCTACCTGCTTCCCTACCTCTCCCTGCCCCTACCTGCTTCCACCCTCTCTCCCTCACTCTGCTTCCCTACCTCTCCCTCGCTCCCGTCTCCTGTAAGGTGTGTGGCCAGACATGTGATCACACACTCAACACTACGTCTTAGTCTGTGAAAAAATAGAACCTTACAGTACAGGAGAGATCCAAGTACCTGTGTATGTAACTAGCACAGAACTTTATCTCTGATGACAAGATAGCTCATGTACTAGGCTGTATCCACTTCTCAACTTGGACCTAATCAAAATTCTATGTAAACGTAAACAAACAATATACTGAAATACTCTTTAACATTCATTGCCGTAATGTCAAATCAGAGAGAGAGAGAGAGAGAGAACCTCAACATACGGTATTTATAATTTTTTTTTGACGGGATTAGCCCACTTGGGCACAGGTCACTGACCCACCAGGGCCTGGAGGCAAAAATGTAATAATATTGATAATAACACCAATAATAATAATAAATAAGAAAAGTAAAATTTATAATAAAAATACAAAATAAAATTATAAAATAACAATGATAATAATAATAAGAAGAGAACACAGTTGATGAATCTGGATTATTTTTACAATTAATATTTTAGCTTATCACAGTTCTGTATACATGTTTGGAGCGTAACCGATAAATTTGGTTAATAAATCGTTAAGGTAATTACACATGAATTTATATTGAAATTTCCACGAAAAACCGAAGCGTAATCTCATATGTAAACAGTAATTTGTGTTTAACCTATAACGGATCTAACAATTTTTTTACTAATCTATCGACGACAACTCAGATTACAGTCCGCCATTTTTATTTTTATTTATTTATTTATTTTTATGAAGGTAGATTAAGACTTTTCCGGTACATAAGAGGTAGTGTGGCGGTACTACACTCGACCGCCACAGCTGGATGGAGTGATGGTTTCCTTACGCACGAACCTTTGACCCTGAGGACGGAAGGTGAGCGTTGTATCACTCATGCTTACTTTCCATTTTTTCTCATAATCTACTCAGAAGTGCAATAATTTAGCGTCATTATAGACCACAGTTATTACCTTAAAAAATAATTACGATGACATTTATGGGAATTTAGAGGGGTGATAATGTTCCCCATAAACATGTTACTGTGAACTTAAATCCTCCAAATTGTTCTGCTCATTGTCGTGAATAGTGACACAGATGACATATTCACTAACCTCATGAATGCTTAATTAGCGACTAAGTTACCGTGTTGACACCTGCACCACACCACACGACAGGTGACAGTTTACTCTGCATAATTAGGCCAAAAAAATATACATCCTCCTTCTACTTAAAATTCTTACAGGAACGTTTTATTTGACCTAAAATCACCCAAATTCCTTCCATATTTCACTAAGATAATAATAAGTTGAGATGGAAGTAAATTTGGCGAGCAATGAAGTGTGAAGAGATTGAGTTATCAAATTTTATTATTACATTGAGTTATTATTTTCAGTTATTACGCTAAGTTATTAAATTGAGTTATTACAGTAAATTATTATTCGAGAGAAGATTCTACCATTAAAGACCCAACAGGACAGCAGGCAGCCCTTCTCTCTCAGCCTCAGTAACAGGCCTCCACCACCCAGGGCTTCCCATCACCAGGTCGAGGCTGAGTAAGGCTTGAACTATATACATGTCGTGTTGCAAGGTCATGCCATCTCTTGATACAGGTGCGGCTGGCTGG
>NW_024757794.1:4563683-4603667 GCF_018991925.1 Homarus americanus
CCACCAGAGAGCTTCCTTGTTGACTGAGTCGAGGGCCGGTTAGGGTCGATGAAAGCCATGTACAGGTCACGACGCTGTTCTCTGCATTTTTCCTTGTATCTGGCAGGCAGCAAAGATCATGTCAGTGGTGCCACGTGATGGTCTATAGCTAAACGAGACTCTGTGATGAAGTTTTCCGCCCCAGGAAAAAGACTGTTTAGGAGGACTCGGGCGATAATCTTGCCAGCTACGGACAGCAGCGAGATCCGGCGGTAGTTGCCACAATCTGACCGGTCTCCTTGTTCTTATAAATATTGACGATCGAAGCGTCTTTAAGAGCTTGGGGATTCTTTTCCCATATATTCTCCAAGAGAGAGTGGAGATGGCAGGTAAGCAGAGGTCCTCCTGCTTTTATACACTTCGGCTGATTCCATCAGTCCGTGAGGCTTTTGTTATTTTCTTCTGTTTGATGGCAGTTGCTACCTCACCCAGGATGGAAGATAGCTGAGATGCGCCAGCTCTGGATGCTGAGGACCACACACACACACACACACACACACACACACACACACACACACACACACACACACACACATTACACGGCTAACATAAATCAAACGTCTTATTACAACAAAAACAAATCATTGTCTTTGTAATATATTGAAGGTTTATGAGGTAGAGACATGACAATAAGATAAAGAAGTGGTTATTAATATATTTCGTCCATCTTTATAGGTGAAAAATTACTCCTCAAGAGATATGGGCTGACCGAGACGGGTCCGGGTGAGGCAATGGTCAGAGAGAGAGAGAGAGAGAGAGAGAGAGATTGCTGAATGAATGATAAATTGTGAACGAAGTGAACGAATGAACCGATTCAACAGATGTTTTCGTGTTGTTTAATATTAGTGTCTCATAATTCTTACGGATTTTTTTTTATATTCGACTGTTTGGAATAAGCTCGTTCATCCGAGTCTGGAGTATACAAGGGGGAGGGAGGGAGGGAGGGGGTGGATGGGATTGGGAGGGAAGGGGGGGGGGACCGCTACCCAACCAGATCGATTATATTTATACACATTTCTATAAGAACATCCACCTCATTTCCTAGAGCCACGGGGATAAAGTTAACAGATCCTCCCACTCAGTAGTCCTGGACCCGCCGTGACATTCTTCGCTACTAGTGGTAATTTATTTAGAACAATAAATCGCCTATTGGAGGAGAGGCGGATATGTGGATAGAAAGATAAAAGGAAGAAGAAGAGTAATGATGAATGAACATGTGTGAGACGTAAGCGATAAGAAAGACGGAACAAGGAGGAAATAAATCAGCTTAACAAGTATGAGTTGTTTTATGTTGCACCATCGTATGAATCCTTCTTATCTCCGTCAGTGAGTGAGTGAATCGGTGATAAAATTCTCTCATTGGCCATGTGTGTGGTGGTGTGTGTGTGTGTGTGTGTGTGATTCTGTCTAGCAACCATAAACATAGATGACCATTAACACCAGTACCTATTAGTATTAAGCTTGATGCCCATTAGGGCCGGAACTGAGTACTGAAGCCTTAAGTGGTGGGCCCATCTAACCTGCCACCACTGCCACAAGAGGAAGTGTAGACGTGAGGGCGCCAGGGAGGGGGTGGGAAGGGGGTAGCAGGGTAGTTGTGGGCGTAGGGATGACGGCCAGCGGTAGGAGGGACAGCGCCCATCCTGTTTTCAAGCCCAGTTAGATAGCCCCACCTTCCTTCCTTCCTTCCTTCCTCCTCCACCCTCTTTCCCTTCCTCTCACCATTCCCTCCTTCTCTCCACCTTCCCTTCCTCCCTCCCACCCTCTCTCCCTTCCTCATTCCCTCCTTCTCTCCCCCCTTCCTCCTCCACCCTCTCTCCTTCCTCTCACATTCCTCCTTGTCTTCCACCTTTCCTTCCTTCCTTCCTACCTTCCCTTCCTTCCTCCCACCATCTCTCCTCCCTCCTACCTTCCCTCCTTCCACCTTCCCACATTCCCTCCTCTACCTTCCCTCCCTTCCTCACAACTTGACGACCAGCTGCCAATACCGCCCTACACAATCTGTTGGGTCCACTTCCCGCCTCCTTGTATCTTACAGTGTAAGCTTATCTCCTGTCCATCACATGTACAAATCTCGTTAAATACACGTGCATTCATGAGGTGCTTCGTTATGCATTGTGTAGAACATATCTATATTAACGAGATATTTATTACAATAATAAAATAAATAAATCTGTAATAATAATAATAATAATAATAATAATAATAATAATAATAATAATAATAATAATAATAATAATAATAATAATAATAATAATAATAATAATAATAATAATAATAATAAATCATACTTCAAATACATCTTTAAAGGAACACTTCGAAAAAAAAATGAGTGTTCAATAACATAACGAATCTAAACTCACCAAATACACGACCTAAACGAATTAATTTCACCATCAGCTAAAACAACACTATGAAATGTCGGCCTTACGCCATCAAAGACGTGTGACCTAGCTGAAAGAAGGCCGCCCTACTGACACACTACACGTCGGAAGCTGGCTACAACAGTTTTACGGGGAAACATAAATTATCTCAGTAAGTAGACGGCAATAGAACCCGGCTGTAGAGACCTGCCTGAAGACCTACATTACAGTGCTTTACAGGCCGGCCTGCAAGAACTGTGAAGACCTGCCTGAAGACCTACACGTGCTTTACAGGTGTCCGTCCTGCAATAGAACCCGGCTGTGAAGACCTGCCTGAAGACCTACATTACAGTGCTTTACCAGGTGTCCGGCCTGCAATAGAACCCGGCTGTAGAAGACCTGCCTGAAGACCTACATTACAGTGCTTTACCAGGTGTCCGGCCTGCACAGAACCCGGCTGTAGAAGACCTGCCTGAAGACCTACATTACAGTGCTTTACCAGGTGTCCGCCTGCAATAGAACCCGGCTGTAGAAGACCTGCCTGAAGACCTACATTACAGTGCTTTACCAGGTGTCCGTCCTGCAATAGAACCCGGCTGTAGAGCTGCCTGAGACCAATTACAGTGCTTTACCAGGTGTCCGGCCTGCAATAGAACCCGGCTGTAGAAGACCTGCCTGAAGACCACATTACAGTGCTTTACCAGGTGTCCGTCCTGCAATAGAACCCGGCTGTAGAAGACCTGCCTGAAGACCTACATTACAGTGCTTTACCAGGTGTCCGTCCTGCAATAGAACCCGGCTGTAGAAGACCTGCCTGAAGACCTACATTACAGTGCTTTACCAGGTGTCCGTCCTGCAATAGAACCCGGCTGTAGAAGACCTGCCTGAAGACCTACATCACAGTGCTTTACCAGGTGCCCGGCCTACAAGAGAACCGGTTGTAGAAGACCTACACTAAAGTACTTCACCAGGCGCCTTCAAGAGAACCCGCCTGCAGAAGACCTGCCTCAAGGATAAAAGTATAAAGATATTAAAAGTGACGGCACCGAGTGTGAGCTCTTTCAAGACCAGACTTGACCAACACTGGAGCAGGTTCAGGTACGTTCAGGAGCCAGTGCATACCCAGTACTTTCCAACAGTGCGCAACAGAGACGTGACCGACCTCCCAAGCGGCTAACGAACCGATCAGTGGCTAAGTGGATAAAAGTAAAAGTTAAGACCTACACTACAGTATTTTCACGAGTTCGCCCTTCAGGAGGGACCCGCAGCACTGAAAGGCACAGCTATGTCAATGTTACTGTTCTTGGTAATTAATGGACCCTGTATCTGTGTTTGGATCTCCTGACGACCCCCCCTTTCCCCCAGTCCATTTCATCAGTAGATTCACCTCAATAATGTTACCTAGAGGAGTTAGGGTTTAATAGGCAAAATCAGGTTGTTTGGTTAGTTAGGTTGGATTACGTTGGGTCCCCTACTCACCTCCCCTTCCATTACCAGCCCCTAAATTCCTCCTTCCTCCCTCCCATCAACAGGCTCCCCACATACCTCCTTCTTCCTCCCTCTTCCATCAACAGGCTCCCCACACTTCCTTCTTCCTCCCTCCACCAACAGGCTCCACACACCTCCTCTTTCCTCCTTTAACAGGCTTCCACACACCCCCCTTCCTCCCTCCCATCAACAGGCTTCCCACACACCTCCCTTCTCCCTCCCTTTAACAGGCTCCCCACACACCTCCTTCCTCCCTCCCATCAACAGGCTCCCACACACCTCCTCTTCCTCCCTCCCATCAACAGGCTTCCCACACACCTCCTTCCCCACCAACAGGCTCCCCACACACCTCCCTCTTCCTCCTCCCTTTAACAGGCTCCCCACACACCCCCTCTTCCTCCCCCTCCCTTAACGGGCCCTCCCCACACACCTCCCTCTTCCTCCCTCCCTTTAACAGGCTCCCTCCCTCTTCCTTCCCTCCCTTTAACAGGCTCCCCAACCTCTCCCCTTCCTCCCTCCCACCAACAGGCTTCCCACACACCCTCTATTCCTCCCTCCCATCAACAGGCTCCCCACACACCTCCCTCTTCCTCCCTCTCATCAACAGTCCCCCACACACCTCCCTCTTCCTTCCCTCTCATCAACAGTCCCCCACACACCCCCTTCTTCCTTCCCCTATCATCCCACAACACCTCTTCTTCCTCTCATAAACAGTCTCCACACACCTCCTCTTCCTTCCCTCTCATCAACAGTCCCCCACACACCTCCCTCTTCCTTCCCTCTCATCAACAGTCCCCACACACCTCCTCTTCCTTCCCTCTCATCAACAGTCCCCACACACCTCCCTCCTTCCCTCTCATCAACAGTCCCCACAAACCTCCCTCTTCCTTCCCTCTCATCAACAGTCCCCCAACACCTCCCTCTTCCTTCCTCTCATCAACAGTCCCCCACAACACCTCCCTTCCCTCCCTCCCATTAAACTCTCTTAGGTCTTTCACATTATACCACACACAGTACTTATTTATATGTATGGTTATGGAAGAATGAATATAAAGAAGAAGAAGAAGAGGAGGAAGTGATGTCAACAACAACAAAAGGAATAAGAAGAATAACAATAACAAGATGATGATGATGATGATGCCGAGGAGGAAGAAAGGAGGAGGAATAAGAGAAGATGAGAAGAGAAAGAAGAATGAGAAAGGAAGGTGACGACTACACACACACACACACACACACACACACACACACACACACACACACACACACACACACACACACACAGACACACACGCACACACACCTACATGTCCTGACTGAGCTCACATACAGATGCAGGGAAAACACTGACAGCTAGACACAGACAGACAGACAGACACTGACAGCTAGACACAGACAGACAGACACCGACAGCTAGACACAGAACAGACAGACAGACACTGACAGCGCCAGGACACAGACAGACAGAACACTGACAGCTAGACACAGACAAGACGCTGAGAGAATTAACGATAAATGTAATTACAAAATAAAGAGAGAGAGAGAGAGAGTCAGTCCCTAACTGTCTGGTCTAGTATTAGTCACGCCCTCGACAGCATAAACCAAGAGCTGCGTCTGTGGTTTTTGTTTATGTCTGTGAATATTAAAACATGGACTGTCTTTGTATGTTTATGTATTTGTATGTAAGTTTGTATTTGTTTGTGTGTGTGTGTTTGTTTATGTCTGTGAATATTGAACTTTCATGTGTGTATGTTCTCCACACACACACCTACTGTTTTTTCTCTCTGATGCTGGTTTTTTCACACTCAATCTTTTGCTTTCTCACACCCTTTCAATCTTACTTTCTCACATTTCCTTTCCTCTCCTTTCTCATACAGTGTTGGTTTTTCATACACTCTCTCCCTCTCCTACTTGTCGCTCTCATTTCTTCGCTTTCTTACACACTCCTTCACTCGCCTGCTTTCTCATTCCCGTTTTTTATTTTTGCTTTCACACCTCTTCCTTCCTCGCACACATACACACACACACACACACACTTTCATTATTATTATTATACCCAAAAATCTCTCTCTCTCTCTCTCTCTCTCTCTCTCTCTCTCTCTCTCTCTCTCTTTCTCTCCTCTCTCACCACAAAGCCCTCACTGTTAACACCACGTATACTAGAGGTAAGTTTTATGCTATCTGTCTATCACAGCTAAAACAAACTTGATCCACCGCAGCCGACCCACACTACTGATCCACCCACACCCACACATCCCCCACCCACACACACACCCACACCATCTGACTTTTAGTTGTGACTCACTCTCAATCTTGACCTCGTCTCCTGGTTACCGAGGTCAATGTTATGCTACATAAAACATTCAGGGAAATTCTCTTAATTCTAGTTGAGGCTCTCCGGGTAGAAGGGTCTCTGGGGTGAGTATGTTTGTCTTTATAATATTTCAGAATAGCTCAAGTTTAACTGCGCTTTTATTGCTCCTTTTATTTTAATAGCTCGTCTGCTTCCCGCCCGGAGTGTCTCATTTCTGGGTGTGTCTAGTCTAGTTACCAGAGCTAAATACACCGTGATTCCTGACTTGACTGGTGGAGTTTGTTCTCACGTGAGGATGTTTCCTTCAAGTGTATATGGTGCCTCATCTTACCGGGAAAATAACACCACACTTGATGAATATTTTAAGGCAATATGGCCAGGCCGACATATAAACATTGTCAACCTAATATAAATTTCATAAACTACTGTAGCTACATCAGAAATCTCTACTCAGTTTTCATATGGTGTAGATATTCTGGACGATTTCTCTAAGCTTGTAAATCAAAACTCTTCTACTGCTTCTCTGACCGGATGGCATAACGTGACTCTACAATAACTCAAACCTGCTATCGTAAATGACATCTCGATCTGCTCAGTGATTATCCAGTGTTTTCTCGATATGTTTTTTAGCATGGGACAGCCTACGGTCAGATGCCGTACTGATCCATACATTCAGTGTGTAGAGATGAGCTGTTTGGCCTTACCTTGTGTATGGACGAGTCTTGAAGAGATTAACCTAACTAACCTAAACTAACCTAACCTAACCTAACCTATCTAACCTAACCTGACCATCAATGAGCTTCGTTACTGTTGTCAAATTCTGGTTAAATTAGCGTAAATTTGTTAAGTTTCTGTATGGATAATTAACCTAACCTAAACTAACCTAACTAAACTAAACTAAACTAACCTTACAACACCATGCGAGTTCTCCAAACCTCAAACTTCTTAAAGACTGACCTCAAACCTCTATGTTACTTTAGTTGAGGCTGAAGGTACTGTACCGTGAAGCACTTACCGAGATGCCCGGTTAGTTTTTCTTGTTTACAATTAGCCCAAAAGCTCCTCACCACCTGGACCAACAAGCAGACAGATACGGTACTCATTACAGGGCCCTCTCTGACGGTATCTCCTTGAGTGCCTCCACTGGTAACACCAACCTGTCTGGCACCACCAATAACAACAACACAATATCAAGAATCACCTGAAGATTAGTCACCACAGCTTATTTTACTTGAAGATTAGACATACATACATACATACAGGTACATACATACATACATACTTACATACATACATCATATTATTATAACAACAACAACAACACAAACAAAAACAACAACAAACAACAACAACAACAATAATAATAATAATAATAATAATAATAATAATAATAATAATAATAATAATAATAATAATAATAATAATAATAATAATAATAATAATAATAATAATAATAATAATAATAATAATAATAATAATAATAATAATAATAATAATAATAATAATAATAATAATAATAATAATAATAATAATAATAATAATAATAATAATAATAATAATAATAATAATAATAATAATGGTTCTCGTGTTCGAGGGTGGCTGACCTTAGCCACCTAGGCGTGAATTTGTTTAAGTAGGGAAACAATTAAAGACCGGTACAATTTGCCAAATGCGTTATTAACCATTACCTGGAACACGATCCGCAAATTGATTTACATCCAAGGTCCCTAATTACTGCTGGGTACGCAAAGCCACATACATACATACATACATACATACATACATACATACATACATACATGAAACAAGAGATCAACACTAGCTTATTACGTAGTATTGAATCGTGATGGTGTGTGTTCTGAATTGTAAGAGAGAGAGAGAGAGAGAGAGAGAGAGGGAGAGAGAGAGAGAGGTGTGTGTGTAAAAGCTACAGCCAAAGGAGAGAAACCCTGGAGACCTCATAGTATGTATCACCGAGTGTGTTGTGGCAATAGTACTGCCCAACACTCGACCTCCACCACTTACCCCCGGCAGCCACCACCATGGAACACACCATACTCCTGATTCATTCACTGCAGAGGGAGTCAATTTCTCTCTCTCTTTTGTTTTCTAAAGAGAAAAAAGATAAATAAAAAGAGAGAAATGACAGTAAGAGAGACAAATGAGAGAAGAGAGAAATATAAGAGGGAGAAAAAGGAGAGAATGATAAAAGATAGAAAACGAGAAAGACGAAAAAGATAAATACAAGAAACAGAGAAAGTGAGAGAAAAGATAGTGAAAAGCGAGAAAGGCAGAGAAAACGAGAGATAGAGAAAACGAGAAAGATAAAAGAAACGAGAGATAGAGAAAACGAGAAAGATAGTAAAACGCGAGAAAGACAGAAAACGAAAGAGACAAAGAAAACGGGAGAGAGAGAGAGAGAGAGAGAGAGAGAGAGAGAGAGAGAGAGAGAGACCATCACATCACTACTAAACTCTTCCATATATAAACAACCCACACACCACAGTCCTCCTACCACCACCCCTGACTCTACAGAAGGTAATACAGACTACACACTTAACCTCAGTCACACCTTAATGGAATTCTACAGGTGATTAATGCATTAGTTACTTAAACACAGATGAAATACCAACTGTTAGAGTATGTGCAGCGTTGGTGAAAGAAGTCGTATTATTATTATTATTATTATTATTATTATTATTATTATTATTATTATTAGTAGTAGTAGTAGTAGTAGTAGTAGTAGTAGTAGTAGTAGTAATGTTGATCAAGGCAGCTTCACCTCTAGTGTTCACAACCTGGGTGGATGGGCCCAAGTAAGATGTTTCTACGCCAGACTCGCGAGTTGTCTCCGAACAGAAGCAGCAGCCCAGAAGTTATGTCACAGCCTGGATGAGATGTCGACTGTCCTCCTTCGGTCGGCTTTGCTCTGCCTCAGGGGAACGAGAGCTTCTGCCCTACTCCGACAACTGCTGCAGATATTGACTATGAGGCTACAGTCACTGAATGCCGCATAGATCTGCGGCTCAACTAATTTAACACAGATAGGATAGCTTATGTATTAGGATATTTAATATTAAGGAAATAAATGGTGGCGAAGGTGTGGCTATTGGGGAGGCTGGAGGCCAAAAAAAAAAAAAAAAAAAAAGTAGTAGTAGTAGTAGTAGTAGTAGTAGTAGTAGTAGTAGTAGTAGAGGTGGGCGCTCAAACTGGTTAACTACGTTACCGATAAGGGCAAATAGTTTCAGTCTTAATAAACAAGAATTTACAGATGCCACTGCTCTAAGGTACGGTCGGCCAGTAGAAGGTTTGCCCTCCCAATGCGTGTGGTTTCCCTATGATGGCGATCACGCCATGGTGCAAGAAAGGGGGGTCATATGCATGAGGCATGACGAGGGTGATCTCACAGCAAATATGTTGAAGGAATCTGCCGGGTCGTCATGAACCGACCTCCTGCCATTGGATGAGATCTTCCAACACAGGACTTCAAACACATCTAACGAAGCCCGCGTGGACGTCAGTGCTCGAGGATTCTGGACGCGGGGACAGCGAGCTTTCTTCGACATCAGGATTTATGATCCCATGGCCGCATGTCACCGTAACCTAGCCCTCGATGCCACAGAGGAACGAGAACGACAAGAGAAGGGCATATGGGGAGAGAATTCAGTTGATCAAGGCAGCTTCACTCTCTAGTGTTCACAACCTCTGGTGGATGGGACCAGTGCAAGATGTTTTACGCCAGACTCGCGGAGTTGATCTCCGAACAGAAGCAGCAGCCCAGAAGTTATGTTATAGCCTGGATGAGATGTCGACTGTCCTTCTCTCTCCTTAGGGTCGACTTTGCTCTGCCTCAGGGAACGAGAGTATCGGCCCCAGCCGACAACAGTTGCAGATATTGACTATGAGGCAAGAATGCATAGATCTCCGGCTCAACTAACTAAACACAGCTAGGATAGCTTCTATGTATTAGGATATTTAATATTAAGGTAATTAAATGGTGGCGAAGGTGTGGCTCTGGGGAGGCTGGAGGCCACGTTGAAAAAAAAAAGTAGTAGTAGTAGTAGTAATGTCATTATCCTTATTATCATTAATATTAAAGGAATTACATGATCATTACTTTACTATCATAAACATCACATCATTATCATTATTACTATCACCATCATTAACACCACCACCATCATCATCACTACTCGACTTCATCATTATCATCAATACTATCATCATCACCATCATCACTACTGGACTACCTGTGATGTGTAGGTGGTGTTGATAGTGGTAGGTAGGGAGGATGGGGAGGGGTGATGGGAGGGGGATGGGGAGGGGTAGGAGGGGTAGGAGAGGAGGGGTGGGGCGGGTAGGGAGGGAGGGGAGGAGGGGAGGTGGGTGGGTGGGTGGGTGGGGCGGAGTCAGCAGGCCACGCACCATCACCCAAACTCCACACTCTCGGGTCCCCTTCACCACCAATGCCCTCTCCTTGACCTATAGAAAATCAATAACTGTGAGATATGAGAAGAAATGGCTGATCTTGCCTGGCCATTCTGTATAATCTATGAGGTTTAGCAGGTATACACACACACGCACACACATATACACACACACACACACACACCTAATTCACCACTCACCACTCATCCACTCACACTCACTCGCTCACGTATTTACTCACCACCAACTAACCTAATCAACCCAGGTAAACCAGATTACATTTTGGACTAATTAATTTTACCTGGACTATCAACACCAATACAAAATGCAGCGGATGACCATGATGAAACCAAAAACAAAACGACTTCGACTATTTTTACTGATTATAAAGGAATGATATAGTGTTGTTTATAATTGTATATATATTTTATTTTATGTCTCAGTATTTGTGCTTGTTTGTTTTGTTTGCTTGTTTTTTATCTGTATCGTCTCTTTATTTATGTTTATGTCTTTGTTTGTGTTTGTCTAATGATCTCTGTCCGTTTGTCTGCCTTCTGTTTGTCTCTGTCTGTCTACTTCTTTTCTCCTTGTTTGTTTCATATGTCTGTTTTATTTGGTTCTCTGTCTGTCTCTCTATCTCTATACCTGTCTGTCTGTTCTCCTCGTTGACTGTCTGTCTCTTAACGTTCTTGACTCAGGTATGGAACATTGCAGTGTGTTTATATCCTTCACACAAAATCAAAATCCCAGGAAAAATTCAAATGTTTATGATATCTTGGTCAAATTCAGTGTCACACACACACACACACACACACACACACACACACACACACACACACACACACACACACACACACACACACACACACACACACACACACACACACACACACACACACACACACACACACACACACACACACACACACACTAGAGCATATTTGGCAACATGAGGACTCTACATCACACTGCTTAGTTAGTTTGCTTGATTTTCTGCACAAAAACCAGGAGAAACGTAAGACATCACTGGCCGTTGCCCTTGGTGACTTCAGGAAGGCTTTTGACCTTGTTGATCACTGCACTGTTATAAAGGCCATTGCACTAGGCTGCCCACCAAACTGGTCTCATGCTCACTGATTTCCTGAGTGAGCGTCGTCAGCAGTGAAGTACCAGGGTTTTGTCCCACATTCCAACACCTCACTTGGTGGTGTTCCCCAGGGGACCAAGATGGGACCACTGTGCTTCCTAATCCTGATCAACGACGCTCTATCGGACACTCTCACAGGTGGAGTACGTGGATGACTGCACTGTGAGGGTTACAGTGGACAACACCTCACCGGACTACTCATCGCTACAAGGCACCCTGCCACAGGCATGGACAACGGAGAACAAGGTCACCATCAATCACACCGCACATTCCCTGCCGCCACCACTCCAGTGCAAGCCCCAGCAGTCACAGTGGGTGCCCATCCTCTCCAGCTGGAGCAGTCTGCCAAACTCATGGGTGAACTATAGACAACAAAGTGGACTGGAAGGCCCATGTAAACAACACAATCAAGGCAGCCCCGTACCGACTCTACATGCTACGACGACTCAGGTCACTTGGGGCACCCACGCCAGAGCTGAGGACTATCTACAACGCATTTATTCTCCCCAAATTAACGTATGCGTCACCAGCCTGGTCTTCTCTCAATGTCAGCTACAGAAGGTACAGAAAAGGGCCTGCAGAATCATGCTCGGCGCAGACTACCCGGCTACAACAACGCTCTTCCACCCTGAAAAACCATCCTCAGTGACCTCCACCACCACGCAGTAGCAGGCTTTGGCAGTGGATTACTGCACCATTCTCGTCATTGCCACCTACTGCCACCGCAGTCCCCTGCCCACTCAAGTAGTCCGCCACTACAACAAAATTGCCCATAAGAGCCCGGCACTGATAGATATAAAGAACAGCATCATCCCATCTATTTTGTTAAAATAATAAACAGCCCTGATTTATGTACTGTACAGCCCTGTAAATGTGTTGAACGTATATTATTATGTCTAAATCGTAAGTTTGTATATTCAGCCACCAGGCAACTCTATTAATAAACAGTTTATTATTATTACTATACAACACACACACACAACAACACACACACACACACACACACACTACTACTACTACTACTTTGCTGTCATTCGGAATCGACTATGACGATCATCCATCGATGATACAATGATATGAGTTATTAGGATGTCACCTTCATTGGTGAGTTGAGGTGACTAAAGAGATCGATACGGGACCGGCAAAGTCGTTCACAGATGTTGCACATTTAGAGGCCGCATCTAGTGCTGGAGGTGTGGCGGCAGCGTCTTTCCGACGTAGGCGCTTGTCTACCTCGGTTTGCAGACGGTCTAACTCGAAAGTATTGACGCCTTCGCATGTGGTGATCCTCCAAGCGTTACGATATGGAATAATCGTCTCCCAGGTGAGAAGGTCGATTTGGCACTTTTTCAGGTTTGTCTTCAGACTATCCTTATATCTATTCAGTTGCTCGCCAGCGTTACGATTACTATTTCGTTAGGTGACTGTACGGTAGCTGCTTTGGCAGTCTACTGTCGTCCATGCGGGTAACATGACCAGTTCAACGTAGTTGTTCATGGATAATGGTAGCCTCGATGCTCCTACAGTTGGTGTCAGCAAGAATACTGGCATTTGTTCTTTTGTCTACCCAGCGAACTCGGACGATGCAATGTAGACTACGTTCGTGAAAGTTTCATGTGCCTTGACTTGCCTCCTGTATGTGACCCATGTCTCACTGCCATATAGCAGGGTGGAGAACCACTGCTCTATATACGTGCAACTTTAGATAATTTCGGCTCCCCACAGCTGAAGATACGGGTACGGAGTCTGTCAGGGCTTGAGATGCTCCTCTGAACCAATATTAAATCTCTTTCATCGGTGTCCGCCGTGGTGGGACAGGGAGAGCCAAGGTACTGGAAGTGGGTTACATTAGAGAGAGTAGTACTGTTAAGTTGGATGGATGGTGGAGGGCAGGCTGAAAGAGTCGTAAGTAGTTGGGCCATATATTGTTTCAGCGGAATTGAAGAATTATGCATCTTGTGTTCATCTGCAAATTTTTGCATTTCCACAATATAAATTTTCCATCATTCGTTCATTAGTTTGCGAAGTTCGCACTTGACCACCGCTTTTCTTTTCGTGAAGGTATCAGTCAGTGAGAGCAGCACGTTTACTATTGACGAGGTCCTCGATTTTCATTATCAAGCCAGTTCTAGTGCTTTCTTTTGATCTGGCCGAGGGTCTTTTGCAGGTTTTTAATGATAGTTTTGATGGGACCCCATTCACTGGGAGTTGAGTGCTCTGTAAGCATGTGCTACCTTTGGATCCTCCAGATTGCCTTTGCCATTTGGAGACGATGTGAAGGATGATTGTGGGTGTTGCCAAGAACCCTGAATTTGTCGGCCTGCCTAAACAAAGTATTGGTAATAGTGAGGTTGTGTTCGGTACACTTGCTGAGGAGCAGTTAGCCATTATTACACTTGTCTACTCCATTTCTCCCTATGGTTCCTTGCCATATGTCAGCATCTCTGCCATCTCTGGCATCGAAGTCACTTAGGAGCACAACCTTATCCTATCTTGGGATATAGGTTAGCACTCTGTCAAGGTCGGTATGAAAGGCCTTCTCGATGTCATCCTTTGCATCCAATTTGGGGGCGTATGCACTGAGGAAAAGGCATTATGTGAGTGATTCAGTGGGACCTGGAGCGTCATGAGGCGCTCGTTGATTTCAACAGGCATTTCATTTAGTCTATGTAGGATGGACTTGTGAATGGCAAAGCCAACTCTGGAAATGCAGTTCTTCTCTGCAGCGAGCTTACCTTTCAGAAGAGGTATAATGGACCCCGTTCTGGAGTCGATCCTAGTCTGGGAGCCGGATTCATTAATGGCTGCTATTTCGACGTTATACCCAGCCAGCTATTTTGCCACAAGGGCGGTTTTTTCTTTCAGGACGCTCATTTGTGCCAGTATCGAAGGGTCTGACATTCCATGCAGCGACAAGGTTGTATAGCTTGATTTTGTTTGGATCTGTGTGATTATGTTTTCGACATTAGGATGACCTGGTGCAGTTGCCCAGTCTATTTTGTGTTTGACAGGCTATGTTTAGGGCACCTTTTCCTGCCCCCTCCCTCGTGGGGTGAGCAGATGGCTCGAAGGGCTGCTCAGTCGCAGTGACAGGACTGGGTTGCACTGCTGCCTAGATCCCAGTGCATAAACGACCATCTTATCTATGCTACCTATGTGCAGAATTGTGACTAGAGACTTGGCAGTTATCTCTGCCTGTCCCCGTCGTCACTCGTCCGTCGTCATAGGACTTTTGGGGGTTATAGGGGTTTTGATGATGAAAAGTATGATGAGCTGGATGATGGCTGCACGAGTTGATGTATGTGGTGAGGCAGGAGCGCAGTGCAACCACATCTCGGCTCTCCTTTTTCCTGATCCAGTGGTGCAAGTGGTTATAACGACTGGGAATATGGAGAGTTGCAATGGTACCAATAGCCCAGCTTGTTGGGTTTCGCCTTAGTAGCCTGGCTATCTTGCATTGCCTTCATCCGCCGGTGTTGTCGTTGGGGTCCCATGGTGGTCACCTTTTCCGCCTATACCACCATTGGGGTCTTGGTGGGGCTATGTATCATGTCTGCTTGATGCGGGGCTTCACCACAAAATTTTCGTTCAGGATTTACTCCTAGCCTTATTCCTACGAGGTTAATCTGTAAGACAGCGGGGCAGTGGTTGGTAGGCGCCAGGACGTGTCCACATGTTCGTGGGCCTATGTTCCGTCCCTCTGGGGCCCAGTACTGCTCCAAGATCCCCTGCTGGCGTAGCCTGGGCCCACGAAGCACAGTTACCGTGTGTTTCCGAGAGACACAGCAGAAGACTTGATGGTGAAGAGGCTGTGTACTGGCAGGGGAAGATTTATGCAAGGTTGCTTCCTGTTCACTGCACGAGGGCTAGCCAGTGGCGGTAGCTGAAAGCAAGTGATGCAAGCAGTGCCTGCATAACACAAACATAATGCTGCAACAATAGATGCATTAAACCACCCTCACCCCCACACACACACATCTCTCCCCATGTGCTTCCCTAGAGCGTCAGATGGCGTCGTGGTGGTCTGAATCTTAATAAAACTGGTCTGTCATAGGTAGCTTGTACAGTAAGTGTAAGTGTGTTCCACTCAAAAGTCATGCGCTACTGTAGTGCTGATACCTCTACACTTAACCATACCTCCTCCCCCTCCCTCTCCTTTCCCCTCTCTCTCTCCCTCCTACTCCTTCTCTCTTCTCTCGCCTTTCCCTCCCCTCTCTCTCTCTCTCTCCTATTTCTTCCCTCCCCTCTCATTTCCTTACCTTCCTTCTCTCTCCCTATACGTCCTTTTCTCCCTCCCTTTCCTTCCCTCTTCCTTTTCTCCCTCTCCTTTCCTTCCCTCTTCCTTTCTCCTTTTCTCCCTCTTCTCCTATGCGCACACTAAACCTATTATATTATTCATTTTAACAATCACTAGCTAGTTTATTATGACTGTACCTGCCATACTGACCCATATCTTGACTACACTTAAAACACTCATTGAAGGTTTCAAGACTCGCCGTATGTTATTGGAGGACACTGTAAATGGCTAGTGCAAACGGAATAACATTAGTGGTGGTGGTGGTGGTAAACACGATAGAAGTTGCAGTTATCCACGGTGTAGTGTTCACTTTCGGTCGCCTTCCCTGAACATGTGGTAACTTCGGAATCTCTTTATAAATGAATATTGCGGAAAAAATATTATATTGTAGGCAACTGCTCTCATCTCGTTACCTATTCATTCATAAAGTGATTCTGGCGTTACCATATGTTCGGAAGGAGACTGAGGGTGGAACACTATACCTGTGGTAACTGTACCACTACATAACCCTCACAATATAATCCTCCACCCGGCGCCGCTTCTCTCTCTCTCTGCCGTCAGTATCCGCCTCTTGCAACTGTCATCTACCTGTCTGGAGCCCACATGCACTACTTCCACCGTGTTCCCTAATCCTAACCCTGTGCCTGTGATATCACCCTACTAAGACCTCACCCTACCACTCTACTACTGCTACTACCACTACTACCACCATCACCAACATTCTCCTTGTAACTACCACTACTACCTATCAACATGTGACCTGCATCTTTTCATTACACCCTACTCTCACCCTACCTGGTTCTCCATTTTACACCCTAACAATAGATTATTAAAAATTAACATTACACCCTATACCCCCCACCCTGTCTCAACTGCCTCTTACACCTACCCCCACCCCTGTCTCACCTCTTATACCCTGTCTCAACTGCTCCCTTAGACCCTACCCCACCCTGTTTCTGGCCACTCTTATACCGTCTCAACTGCCCCTAGACCCTACCCCCACCCTCTGTCTCGGCCACCTTATACCCTGTTCAACCGCTCCTAGACCCTACCCCCACCCCTCTGCCACTCCTATACCCTGTCTCCAACTGCTCCCTACACTCTACCCTCACCCTGTCTGTCCACTCTTTATACCCCTGTCTCAACCGCTCCTACACCTACCCCCACCCTGTGCTCCGCCACCCCTACCCTGTCTCAACCGCCCACCCTACCCCCAACCCTGTCTCGGCCACCTCTATACCCTGTCTCAACCGCTCCCTACACCCTACCCCACCCTGTCTCGGCCACTCCTTATACCCTGTCTCAACTGCTCCTACACCCCACTCCTCACCCCTGTCTCTGCCACCTTATACCCTGTCTCAACTGCTCCCTACACCTCTACCCCACCCTGTCTCGGGCACTCCTATACCCTGTCTCAACCGCTCCCTACACCCTGCTCCCCACCCCTGTCTCGGCCACCTCTATACCCTGTCCCCAACTGCCTACACCCTACCCCCACCCTGTCTCGGGCACTCCTTACCCTGTCTCAACCGCTCCCTACACCCTACCCCCACCCTGTCTCTGCCACCTTCTTATACCCTGTCTCAACTGCTCCTTACACCTCACCCCACACCCTGTCTGCCACCTTATACCCTGTCTCAACCGCCCTACACCCCTACCTCACCCTGTCTCGCCACTTTGGCAATTTGTCCCAACCGCTCCCTACACCCTACCCCCACCCTGTCTCGGCCACTCCTTATACCCTGTCTCAACCGCTCCTACACCCTACCCCTCACCCTGTCTCGGCCACTCCTTATACCCTGTTCAACTGCTCCTCCATCCTACTCCTCACCTCGTTCCTTGGCCACCTCTTATACCTCTGTCTCAACTGCTCCCTACACCTACCCCCACCCTGTCTCGGGCACTCCTTATACCCCGCCCCAACCGCCTCCCACACCTCCTCCTCACCCTGTCCTCGGCTACCTTATACCCCGTCTCAAACTCCCCTACACCCTACCTCACCCCTGTCTCGGCCTACCTTCTACCCTGTCTCAACCGCTCTACACTACCCCCACCCTGTCTCGCCACCTTATACCCTGTCTCAACTGCTCCTTCCACTCTTACCCCACCTGTCTTCGCCACTTTTACCCTGTCTCAACTGCTCCCTTGGACCCTACCTCACCTCGCTGCAGCCATGCCTCACGACCTCATATCTTGTCTGAATGGAGCGCCGCCCGGACCTCGATAGCAACACCGACCCAAACCTCCCTTGGGCTCACCTGACTGTACATATTCTCTTAAGATCCTTGGGGAATATATTATCGACCCTTAACTGGCTGGAATACGAGGAGCCATCTTGTTACGGTAGAGTCTCAATGTAACTCCGACGCCATTTTACTGAGGGGTTAGTTGGGAGTTCTCGTATTTCCAGTTTAGTTGGGGGGAGGGAATTTGACTTAAGAACCTTTGAGGGGTCGCCTGGAGGATAAAGGCAGGGCAGTGGATCAACGTCATAATGCGTCATTATACATTAATCCAACCCTAACATGTATCGTAAGTTCAGAGAATTACTTACCCGTGCCGTTATTAGCGACCCGGTACAAAATTTACTGCAACGCCCCATATCCTCTGTGTGTCTCTCAGGTTACAGCTAAACTCGGGTGAAATCAATGATAACCAACAGTGAGTATGTAAAGCCGATGTTCCTTAGTATTGTTTAGTGATCTAGAACATGTTGATACCTGAGTGCTCACTTACCCTGTGATAGCATTAGTGTCGTATTTCTGTTCAGCCAGTAATTACGGCACCACCCTGTTATGGTAAGTGTGGTCGGCGGGTTTACAGTATTGAGCTCCTGTAAATATCATAAATAATAACGATAATAAACAACACACAAAGCTAGAACCGACTACTTCCGGTAATGGTTAATAGATTCTCATAACGGTAAGAATGCCTCGTCATCTGGTATGTGAAGGTATCAAGGTATTGTTACGATAGCCAAGGAAAGAATTAGGAGAGAAAGTAGGAAGAAGTGTAGGAAGAAGGAAGGAAACGGGGAATGAAGGAGGGAGCAGCAAACATGTGCTAGTGGTGAAGTACCGAGGTCACGTCTTGGTGATTGCTCTTATACTTCACCTCCACCACCAGGACTTTCCACATATACTGATGCATACATTTTACATTTCATTTACAGATCATCAAAAATCCCACCTGTAGTAAAATATGAAGAAGTTATTTATTAAAAGAAAACACCAAGAAAAGAGAGGAACTACATCTTCATTCTAACCTCAAGACGTCATGGCCATTCAGAATACCATCAGAAAATACGACCTCAAACATAACCCAGACACGTAAGTCATTGTAGTGGAGGTCCCTAGTGTTCCTTCAGGCCCACCTCCTCCCCAACTGAGTTCTCGTGTTTATTTACTATCCTTTCCTTAGCGCCTTTTTATCCATTGTTCTGCTTCGTTGGTTTACATCAGCGTGATAACCTTCTCTACCTGGCCTTGTTCTTGACTCTGTGATTGAGAACATTATGATCGCCAAAAGAACCGAGAAAATTCACCTAAACATCGGTACAAATTAGTGAAGAGAAAGCCCCTGCACCCTATGAGGAAACAATGCAGAATAATTATAGCACTTCACATTTCCTCAGTTATGTTATTATACCAACACAGGATAACATATTATAAAATCACAAAATAACAACATTGTAAAGACGACTTGAGATGTTCGGGTCCTGAGGTACCCCTGACATACAGGCGACCCACAGATACATTCAACACAGTTTAACACTCACAACTCTCTAAGAAATATATCTCCATTTAATATCTTAACCCCTTTGATGACGTCAGCTTAACCCCTATAATGACGGTAGTTTAACCCCTTAAGGACAAACGGTTAAGTCAGATGAGGACATTTTAACGATAATTCTATCCTTAATACATATAACTTAACTTATCACCCGTCCATAAATAGACATAACTTAAATAATCACCCATAATGGGTTAAATCATCATCCTCAAGGTTAAATCACCATCCTCAATGGGTTAAATCATCATCCTCAAGGGGTTAAATCACCATCCTCAATGGGTTAAATCATCATCCCCAAGTAAATCATCATCCTCAAGGGTTAAATCACCATCCTCAATGGTTAAATCATCATCCCCAATGGGGCTAAATCATCCTCAATGGGTTAAATCATCATCCTCAATGGGTTAAATCCTCCAAGCTAAACCATCATCCCCAAAGGGGCTAAATCATCGTCCTAGAGGGTTAAATCACCATCCTCAATGGGTTAAATCATCATCCCCAATGGGGTTAAATCATCATCCCCAAGGGGCTAAATCATCATCCCTGGGTTAAATCATCATCCTCAATGGGTTAAATCATCATCCTCAATGGGTTAAATCATCCTCAATGGGTTAAATCATCATCCTCAATGGGAAATCATCATCCTCAATGGGTTAAATCATCATCCTCAATGGAAATCATCATCCCCAAAGGCTAAATCATCATCCCCGGGCTAAATCATCATCCTCAATGGGTTAAATCATCATCCTCAAAGAGTTAAATCATCATCCCCAAAGGCTAAATCATCATCCTCAAAGGGTTAAATCATCCCTGTGGGTTAAATCATCATCCTCAATGGGTTAAATCATCATCCTCAACGGGTTAAATCATCATCCTCAACGGTTAAATCATCATCCTCAACGGTTAAATCGTCATCCTCAATGGGTTAAATCATCATCCTCAACGTTAAATCATCATCGTCAATGGTAAATCATCATCCTCAATGGTTAAATCATCATCCTCAATGTTAAATCATCATCCACAATGGGTTAAATCATCATCCTCAATGGGTTAAATCATCATCCTCAATAGGTAATCATCATCCCCAGGGTAAATCATCATCCCCAAAGGGGCTAAATCATCATCCTCAATGGGTAAACCATCCTCAAAGAGTTAAATCATCACCCCAAAGGGGCTAAATCATCATCCCCAAAGGGCTAAATCATCATCCTCAAAGGGTTAAATCATCATCCTCAATGGGTTAAATCATCATCCTCAATGGGTTAAATCATCATCCTCAATGGGTTAAATCATCATCCTCAACGGTTAACCATCATCCTCAACGGTTAAATCATCATCCTCAATGGGAATCATCATCCTCAACGGGAAATCATCATCCTCAATGGGTAAATCATCATCCTCAACGGGTTAAATCATCATCCTCAAAGGGTTAAATCATCATACTCAATGGGTTAAATCATCATCCCTCCAAGTTAAATCATCATCCTCAAAGGGGATCATCATACCGGGTTAAACATCATCCCCAATGGAAATCATCATCCTCAATGGTTAAATCATCATACTTCAATGGGTTAAATCACCATCCTCAATGGGTTAAATCATCATCCTCAATGGGTTAAACCATCATCCTCAAGGTTAAATCATCATCCTCAAAGGGTTAAATCATCATCCTCAATGAGTTATATCATCATCCTCAAAGGGTTAAATCATCGACCCTCAAAGGGTTAAATCATCATCCTCAAGGGTTAAATCATCGTCCTCGCTAAATCATCATCCTCAATGGGTTAAATCATCGTACCAAAGGGTTAAATCATCATCCTCAATGGGTTAAATCATCATCCTCAATGGTTAAATCACCATCCTCAATGGTTAAATCATCATCCACAATGGGTTAAATCATCATCCTCAATGGGTTATATCATCATCCCTAAATCATCGACCTCAGTTAATCATCCTCAATGATAATATCACCTAAGGTTTAAATCATCATCCTCAATGGGTTAAATCATCATCCTCAATGGGTTAAATCATCGTACCAAAGGGTTAAATCATCATCCTCAATGGGTTAAATCATCATCCTCAATGGGTTAAATCATCATCCTCAATGGGTTAAATCATCATCCTCAATGGGTTAAATCATCATCCTCAATGGTTAAATCATCATCCTCAATGGTTTAAATCATCATCCTCAATGGGTTAAATCATCATCCTCAATGGGTTAAATCATCATCCTCAATGGGTTATATCATCATCCTCAAAGGGTTAAATCATCGACCGTTAAAATCATCATCCTCAATGGGTTAAATCATCGTCCTCAAAGGGCTAAATCATCATCCTCAATGGGTTAAATCATCGTACCCAAGGTTAAATCATCCTCGTTAAATCATCATCCTCAATGGGTTAAACATCATCCTCAATGGGTTAAATCATCATCCCAATAGTAAATCATCATCCTAAAGGGTTAAATCATCGTCCCAAGGTTAAATCATCGTCCTCAAAGGGTTAAATCATCATCCTCAATGGGTTAAATCATCATCCTCAAAGGGTTAAATCATCATCCTCAATGGGTTAAATCATCATCCTCAAAGGGTTAAATCATCATCCTCAAGGGTTAAATCATCGTCCTCAATGGGTTAAATCATCATCCTCAATGGGTTAAATCATCACCTCAAAGGTTAAATAATCATCATCCTCAATGGGTTAAATCATCATCCTCAAAGGGTTAAATCATCGTCCAAAGGGTTAAATCATCGTCCTCAAAGGGTTAAATCATCATCCTCAATGGTTAACCATCATCCTCAACGGGTTAAATCATCATCCTCAATGGGTAATCATCATCCTCAATGGGTTAAATCATCATCCTCAATGGGTTAAACATCATCCCCAAAGGGCTAAATCATCATCCCCAAATGGGTTAAATCATCATCCTCAATGTTAAATAATCATCCTCAACGGGAATCATCATCCTCAATGGGTTAAATCACCATCCTCAATGGGTTAAATCACCATCCTCAATGGGTTAAATCATCATCCTCAATGGGTTAATTCATCATCCTCAATGGGTTAAATCATCCTCAATGGGTTAAACATCGTCCCTCAATGGGTTAAATCATCATCCTCAATGGTAAATCATCATCCTCAATGGGTTAAATCATCATCCTCAATGGGTTAAATCATCATCCTCAATGGTTAAACATCATCCCCAATGGGTTAAACATCGTACTCACAGGGTTAAATCATCGTCCTCAAAGGGTTAAATCATCATCCTCAATGGGTTAAATCATCATCCTCAAGGTTAAATCATCATCCTCAATAAATCATCATCCCCAATGGGTTAAATCATCGTACTCAAAGGGTTAAATCACCATCCTCAATGGGTTAAATCACCATCCTCAATGGGAAATCATCATCCTCAATGGGTTAATCCATCATCCCTCAAGTTAAATCATCATCCTCAATGGGTTAAATCATCGTCCTCAATGGGTTAAATCATCATCCTTGGAAATCATCATCCTCAATGGGTTAAATCATCATCCCCAATGGGTTAAATCATCGTACTCAAAGGGTTAAATCATCATCCTCAATGGGTTAAATCATCATCCTCAAAGTTGGTAAACATCGTCCTCAAAGGTTAAATCATCGTCCTCAAAGGGTTAAATCATCCCTCAAAATCATCATCCTCAACGGCATCATCCTCAATGGGTTAAATCATCATCCAATGGGTTAAACATCATCCTCAATGGGTTAAATCATCATCCCCAAAGGGGTTAAATCATCATCCCCAATGGGTTAAATCATCATCCTCAATGGGTTAAATCATCCTCAACGGTTAAATCATCATCCTCAAGGGTTAAATCACCATCCTCAAGGGTTAAATCACCATCCTCAATGGTTAAATCATCATCCTCAATGGGTTAATTCATCATCCCTCAATGGGTTAAATCATCATCCTCAATGGGTTAAATCATCGTCCTCAATGGGTTAAATCATCATCCTCAATGGGTTAAATCATCATCTCAATGGGTTAAATCATCCTCAATGGGTTAAATCATCTCCTCAATGGGTTAATTCATCATCCCTCAATGGTTAAATCATCGTCCTCAAAGGCTAAACATCGTCCTCAATGGGTAAATCATCATCCTCAATGGGTTAAATCATCATCCTCAATGGGTTAATTCATCATCCTCAATGGGTTAAATCATCCTCAATGGGTTAAATCATCGTCCTCAATGGGTTAAACATCATCCTCAATGGGTTAAATCATCATCCTCAATGGGTTAAATCATCATCCTCAATGGGTTAAATCATCCTCAATGGGTTAAATCATCATCCTCAATGGGTTAAATCATCATCCTCAATGGGTTAAATCATCATCCTCAATGGGTAAATATCATCCTCAATGGGTTAAATCATCATCCTCAATGGGAAATCATCATCCTCAATAAAATCATCCTCAATGGGTTAAATCATCATCCTCAATGGGTTAAATCATCATCCACAAGGGTTAAATCATCATCCTCAAAGGGTTAAATCATCATCCTCAATGGGTTAAATCATCATCCTCAATGGGTTAAATCATCATCCTCAATGGTTAATATCATCCTCAATGGGTTAAATCATCATCCTCAATGGGTTAAATCATCGTCTCAATGGCTAAATCATCATTCACGGTTAAATCATCATCCTCAAAGGTTAAATCATCCGTAATCATCATTTATCAATAATCATCATTACGTTAAATCATCATCTCAAGTTAAATCATCATCCTCAAGGGTTAAATCATCATTCACCAGTAGTTAAATCATTTAATCATCTCAGTTAAATCACTTCAATGGGTTAAATCATCATCTAATCTTCGGTTAAATCATTCACGTTAAATCATCATTCATGTTAAATCATCATCCTCAATGGCAAATCATCAATATTCAGTGGTGTTAAAGTTATCGATCATTGGGTCAAGTCTACGTGCCACAACTCTCAAGTGTAATTATATATTAAGCCTATTGATAACAAGTGTAGATGACGCACCGTGCGGTCATCCTGAGTCTTTATGTTTTAACCCTCTCAAGACGATGATTTAACCCTTGAGGACGATATTTAACCCTTGACGACGATGATTTAACCCTACGACGATGATTTAACCCTTTGACGACGATGATTTAACCCTTTTGACGACGATGATTAACCTCTTTGAGGACGATTATTTAACCCTTTGAGGACGATGATTTAACCCTTTGACGACGATGATTTAACCCTTTGAGGACGATTATTTAATCCCTTTGAGGACGATGATCTAACCCTTGAGGACGATGATTTAACCTTTGAGGACGATGATTTAACCTTTGAGGACGATGATTTAACTTTGAGGATGATGATTTAACCTTTGAGGACGATGATTTAACTCTTTGAGGACGATGATTTAACTCTTTGAGGATGATGATTTAACCCTTTGAGGACGATGATTTAACCCTTGAGGACGATGATTTAACCCTTTGAGGACGATGATTTAACCCTTGTGCACGATGAATTAACCCTTTCAGGACGATGATTTAATCTTTTGAGGACGATGATTTAACTCTTTGAGGATGATGATTTAACTCTTTGAGGATGATGATTTAACCCTTTCAGACGATGATTTAACCCTTTTCAGGACGATGATTTAAACTTTTTCAGGAAGATGATTTAACCTCTTTGAGTACGATGATTTAACCCTGAGGGCGATTATTTACCCTTAAGGACGAATTAACCCTTTGAAGATGATACTTATCCCTTGAGAACGATGAATAACCCTTTGTGGATGATGATGATTTAACCTTCGAAAGTACAATAAACCGTAAATCATCGGACTTAAAGGTTTAATTAAATCATCCTTCCCAAAGGTGTTAAATCATCGTCCTCAAAGGGTTAAACTATCATCCTCAAAGGGTTAACTATTATCCCAAAGGTTAAATCATTATCCTCAAAGGGTTAAATCATCGTCCTCAAAGGGTTAAATCAGCGTCCTCAAAGTGTTAAATCATCGTTCTCAAAGGGTTAAATCAGCGTCCTCAAAGGGTTAAAGTTAAACCATAATCCTTGAGTTTTGTCGTCGCCTCAAGCCTTGTTTACTGTTGTGCTTCTGCTCTTATATTATTCACGTTTATGTAATGGGGTTAATTTTAGATACCGAGGAGAGCAGTGAGACTTTTTAACACCCGCTATCTTTTACAGGACATATATTATTATCTATTATTGTTATTATTATTATTACTGTTATTGGTAATATTATTATTATTGTATATTGTTATTGTTATCATTTTATTGTAGTTATTATTATGATTATTATTATTATTATTATTTTTATTATTATTATTATTATTATCATTACTATTATTACGGTTACATTATTATTACAGAATATATAATCATTTAAAGGAGATATATTAGAAATTCAGGATAGAGTGTTTATAAAAATATTATATTACAGGACATAACCTCATCACACGGTACAGTATATTATTAACAGAGCAGAGCCTGAGCCATATTGTCGTCTAGTCATCAGTACTGAGGGTCGTCAGCAGACATGCACAAGTTTCTCTACCTGTGACACAGACCAAGTGAGAATCAATACCTTAACAGTCTAGACACAGAACCTAGAGAGTGGAGGCTAGAGGGGTTAATAAAGGAGGAGGGGGGAGGAAGAGGGGTAGACCTAGAGAAGGGGGAAGGCAGAAGGAGGAGGAGGAGGAGGAGGAAGAGGGACATAAACATGAGAGAGGGAGAGGAGGGAGACAGACCTGGAGAGAGGAGAGGGAGGATGGAGGAGGAAGAGAGAGAGAGAGAGAGAGAGAGAGAGAGAGAGAGAGAGAGAGAGAGAGAGAGAGAGAGGCACCCAAGAGAGGAGGAGGGAGGAAGAAAACACAAACCCAAGAGCGAGGGAGAAAGTGAGGAGGGACAGAGGGAAGGAGAGAGAAGACGGAGGAGAGAGGAGACAGAAAGAGGGGGATGACCTCTAATTTAGTACCTCCTCTCCCCACTGTCGACACTGATAACTACCACTCATAACGGCACCGTCCATCGGCAGTCCCTCCCACACACACCTCCCCACCTCCACACACACCCTCCACCCCCACACACCTCCCCACCTCCACACACACCCCCAACCCCCACACACCCCCACCTCCTCACACACCCCCTACCCCACACACCTCCCCCCACCTCCTCCACACCCCCCCTACCCCACACACCCCCCACCTCCTCACACACCCCAACCCCCACACACACCCCCACCTCCTCACACACCCCCACCCCCACACACCTCCCCCACCTCCTCACACACACCCCCTACCCCCACACACTCCCCCACCTCCTCACACACCCCCCACCTCCCCCACACACCCCCCCACCTCCTCACACACCCCCTACCCCCACACACTCCCCCACCTCTCCCACACCCCCTACCCCACACACACCCCCACCTCCTCACACACCCCCTACCCCCACACACACTCCCCACCTCCTCACACACCCCCACCCCCACACACCCCCCCACCTCCTCACACACCCCTACCCCACACACCCCCACCTCCTCACACACCCCTACCCCACACACTCCTCACCTCCTCACACACCCCCCTACCCCACACACTCCCCCACCTCACACACCCCCAACCCCCAACACACTCCCCACCTCCTCACACCCCCCACCCCCACACACTTCCCACCTCCACACACCTCCCCACACACACACTGCCGTTCGATAATCTATTCCATGAAACCCACGTAAATTCTTGTTATTATCTCCATTTCGACAACAATAACAAAGGCACGTAACCTATCATCATAAGAGTGGTTGGTTGATGGCTTGGCTGGTTGTCTAGCCGACTGACTGACTGATTGATTGACTATAACGCTGGGCCGACTGAGGAAGCATCATAATCATCATCATCATCATCATCATATTATCGCCGCCAGTAAATAAACGTGGAGGGCGCCCGCTGGTCTTCGTATGGCCCTAACCAGTTAACGGTGAGGATACTTTATACGACCTGATGGCTGGTGCAATTAACGTCCGTTTCTATCACCTGGGAACCTCTTATCATCTTCTCCAAAGGTTCTATTTAGAGCTGAGACGTTAGATTAGTATTTATCACCAGAGAACCTCCGTCATCATGTTCTGTTCAAAGGTTCTATTTTAGGAGCGTGTAGGAAATCTCAGAAGTCTCATTGTCAGTTACATCAAAAGGTTCTGTTTACAGCCGGCACGAGGTAATACCCCTCATTAACCAGATTAACACCGGGCTATGTAACTTGTTGTGAGAGGTGATGACAGCAAGTAGTGGCAGTAAATGCAGGTGCCGAGAATAGCAACTCCTACTCCTCCCACCCCACCTCCCCTCACCCGGATGATAAAGGATGAGAATCGGTATTGGTAACACTGTCTATGATGATGATGATGATGATGATGATGATGATGATGATGATGGTGGTGGTGGTGGTGAGGGGATACCTGCATGCTTGTGTTGCAAATGATTGATTAAGACTTACTTAATTTTAGTTTAGTTACGGTAGGTAGTCGGCAGCTATCAAACAGGGAGGTACTACCTTTCGGGAAGATATTGGAAGCGTAATGTGTCGTATAATGGTAGACCCTGCCATATGGCATCACGAAAATTGTGACCAAGTCCCAGGTTGCTGATCTGTCTTTCTGCCTCATTTACACACAATTGCAGGTCTCAATTGTTTCTCTTACTATTGACAACACAACATACATACAGTATATTGCTTCCCACTCTTATTTAATTTTCGTTTCGTATTTATTTATGGTTATTATTATCTTTTTTATTTTTATTTTTTTTTAATTAATAATAATAATAATAATAATAATAATAATAATAATAATAATAATAATAATAATAATAATAATGATAATAATAATAATAATAATAATAATAATAATAATAATAATAATAATAATATTAATAATATAATAGTAATAATGATAATAACAAAAATTATTTCCACAAATAATATATTAAAGACAAAAATCTAACACAAATAATATGAACGTGAAGTCTACTCATAAATTATCGTAACTCATATTAGGAAAATAACACACAGGTTATATAACATCGAAACAAACAAATAAAAATTAACAAAAATAAATCTCTGGATGACAAGGTTCAAGAAATAAACTTCAAAGATGACGTCAATAATATTTTCTCTGTCATATCACAACTTCACAACCTTAATCCTCTATCATCACAACTTCACAACCTTAATCCTGTATCATCACCTTCATAACCTTAATCCTGTCATCACAACTACAACCTTAATCCTGTATCATCACAACTTCACAACTTAATCCCTGTCATCACAACTTCATAACCTTAATCCTGTATCAAGCAACTTCAACCTTAATCCTGTATCATCACAACTTCACAACCTCAATCCTGTATCACCACAACTTCAAACCTAATCCCTGTATCATCACAACTTCACAACCTTATCCTGTATTATCACCTTCACAATCCTGTATCACTCAACCTTAATCCTGTATCATCACAACTTCTAACCTTAATCCTGTATCATCACAACTACAACCTTAATCCTGTATCATCACAACTTCATAACCTTAATCCCTGTATCATCACAACTACAACCTTAATCCCTGTATCATCACAACTTCACAACCTTAATCCTGTATCATCACAACTTCTAACCTTAATCTGTATCATCAACTTCATAACCTTATCCTGTATCATCACCTTCCCTTAATCCCTGTATCATCACAACTTCATAACCTTAATCCTGTCATCACAACTTCAACCTTAATCCTGTATCATCACAACTTCATAACCTTAATCCCTGTATCATCACAACTTCCTTAACCTTAATCCTGTATCATCACAACTTCTAATCCCTGTATCATCACAACTTCATAACCTTAATCCCTGTATCATCACAACTTCACAACCTTAATCCCTGTATCATCACAACTTCATAACCTGTAATCCTGTATCATCACAACTTCATCCTTAATCCTGTATCATCACAACTTCACAACCTTAATCTGTATCATCACAACTTCACAACCTTAATCCCTGTATCATCACAACTACAACCTTAATCCTGTATCATCACAACTTCACAACCTTAATCCTGTATCATCACAACTTCACAACCTTAATCCCTGTATCATCACAACTTCATAACCTTAATCCTGTATCATCACAACTTCACAACCTTAATCCTGTATCATCACAACTTCAACCCTTAATCCCTGTATCATCACAACTTCACAACTTAATCCCTGTATCATCACAACTTCACACCCTTAATCCCTGTATCATCACAACACAGATTTAATCCTGTATCATCACAACTTCACAACCTTAATCCCTGTATCATCACAACTTCACAACCTTAATCCCTGTATCATCACAACTTCACAAACCTTAATCCTGTATCATTACAACTTCACCCTTAATCCTGTATCATCACAACTTCCTTAACTTAATCCCTGTATCATCACAACTTCACAACCTTAATCCCTGTATCATCACAACTTCACAACCTTAATCTGTATCATCACAACTACAACCTTAATCCTGTATCATCACAACTTCCTGACCTTAATCCTGTATCATCACAACTTCCACCCTTAATCCTGTGTCATCACAACTTCATAACCTTAATCCCTGTATCATCACAACTTCACAACAATCCTGTATTATCACTTCACAACCTTAATCCTGTATCATCACAACTTCACACCCTTAATCCTGTATCATGACAACTTCATAACCTTAATCCTGTATCATCACAACTACAACCTTAATCCCTGTATCATGACAACTTCATAACCTTAATCCTGTATCATCACAACTTCACACCCTTAATCCCTGTATCATCACAACTTCACAACCTTAATCCCTGTATCATCACAACTTCACAACCTTAATCCCTGTATCATCACAACTTCAAGCCTTAATCCTTTATCATCACAACACAACCTTAATCCTGTATCATCACAACTTCCTTAATCCCTCAACTATAACAATCACAACCTCATAATAATAACAATCTCAATTAATCCTCACAATCCTCTCTCTTGATCTCTTTATACTCATGATGAAGACGATGATGAGCTCAGGACACACACACACACACACACACACACACACACACACACACACACACACACACACACACACACACACACACACACACACACACACACACACACACACACACACACACACACACAGCTAAAAAGTAATAACTGTCTTGTTTGTCGACATGATTTCACCACTTTGAGGTCCACGGTTAAACAACTTGATTTTTTATATCAAATTGTTGTCCTCAAGGGTTATACTTCAACCATTATCCTCAATTAAGGGTTATAACTTAAACCATCGTCCTCAAGGTTATAACTCAAACCATCGTCCTCAAGGGTCACAACCAACCATCGTCCACAAAGTTAAGACAGCAGTACAGAGATCTTACGGCACAAATATTGCCACTTGTCCCCAGAACTGAATCGATTTTCAAGTTTTATGGAAAACTGCACTTCAAGGGACTGTTCTCAGTAATTTGCTCAATGAATATTTAAGTGTTTTTTTTTTTTGAGCTCTGATGATATAGTTGGGGTTTACATGGCAGTGAGGGATGTAATACGATCTTGTACACTGTTTATTTACATCTATTAGCCTAAGTATTGCCTCTTGAGCTTGAATAATGAGACACTGTGTTTTCCTTTGTTAACCACCACCCACGCACACACACCTACTGACCAACTGTTAACGTGTGCTGCCTTCACTGGCTTTCTAACACTGTCTCTCCGGCCACTTAGAACATTTTTGGCCATTCAACACCGGATGAGCAGGAATCATTTTCCTTGATATAAGAGGCAGTTGCGCTTTACGACTGGCCGGTGGTCCGTTACACTCCACGACGGGATATATATGACCTCCAGGCTAGTTATCTGTGCGAACACGTTACCTCCTTGTGCACCGAAGCTGAATACAGTATCTGGATCCACACTGCCCTAACAGGTATAATCAACCCTTTGGAACCCAGACTACATGACACCTCGAAGAAATAGTTACTTTATTTCTTACCTGTTGGTGTTAAGTTTATGAACTATAATATAACACGTGTTTTAAGCCTTACCGAACACACAAAAATGTTAACCCTATAGTAGTCTTCTAAAAACTGCATCCTACCTTACTTATCTAGTAGAGAACAGAGGATAGGGACACTTTAACATACCTTGCTGTACTGTCCAACATGAAGCAGCACCTGACAGTACTTCTGTAACAAACAAACAACTGATAATAATATATCAGTAATCTCATATTAAGTCGAAATAATTATATATTAAAGATATAAGATTAAAGTGTTTTATATAGTAGCGTAGATTAACCAAATGATTAAATGTGATGTATGATATAAACATTTCGTCTAGATTATACAGTATACAGTATATATATATATATATGTGTATATTATTGAACTTTTAAAGTTTAACTTGTGTGGCTGTTGTTTACTGTGTGTGTGTGTGTGTGTGTGTGTGTGTGTGTGTAACGTGTATGTATCGTGAATTTGGTGAGTGTATGTGTGGTGTCAGTGTATGTATGTGGTGTGAGTGTTGACACGTATGTATTTAGCCTGGTGACCCCAGTGTTGGCCCCAGCAGCACCTCACCTCGTTAGAGTATAGAGGACCTCTTTAGGTGTGTGGTGCTGGGGGCTGCTGAGCCACCTTCCCACACCACCTTGGTACTCTAGACCCGTGTGTTGTGTTGTGTTGTGTTGTGTTGTGTTGTGTTGCGTTGCGTTGTGTTGTGTTGTGTTGTGTTGTGTTGTGTTTGTGTTGTGTTGTGTTGTGTGTGTGTGTGTGTTTATGTTGTGTTGTGTTGTTGTGTTGTGTTGTGTTGTGTTGTGTTGTGTTGTGTGTGTTGTGTGTGTGTTGTGTTGTTGTGTTGTGTGTGTGTGTGTATGT
This sequence comes from Homarus americanus, assembly GCF_018991925.1. Lineage (NCBI taxonomy): Eukaryota > Metazoa > Arthropoda > Malacostraca > Decapoda > Nephropidae > Homarus > Homarus americanus. The sequence goes on from NW_024757794.1 coordinate 4,596,533, forward strand.
TGTGTGTGTTATGTTGTGTTGTGTTGTGTTTGTGTTGTGTGTTGTGTTTGTGTTATTGTGTTTGTGTTGTGTGTGTGTTGTGTTGTGTGTTATTATGTTGTTATGTTGTGTTGTGTGTGTGTTGTGTTGTTGTGTTGTGTTGTGTGTGTTGTGTTGTGTGTGTTGTGTTTGTTGTGTTGTGTGTGTGTTGTATTTGTTTTGTTTTGTGTGTGTGTTTTGTTGTTTTGTGTTGTGTTTGTGTGGTGTTGTATTTTGTGTTATTTGTGTTGTGTTGTGTTGTGTTGTGTTGTTATGTTGTTATGTTGTGTTGTGTGTGTGTGTTGTGTTGTTGTGTTGTGTTGTGTGTGTTTGTGTTGTGTTTGTGTTGTGTTGTTATGTTGTTATGTTGTGTTGTGTGTGTGTTTGTTGTTGTATTTGTGTGCTGTGTTTTGTTTTGTTGTGTGTGTGTTGTGTTGTTTGTGTTGTGTGTGTGTTGTGTTGTGTGTGTTGTGTTTGTGTGTTGTGTTGTGTGTGTTGTGTTGTGTGTGTTGTGTTGTGTTGTGTTTTATGTTGTTATGTTGTGTTGTGTGTGTGTTGTGTTGTTGTGTTGTGTTGTGTGTGTTGTGTTGTGTTGTGTGTGTGTTTTGTTGTTGTGTTGTGTTTTGTGTGTGTTGTGTTGTGTTGTTGTGTGTGTGTGTGTGTGTTGTGTTTGTTTTGTGTTGTGTGTGTTTTGTTGTGTTTGTGTTGTGTGTGTTGTTATGTTTGTTATGTGTGTGTTGTGTGTGTGTGTTGTTGTGTTTTGTTGTGTGTGTTGTGTTGTGTTTGTTGTTGTGTTGTGTTGTTGTGTTGTGTGTGTGTTGTATGTTGTTTGTGTTGTGTTGTGTGTGTTGTGTTTGTGTGTTGTGTTGTGTGTGTTGTGTTGTGTGTGTTGTGTTGTTGTGTTGCATGTTGTGTTGTTATGTTTGTTATGTTGTGTTGTGTGTGTTTGTGTTGTTGTGTTGTGTTGTGTGTGTTGTGTTGTGTTGTGTTGTGTGTGTGTTGTGTTGTTGTGTTGTGTGTGTGTGTTGTGTTGTTGTGTTGTGTGTGTGTTGTGTTGTTGTGTTGTGTTGTGTGTGTTTTGTGTTGTGTTTTTTGTGTTGTGTTGTGTTGTGTGTGTGTGTGTTGTGTTGTGTTGTGTTGTGTGTGTTGTGTTGTGTTGTGTTGTGTTGTTATGTTGTTATGTTTGTGTTGTGTGTGTGTTTGTGTTGTTGTGTTGTGTTTGTTGTGTTTGTGTTGTGTTTGTGTGTGTTGTGTTGTATGTGTTGTGTTGTGTTGTGTGTGTTGTGTTTTTGTTTTGTTGTGTTGTTGTGTTGTGTTGTGTGTGTTGTGTTGTGTGTGTTGTGTTGTGTTGTGTGTTGTGTTGTTGTGTGTTGTGTTGTTGTGTTTGTGTTGTGTGTGTTGTGTTGTTGTGTTGTGTTTGTGTGTTGTGTTGTGTTGTGTGTGTTTTTGTGTTGTTGTGTTGTGTTGTGTATTGTGATGTGTGTGTTGTGTTGTATTGTGTTGTGTTGTGTGTGTTGTGTTGTGTGTGTTGTGTTGTTGTGTTGTGTTGTGTGTTGTGTTGTGTGTGTTGTGTTGTGTGTGTTGTGTTGTGTTGTTTTGTGTGTGTTGTGTTGTTTGTGTTGTGTGTGTGTTTGTGTTGTTGTGTTGTTGTAATATAATAATAATAATAATATAATTAACGGTTTATTGAAAGAGCTTGGCAGCCAGAAGGCTGAAATTTACAGTTACATATTTGGGGAATGGGTTACGAATTACAAATAATATACAAGTAACAAGTGACACAAATAAGACATATAATAACTTAGATGGGGATCAGCTCAAACTACAGTTCATTTCAACATAGTGACAGTGTAAGGCAGTGTTTACCGGGGTGAATACACTGATTTATTACATGTTATTGATAATTTTTACAATGGTTGGGACTGGGCTGTTCTTATAGCGATCAGTTCGTGCACGTATGGGCTGGATGCGGTTGTGGTGTCGAACAGCAATTCTCGGACAGGGGATGTCAGGTGGTAGTAGGAGCCGGTGTCGGGGATGGTGTAGAAGCTTCTTACCAAATTTGTAGATGAGGTCGTGGTGATGGTCAGTGAAGTCGAAAGGGTCAGTGTGTTGAGCGCTTCTTGATATGTGGAGTAGGAGGGAGAGAATAATCTTGCATGCCCTCTTTGCACTTTTTCTAGGTGTTTACGTTGTGTGGCATTTAGGGAGACCAGGTGAGGCATAGGTGAGCTGGAAGTATAAATGTTGTGTAAACACTGAGGAGCTCGTGTGCAGGAACTCCGGGGACTTGAGTCGGCGGAGCAGGTGGAGACGAAACTGGAGGCTTGACAACTTCACTGACGTGTGGTTTCCAATTTAGTTTGTTGTCTATGGTGACGCCGAGGCTTCGTGGAATCTACAACCAGGAGTGTGTTCGGACCTAAAGTAATGGAAGGAGGTGGGACAATGTCGGAGGAGAATTGATGTGCATAACCATGGTCTTGGTATGGTTGATGGTGACATGGTTGTTGGTGGCCCAGTTTTGAGGACTGTTCAATAAATCCTGAAGGGCGGTATAGTTGGGGAGCAAATTGTTGACCTGCTAATCCCAATGGTGGAGTCGTCGACATATTTCCAGCGAGCAGGGTTTTCTTAGGGCATCATTGATGAGCATAAGGAAGCAGAGTGGTCCCATCTTGGTGCCTTGGGGGATGTACAGGTGAGTGACTGAAAGGTGGAGACAGCCCCTCGGAAGCGTACAGCTTGGCGTCGGTCACTGAGAGTCTGTAAGTTATGGTATGAGACTTCTCCGAAGCCCGAGGTCAATAGCTTTGTTTATGATTATATTGTGGTCGACTAGGTCGAACGCTTTAGTAAAATCAATGAAGGCGACAGCTACAGACGTTTTCGTTTCTCGAGATGGCGGTATATGTAATCGAGAAAGCTGACAAGACAGTGAGTGGTGGAGGAAGTTTTCATGTTGCCAAATTGCTGAGGGTCTACGACTCCTGCAATATCAGCATAAGCCCAGTCAAACACAAAACTTTCTGAATTGGGCTGGGTTATTGGGGTGAGTTGCAATAGGTCGTAGCTGATTTAAGGATTGTGGGCTGGTTGTGGTCATGTGTTGTGTGTGTTGTGTTGTGTGTGTTGTGTGTGTGTTGTGTTGTGTGTGTTGTGTTGTGTTGTGTGTGTGTTGTGTTGTTGTGTTTGTGTGTGTGTGTTGTTGTGTTGTTGTGTTGTTGTGTTGTGTTGTGTGTGTTGTGTTTGTGTGTGTTGTGTTGTGTGTGTGTTTGTGTGTGTTGTGTTGTGTGTGTTGTGTTGTGTTGTGTTGTGTTGTGTGTTGTGTTGTGTGTGTTTTGTGTGTGTTGTGTTGTGTGTGTGTTGTGTTGTGTGTGTTTGTGTGTGTTGTGTGTGTGTGTGTTGTGTTGTTGTGTTGTGTTGTGTGTGTTGTGTTGTGTGTGTTCTGTTGTGTTGTGTGTGTTTGTGTGTTGTGTTGTGTGTGTTGTGTTGTGTGTGTTCTGTTGTGTTGTGTCGGAGGTTGTGTTGTGTTTGTGTGTTGTGTCCAGGTTTGTGTTGCGTTGTGTCGTTGTGTGTGTTGTGTTGCGTCGTGTCATGTCGTGTTGTGTTGTGTGTGTTGTGTTGTGTGCGTTAGGTGTGTTGTGTTGTGTGTGTTGTGGTGTGTGTGTGTGTGTGTGTATGTTGTGTTGTTGTGTTGTGTTGTGTGTTGTGTTGTGTGTGTGTTGTGTTGTTGTGTTGTGTGTGTGTTGTGTGTGTTGTGTTGTGTTGTGTTGTGTCGTGTTGTGTTGCGTCGTGTCGTGGTTTGTATTGTGTGTGTTGTGTTGTGTGCGTTAGGTGTGTTGTGTTGTGTTGTGTTGTTGTGTTGTGTGTTTGTTGTGTGAGTGTTGTGTTTGTGTCGTGTCGTGTTGTGTTGTGTTGTATCATGGTAAGTCATTTTGCGTGGTGCTGTGTGGTGTTGTGTTTACCTTTCCAACTCGACTTTCACACGCGCAACTTTCTCTTTCCACGTCTCGGGTTGGCTTCTTGTGAGCATGACTTTCACTCTATACTTTTTACCATAGCTTATGTTTTTCTTTTTTCTTAACAAGACTTTCATTAGATTTTATATTTTCTTTGTTTTCCTCCGTGAATTTCTTTTGACCAATAAGCTGATTGGAATAATTATTATCCATAGAATCACTAAAAGCTTAATCAAGCTTACAGATCACGTTAAGATTAGACACCCACCTTATTTCATCTTAAGATTAAACGATGCTTAAGCTAACCTAACATAACTTAACATAACCTGACCTGACTTGACCTAAGCTAACCTAACCTAAATTAACCAGACTTGACCTGGCCTAACCTAACCTAACCTAACCTAACCAAATCCCCACCTGGTGTTTACCAGTAATCAAGGAAATAAGGTGGGGGTGGTTAATCTTCACGTGATTCATATTTACACGTATAGAGTAGAGTAAGAGAACACGTGTGCAGCCTAAGGGGAATCAATGACACAAGGTTGATGATTTAATGGTATTTACTCACCTGGGATACTACATTACCTCCTCCCTGTGTGTGTGTGTGTGTGTGTGTGTGTGTGTGTGTGTGTGTGTGTATGTGTGTGTGTGTGTGTTTATATATGCTGCTTAAGTATATCATGCGGTTTGTTAGTTTTAATATTCCTGTTAGGCTAACGGTTTATACTAATACTACTACTATTTTTTTTTTTTAAATCGTGGCCTCCAGCCTTCCCCAATAGCCACACCTTCGCCACCATTTAGTTACCTTAATATTAAATATCCTAATACAAGAAGCTATCCTATCTGTGTTAAATTGGTTGAGCTTAGGATCTATGCGCATTCAGTGACTGTAGCCTCATAGTCAATATCTGCAGCAGTTGTCGGAGTTGGAGCAGAAGCTCTTGCCCTGAGGCAGAGCAAGCCGACCGAAGGAGAGAGAAAGACAGTCGACATCTCATCCAGGCTGTAACATAACTTGCTGCTGCTTCTTTCCGGGGATCAACCCGCGAGTCTGGCGTAGAAACATCTTGCACTTGGGCCCATCCCACCAGAGGTTGTGAACACTAGAGGAGGGCTGCCTTGATCAACGTTTTGAATTTCTCCCATATGCCCTTCTTTGTCGTTCTCGTTCCTCCTATGCGCAGCATCGAGCGAGGTTACGGTGACATGCGGCCATGGATCAACTGATGTCAAAGAAAGCTCGCTGTCCCAGCGTCCAGAAACCTCGAGCACTGACGTCCACACGGGCTTCGTTAGATGTGTTTGAAGTCCTGTGTTGGAAGATCTCGCCATCCAATGGAAGGAGGGTCGGTTCTACCACACGTCCCGGCAGATTTCTTCCAACATATTTGCTGGTGAGATCCTTACCTCGTCATGCCCTCATGCATATGAAGCCCCCTTCTAGTACACACCATGGCGTGATCGCCATCATAGGAAGAGCCACACGCATTGGGAGGGCAAACCTTCTACTGGCCGACCGTACCTTAGAGCAATGGCATCTGTAAATTCTTGTTTATTAAGACTGAAACCATTTGCTTCTTTATCGGTAACGTAGTTAACCAGTTCGAGGCGCCCACCTCCTGCGCTATAGCTACTTTTTTCCAAATTTTTCGGAACCTGCAGCAATAGTTGCTGCAACTTATCATTTTGGCAGTGCTGTCAATCTGTCGTAATGGACCTACTAATCTTATTTACTTTGCTGGTATCCACTTCGTTGCATTCTGGGCTATTATGTGGTCCGTGAGGGCTGCCGAGCTTAAGTGAATTTTGATGTTCAGTGGCAGCAATCACCTCTGATTTGTTAGTCCCATCCCTCCCAGTCTTGGTGGAAGTGCAAGAAGTGCTTTTCTGGGGGTTAAGTCAGGTGTTTCACTAATCTGGGAATGAACTTGACACTGATAGCTTCTTCCAGAGGGTGGAGGAGGGGTCCGATATCAGGGATAGTACGCATCAGGTAGTTCCAGCGATGCTTGACTCCATGGGTGAATGCTGCAAAGGCCGCGTGTGGCTTCGCGTTCGCAATCTCAGACAGAGCTTGGATTTCACTAACTCACTCATTCACCTTCCCGCTACGTACTCGGTCTTGAAGTCCGTAGCCAATTACGCGCCTAGATGTCTTTGGCCGTCCTAGTTATTTTGACCTCACTTCCGCCAAAACCTCCAATGCCTGTTCATAATGTTCTGGCTTCACGATGAGGAAGGACTTGCTGGCGTTTGGTGGTACCCTATTTGGGATCCTGATGTTACCAAGTCCCACCACTTTTTGATGCCTCCACTTTTCCTGCTCCTGTAAGGTCATCAGCATATGCCACTTGTTTGACCCCAGTTGTTTCAAATTTTATTTCTTGTTGGAGCACTGATAGGCCAATTGCATACATTGCCATTGCAACGGGGTCCCCTGTGTTGTTCCTCGGTCGACTGTAGGATGGTATCACCGTGAGCCTTGGTGTTTACTATGTAGAGGTCTGATGGATTCTATACGAATTTTCAACATACATCGCAAGCTTGGACACTTGATCTTGATGTTGTGCAGTGCAGCTTGTGGAGTAATTATGTTGAATGCGTTTGAAGCATCCACCAGGAGAACGGCTCACAATCACGCTGCTCAAATATCAATCTACTACTACTACTACTACTACTACTTTACTGCTATTACTACTATTACTTTTATAAAAATATGGCCTTCAGCCTCCCCAATAGCCACACCTTCGCCCCCATTTTATTACCTTAAAATGAACTATCCTAATACATAAGTAGCTACCCTGGCTGTGTTGAGTTAGTTGAGCCGCAGATCTATGCGGGCATGACTGTTGCCTCAAAGTCGATATCTGCGACTGTTGTCGGCTTTGTCGATGCTCTCGTTCCCCGAGGCAAAGCAATGCAGACCTAAGCAGAGAGAAGGACAGTCAACATCTCAACCAGGTTGTAACATAACTTCCGGGCTGCTGCTTCTGTTCAGATAACACCTCCGCGAGTCTGGCGTGAAGCATCTTGCACTTGATCCCATCCCACCAGAAGTTGTGAACACCAGAGGAGTGAAGCTGCCTTGATTAAAATACTGAATTCTTCCCCATATGCCCTAATCTTGTCGTTCTCGTTCTCCTGTGTGCAGC
>NW_024757794.1:4603767-4674698 GCF_018991925.1 Homarus americanus
TGTTGTACTTCGTTCGATTTACGTATTGCGCTGTGTATTGTTTGCGGAAATGATTGATTAAGACTTGCTTAATTTTGATTTAATTCACGGTGGTGATCGCTATCGACAGGAAATACCTTTCAGGAAAGATATTAAACGTAATGGCGATAAAGCCCTTAATATAGGTAGACCCTGCTTATACCTGTAATACAAAGTGTGACCAAGTCAGGTTACTGATCCTGTCTTCTTACTCATTTTTTAATTTGCAGGGGTCTCAATTGTTTCTCTTACTGTGACAACTTTAACTTGCTTTATACAGTATATTGCTTACTCTTATTTAATTTTCTGTTCTCTATATATAGTTATATCTTTTTTATTTTTATTATTTTTATTTAATTATATATATAATAATAATAATAATAATAATAATAATAATAATGATAATAATAATAATAATAATAATAATAATAATAATAATAATAATAATAATAATAATAATATAATAGTAATAATAATGATAATACAAAATTATTTCTAAATAATATATAATCAAAACTAAAATCTAACACAAATATTATGAACGTGGTGCCTCATAAATTGTATCGTAACTCTGTGGAAAATAACTGGGTTATATAATAACTTGTCAAACAAAAACAAATAAAATTAAATAAATCTCTAGATATTAAAGGTTCCAAGAAATAAACTTCAGATGACGTCAATAATATTTTTTCTCTGTCATATCACAACTACAACCTTAATCCCTGTATCATCACAACTTCATAACCTATTCCGCACAATCACCAATATCATCACAACTACAACCTTAATCTGTCATCAACTTAACCTTAATCTGTATCATCACAACAATCACCATAACCTTAATCCCTGCATCATCACAACTTCACAACCTCAGTCCCACCACCATCTACAACTAACAATCCTAATATCAATCAACCACAACCTCAATCCTGTATCATCCAACTTCACAACCTAATCCTGTATCATCACAACTTCATAACCTTAATCCTGTATCATCACAACTTCACAACTTAATCCTGTGTCATCACAACTACAACAACCAATCATAACCTCATCACAACCACATACCTTAATCCCTGCATCATCACAACTTCACCCTTAATCCCTGAATCATCCAACTTCACAACCTTAATCCCTGTATCATCACAACTTCACAACCTTAATCCCTGTATCATACTTACCTTAATCCTGTATCATCACATCACAACCTTAATCTATCATCACAACTTCCCTTAATCCTGTATCATCACCTTCCCTGAATCCCTGTATCATCACCTTCAACAACCTAATCTCTATCATCACAACCTAACCTTAATCCTATAATATAACCTTCCACCATAATCCACCAATATCATCACAACCCCACCCTTAATCACCATATCATCTACTCACAATAAACCCTGTATCATCACCTTCACAAACCTCATAACCTTCTGACCATAATCAAATCCACAACCACCTTAATCCCTTATCATCACAACTATAACCTTAATCCTGTATCATCACAACCACCCATCCACAACCCCTAATCCTACTCTCAACCACCCTAATCCCGTGTCATCACTCCATAACCAATCCCTGTATCATCACAACTTCATAACCTTAATCCCTGTATCATCACAACTTCACACCCTTAATCCCTGTATCATCACAACTTCACAGATTTAATCCCTGTATCATCACAACTTCACAACCTTAATCCCTGTATCATCACAACTTCACAACCTTAATCCCTGTATCATCACAACTTCATAACCTTAATCCCTGTATCATCACAACTTCACACCCTTAATCCCTGTATCATCACAACTTCACAACCTTAATCCCTGTATCATCACAACTTCACAACCTTAATCCCTGTATCATCACAACTTCACAACCTTAATCCCTGTATCATCACAACTTCACAACCTTAATCCCTGTATCATCACAACTTCACAACCTTAATCCCTCAACTATAACAATCACAACCTCATAATAATAACAATCTCAATTAATCCTCACAATCCTCTCCTCTTGATCTCTTAATACTCACATGATGAAGACGATGATGAGCTCTAGGAGACACACACACACACACACACACACACACACACACACACACACACACACACACACACACACACACACACACACACACACACACACACACACACACACACAGAAAGCTAAAAAGTAATAACTGTCTTGTTATGTCGACATGATTTCACCACTTTGAGGTCCACGGTTAAACAACTTGATTTTTTTAACTCAAATTATTGTCCACAAAGGGTTACAGCTTCAACCATTATCCTCAATTAAGGGTTATAACTTAAACCATCGTCCTCAAAGGGTTATAACTCAAACATCGTCCTCAAAGGGTCACAACTTCAACCATCGTCCACAAAGGGTTAAGACAGCAAGCTATATAGAGATCTTACGGCACAAACATTGCCACTTGTCCCAGAACTTGAATCGATTTTCAAGTTTACTGAACAAGAGCTGCACTTCAAGGGACTGTTCTCAGTAATTTGCTCAATGAATATTTAAGTGGTTTTTTGTTTTTTTGAGTTCTGATGATATAGTTGGGATTTACATGGCAGTGAGGGATGTAATACGATCTTGTAAACTGTTTATTTACATCTATTAGCCTAAGTATTGCCTCTTGAGCTTGAATAATGAGACACTGTGTTTTCCTTTGTTAACCACCCACCCACACACACACACACCTACTGACCAACTGTTAACGTGTGCTGCCTTCACTGGCTTTCTAACACTGTCTCTCCGGCCACTTAGGGAACATTTTTACGAGCCATTCAACACCGGATGAGCAGAGAATCATTTTTCACTTGATATAAGAGAGGCAGTTGCGCTTTACGACTGGCCGGTGGTCCGTTACACTCCACGACGGGATATATGACCTCAGGCTAGTTATCTGTGCTGACCACGTTACCTCCTTGTGCACCGAAGCTGAATACACAGTATACTGGATCCACACTGCCCCTAACAGGTATAATCAACCCTTTGGAACCCACACTACATGACACACTCGAAGAAATAGTTACTTTATTTCTTACCTGTTGGTGTTAAGTTATATGAACTATAATATAACACGTATTTAAAGGCCTTACCGAACACACAAAGCAATGTTAACCCTATATGTAGTCTTCTAAAAAACATTACACCATCCTACCTTACTTATCTAGTGAAGAGAACAGAGGCTAGGGACACTTTAACATACCTTGCTGTACTGGCCAACATGAAGCAGCACCTGACAGTACTTCTGATAACAAACAAACAACTGAATATTAATATATCAGTAATCTCATATTAAGTCGAAATAATTATATATTAAAGAGATATAAGATTAAAGTGTTTTATATAGTAGCGTAGATTAACCAAATAATTAAATGTGATGTATGATATAAACATTTCGTCTGGAGTATACAGTATACAGTATATATATATATATATATATATGTATATTGAATTACTTACTGGTTGTTAACATGTGGCTGTTGTTACTGTGTGTGTGTGTATGCGTGTAACGTGTATGTATCGTGAATTTGAGTCAGTGTATGTATGTGGTGTGAGTGTATGTATGTGGTGTGAGTGTATGTATGTGGTGTGAGTGTTGACACGTATGTATTTAGCCTGGGTGACCCCGGTGTTGGCCCCAGCAGCACCTCACCTCGTTAGAGTATAGAGGACCTCTTTAGGGTGTGTGGTGCTGGGAGCTGCTGAGCCACCTTCCCACACCACCTTGGTACTCTAGACCCGTGTGTTGTGTTGTGTTGTGTGTGTTGTGTTGTGTTGTGTGTGTTGTGTTGTGTTGTGTTGTGTTGTGTGTTGAGTCGTCCGTTGTGTTGTGTTGTCTTGCATGCGTTGTGTTGTGTGTGCTGTGTGTGTTGTGTGTGTTGTGTTGTGTCGTTGTGTGTGTTGTTTTGTTCGTGTGTTGTGTTGTGTTGTGTTGTGTGTGTTGTGTGTGTTGTGTGTGTGTTAGTTGTGTTGTGTGTATGTGTTGTGTTGTGTGTAAGTTGTGTCGTTGTGTGTGTTGTGTGTGTTGTGTTGTGTTGTGTCGTGCTGTGTCGTTGTGTTGTGTGTGTTCTGTTGTGTTATGTCGTTGTGTGTGTTGTGTTGTGTCATGGTGTGTGTTGTGTTGTGTATGTTGTGTTGTGTCGTGTTGTGTTGTGTGTGTTCTGTTGTGTTGTGTCGTGCTGTGTCGTGTTGTGTTGTGTGTGTTCTGTTGTGTTGTGTCGTGCTGTGTCGTGTTGTGTTGTGTGTGTTGTGTTGTGTTGTGTGTGTTCTGTTGTGTTGTGTGTGTTCTGTTGTGTTGTGTCGTGTTATGTGCGTTGTGTCGTGTAGTTGTGTCGTTGTGTGTGTTGTGTTGTGTGTGTTTGTTGTGTGTTGAGTCGTTCGTTGTGTTGTGTTGTCTTGCATGCGTTGTTGTGTTGTGTTGTGTGTGTTGTGGTGTTGTGTCGTTGTGTGTGTTGTGTTTTGTCGTTGTGTTGTGTTGTGTTGTGTCGTTGTGTGTGTTGTGTTTTGTCGTGTTGTGTTGTGTTGTGTTGTGTCGTGTCGTGTTGTGTGTGTGTTGTATGGGTGTGTATAGTGTTATGTTTTGTGTGTGTTGTGTTGTGTTGTGTCGTGTCGTGTTGTGTGTTGTGTTGTTTTGTTGTGTGCGTTGTGTCGTGTCGTGTTGTGTGTAAGCGTTGTGTTGTGTTGTGTTGTGTCGTGTGTTGTGTTTTATCGTGTTGTGTGTGTGTGTTGTGTTGTGTTGTGGTGTTGTAGGTTGTGTGTGGTGCTGTCGGGTTGTGTTGTGTTGTTGTGTTGCCGGTTGTGTTGCGTTGTGTCGTTGTGTGTGTGTGTTGTGTTGTGTTGCGTCGTGTCATGTCGTATGCGAAGTTGTGTGTTAGTGTTGCTGTGTGTTGTGGTGTGTGTTGTGTGTGTATGTTGTGTTGTGTGTGTTGTGTTGTGTTGTGTTGTTGTGTGTGTTTGTGTTGTGTGTGTTGTGTTGTGTCGGGTTGTGTTGTGTTGTGTCATGTCTGTTGTGTGTGTGTGTGTTCTGGTGTGTGTGTGTTGTTGGTGTATGTTGTGTTGTGTTGTGTTGTGTTGTGTTGTGTTGTGTTGTGTTGTGTTGTTGTGTGTGTGTTTTTCTTGTGTTGTGTTGTGTTGTGTGTATGTTAGTTGTGTATGTTGTGTTGTGTATGTTGTGTTGTGTGTGTTGTGTTGTGTTGTTGTGTGTGTTTTGTGTTGTGTGTGTTGTGTTGTGTCGGGTTGTGTTGCGTTGTGTCATGTCGTGTTGTGGTGTTCTGGTGTGTGTGTATGTTGTGGTGTGTGTGTTGTGTTGTGTATGTTGTGTTGTTGTGTGTGTTTTGTGTTGTGTTGTGTTGTGTTGTGTTGTGTTGTGTGTGTGTTGTGTCGTTATATTGTGTTGCGTTGTGTCGTGTCGTATTGTGTTGTGTTGTATCATGTTAAGTCATTTTGCGTCGTGCTGTGGTGTTGTGTTTACCTTTCACCAACCTCGACTTTCACACGCGCAACTTTCTTTCCACGTCTCGGGTTGGCTTTGTGAGCATGACTTTCAATTTATACTTTTTACATAGCTTATGTTTTCTTTCTAACAAGACTTTCATTAGATCTTATATTTTCTTGTTTTCTCCGGAATTTCTTTTTGACCAATAAGCTGATTGGAATAATTATTATCCATAGAATCACTAAAAGCTTAATAAGTTTCTTACAGATCACGTTAAGATTAGACACCCCACCTTATTTCATCTTAAGATACAGTCTTGCTAACCTAACATAACCTGACCTGACTTGACCTAAGCTAACCTAACCTAAATTAACCAGACTTGACCTGGCCTAACCTAACCTAACCTAACCAAATCCCCCCACCTAGAGTTCGGGTGTTTACCAGTAATCAAGGGAAATAAGGTGGGGGTGGTTAATCTTCACGTGATTCATATTTACACACGTATACAGGTAAGAGTAAGGAACACGTGTGCAGCCTTTAAAGGGGGGAATCAATGACACAAGGTTGATGATTTTAATGGTATTTACTCACCTGGGATACTACATTACCTCCCTCCCTGTGTGTGTGTGTGTGTGTGTGTGTGTGTTTATATGCTGCTTAAGTATATCATGCGGTTTGTTAGTTTTAATATTCCTATGTTAGCTAACGGTTTATACCAATACTACTTATTACTTTTTATAAAAACATGGCTTCAGCCTCCCCAATAGCCACACCTTCGCCCCCATTTTAGTTACCTTAAAATGAACTATCCTAATACATAAGTAGCTCCTGGCTGTGTTGAGTTAGTTGAGCCGCAGATCTATGCGGTCATGACTGTTGCCTCATAGTCAATATCTGCAGCAGTTGTCGGAGTTGGAGCAGAAGCTCTCGTTCCCCTGAGGCAGAGCAAAGCCGACCGAAGGAGAGAGAAAGACAGTCGACATCTCATCCAGGCTGTAACATAACTTCTGGGCTGCTGCTTCTGTTCGGAGATCAACTCCGCGAGTCTGGCGTAGAAACATCTTGCACTTGATCCCATCCCACCAGAAATTGTGAACACCAGAGGAGTGAAGCTGCCTTGATCAAAATGCTGAATTCTCTCCCCATATGCCCTAATCTTGTCGTTCTCGTTCCTCCTGTGTGCAGCATCGAGAGCTAGGTTGCGGTGACATGCGGCCATGGGATAAAAAATCCATATGTCAAAAAAGGCTCGCTGTCCCCGCGTCCAGAATCCTCGACCACTGACGTCCACACGGGCTTCGCTGGCTGTGTTTGAAGTCCTGTGACGGAGGTTCTCACCGTCAAATGGAAGGAGGGGCGATTCCACCATGACGTCGTGGCAGATTTCCCTCAGTAGATTTGCTGTTAGATCCCTTACTTCGTCATGCCTCATGCATACGAAGCCCCCTTTCTTGCACACCATGGCGTGGTCGATGTCATAAGATGAGCCGCACACGCATTGGGAGGGCAAACCTTCTACTGGCCTACCGTACCTTAGAACAATGGCATCTGTGAATTCTTGTTTATTAAGGATGAAGCCTTTTGCCCTTACCGGTAACGTTGTTAACCAGTTTGAGGCGCCCACCTCCTGCACCATAGCTATTTTTCTTTTCACGTCCTCTAACACTTGGTGCAACAGTTGTTGCAGTTTATCACTTTGGGTGTGCTGCTGCTCTGTCGTAATGGACCGTCGAATCTTGTTTAATTCGTTGGTATCCACCTGACTTGCTGCATTCTGATCTATTATGTGCTCAGTGAGAGCTGCCGTGAGCTTGACAGGGTTATGATGTTCTGTACGGGCAAGCTCCACTGGATTAGTCAATCACATTCCTCCTAGTCTCGGTGGTAGTGCAAAGAGTGACCTTTCTGCTGGGGCTAAGTAAGGGTTTTTCACTAGTGTTGGGATAAAAGCGACATTGATAGCTTCTTCCAGGGGGCGGAGGAGGGGTCCGACATCAGGGATAGTGCGCATCAGGTAATTCCACTACTACTACTAATAATAATAATGATAATAATAATAATATAATATTTCTGAAATGAAGATCAAAATAAAACTCACTAAGAGTAGAAGTGTAGAGAATCATTTGGTAAGAGCGGACACAGACATACTGTAGGGGCGACAGCTGACGCGCTCACAGCTCCCAGTTCAAACCACACCCAAGAGTTCACAAACCTACATCAACGTTTGTTCTCTGCTCTTTTTTGTTCCAGTGAGAAAAATATTATCATATCACTCTCTGTTCTTCATTCTTCTTAACTTTTATTCATCATTCTGTCTTTATTTTCTTCATCCTACCTTATTCACATCATTTATTATTGAATTTCACCAACAATCACGTGGGTTTTTCTCAAATTTAAGTTCTGATATTTAAGAATTTATTTTTTTGTATTTGTTGATCAGAAAAGACATCATCAATACTAGTAAAACGTAACTTGTCAAATATTCCGAACAATTTCTTGCTATGTGCGTCGTGTTTCATGGTTAATTAATTCCTGCATAAATTACTACACAGCCACGTTTACAAATTCACTGTATGAATGAATGAATAAATTAATAAATAAATGAATGTATGAATGAATGAATGAATAAATAAATTAATGTATCAATGTATGAATAAATTAACAAATATATAAATGAATGTATGAATGAATGAATAAATAAATGAATGAATGTATGTATGAATGAATAAATGAATAAATAAATGAATTAATAAATACGTGAATGTATGAATGTATGCATATATCTATCCTGTAATTCTAATTTACTTTCTGTGTGCATAATATATTTACACTTCATTATGATTTAGACTTTCACCTTAGTAAAATATTGGCATCACCTGAGGACTATCCACCCCCAGTTTATTTAGGATAGGTTAGGTTAGGTTAGGATAGGTGATGACAGGATAGGTTAAGATAGGTCAGGTGATCCAGATATTGTTTAAAATAGGTTAGGTTAGCATAGGTTAAGACTGGATAGGTTAGGTTAGGATATGACAGGATAGGTTAAGATAGGATAGGTTAAGATAGCTCAGGTGATCCATATATTGTTTAAAATAGGTTCGCCGTGAAAAGCAAGTGGTAATCCTTAATAAGTGATTGCATGTACAGTACGTCTGTCTATATCTGAATCAATAGGTGTATGTTTTCTCACTAATTCTCTCTTGTTATGACCGATTGAATATGCTACTATGTCTGAATCATTTTATGTCTATCGACCTTACTCACTCTCCTTCGCCATTATCATATGTACTGAATGTCTCTTCACTCAGTCGATATATAAAACTCACCAAAGAAATATATATAACTAGCGGATGAGCCTCCCGGAGGGCGGTAGGACGCCACCCTCAGGGAGGCTCATTGTCTCACTGTTCAGTCCCCAAAACTTCTTCTTCCATCAATAGTTCATTAATGGTGTATGTAAGTTCCTCCATGTTTTTCACTACAACGGTACAGCATAGTATATTTTTTTAGCATTAAACTGTTATTATTTTATTATCTAATCATCACTACATATACTTTCACCATCATCACTACATATAACACCATCCATCATCACTACATATTACACCCATCATCCTCCATATAACATCATCCATCATCACCATATAACATCATCCATCTGTCTACATATAACATCATCCATCATCACTACATTAACACCATCCATCATCACTACAGATCGGTAAAAGTAGTTTCTAAAGATTCTCGATGCAGACACACAAACAAACACACAGACATACTTCTTTGTTATATATATATACATATATATATATATATATATATATATATATATATATATATATATATATATATATATATATATATATAGAAAGAGTTAGATATAAGACATATGTGGGTGATGTGTAGTAATTATTATTAGAATATATTGTTTATGTAGTTAGATATAGAACTCATATGTGCGTTGATTATTGTGGCCAATTAATGTAGAATATATTGTTTATGTAGTTAGATATAAGACCCATATGTGCGTTGATGTGTAGTAATTGTGTAGAATATATTGTTTATGTGGTTAGATACAAGACTCATATGTGCGTTGATGTGTAGTAATTGTTTAGAATATATTGTTTATGTAGTTAGATACAAGACTCATATGTGCGTTGATGTGTAGAAATTGTGTAGAATATATTGTTTATGTAGTTAGATACAAGACTCATATGTGCGTTGATGTGTAGAAATTGTGTAGAATATATTGTTTATGTAGTTAGATACAAGACTCATATGTGCGTTGATGTGTAGAAATTGTGTAAATATATTGTTTATGTGGTTTAAATTAGTTATATAGATACAAAACCCACGAGGTACTATGGTTAACCTGTAGATATACGTAATAACTTCACAAAAATAATACACTATATTCTGTCATCCGTCAAACAACCGTTAAATGTGTCTTGACGGAGCATAAACCTGCTGGGACGGTCATGGACGGTGGTCGGTGAACGGCTTCTCAACTTAACGAGACTCATCTATTTTATTTTTATTTTTTTCAATGCCAAAATTGTCAACAAGAAATACAAAATAAATAAATAAAGTTAAACGAGAAAAGCGTCTGACGATAAAAATATAAAAGCAAATGCTGATCTTCATGCAAATTGAGGAACTCTTTACAAAAATTAAATTAAAATGACAAACTTCTTGCAAAGACGTTTTCAAAACTTTTATTTGGGTAGAGAAAACTCATCCCGCTTCCTCAAGCTATAGCCGGAGGTTGTATCTCAGGGGGAAAAAACAAAATTTTGTATGAATGAAATTTCACATTTGTTTGCATTTCCAAAAGTTTTGCACTGATGCTAATTCATATTTTGAGAAATTCGCAGTTGGGTGTGATAAGATAATATGAACGAGTCCTTACACTTTATTAGCGTTATTATTATTGGTATTATTATCATCATTACAAATTTTAATAATAATGATAATAATAATAATAATAATAATAATAATAATAATAATAATAATAATAATAATAATAATAATAATAATAATAATAATAATAATAATAATAATAATAATAATAATAATAATAATAATAATAATAATAATAATAATAATAATAATAATAATAATAATAATAATAATAATAATAATAATAATAATAATAATAATAATAATAATAATAATAATAATAATAATAATAATAATAATGATAATAATAATAATAATAATAATAATAATAATAATAATAATAATAATTATTATTATTATTATTATTATTATTATTATACATTTTCATGCCTATAATAATGTGTAATTAATTATTATTAGTATTAGTAGTATTATTAATTATGGTTAGAACAGAAATGTGAAAAATATGAACAATAAAAAGGTCACCGCCTTGACGTGTTCGCCTCCCTATCTCTACTCTACACCTTGAGACCAATTAAGCATTGATCTCCGTCCCTCAGATATGAAGAAATCGTGTGCGTGATGCCAGAGACCTATTACCATATCACAACACCATAGTCTCCCTCTCTAATTACAAATCCACTTACCTTGCTTTTAGGTTGCGCTCTATAGCACAATGAATGCTTTCGCCTTGCTGCCTGACTCTTCCACTGAGAGATATTTTCCTCAGAGCCCTAAAGCTAGCACCACTGTATCCCCCGCCAGTTCATACCATGGCCATACCTGTTCTACACGGGCCAAGCTTAACATTTACCAAAAATAATAGTAGCAATAACAATAAAAGAAAACGGTAACTTGAAAATTTATGCTCGAAATTTTCAAAGTGGGAAAGGCTTACAGCAACAGGTGCTAAAAACAGACACATTCTTCTTCTTTGTGTGAATTTTGATAAGGTGTTCAGGGCTCAGAACACATCGAGGTCGTGGCGAAAGTTCTTTTACTCATATCACTTGCAATAAACTCAAAAACTTATCCTCACATCGATCTCTTTCAATGAATCTAATGGCAACCGAGAGGATACAGTTCTAACCTCTTGCCCTAAGGATTGGTGGTTCAATCCCAGGGCATTTTCTGGCCATCTAGTTTTAAATGGATACAGTGTTTAACTTTATATGTTGGGGAAGTGAAGGTGGTCGAGTACAGTGTCCGGACATCTTGGGTACCAATGACACAGTGCGTCTTTCCTGTCCTAACTAATAAATGTATTCCGAGCGTGAGGGATGTTTTAACGAGTCCAGCATTAACGCAGCCAGTGTACAGTCCCCTTCACCAGTGCATTTACAGGAGCTCGTCAGGTTTTGTGCAGTGTGGCAGACCTGCGTTTGTTTACAATCGACAGAAGGAAACACACAATAATAAACATACTATGGAATCAAAGTAAAAAAAAATATTAAAACAAATATCTCAATGTAATGATTTGTGGAATGTTTATAATGATGAGCCCTTGTAAACGCACAAGTGAAGGGGACTGTACCAATTCTTACCGACCCATCATCTTTTCTCACTGTCTTATATATCGTCTGGCTGCTTTAAGAAAACCACCAAGAGAGTATTTTTTTTTTCTTACGCCGAGACACCAAAGACGGGAATCCAATATTAACACAAGAGGAGATTGGAGAAAAGAAAAATGCTCTACTAACACCGCTTACAAATGGAAACATGAATAACAAAGAGCAACACGCAGTCTCTCCCAGGTAATCCAAACTGCAAATAGAAAATTGGATACGAAATAGAGAAAGAAACATGGATTATCACTGTAGACCCCAAGAGTATATTTAATCCAAATCTAATCTAATTTTAGTTGAAGTTGACGTTCCATAAACATTTTTCTTTTCTTTATTTACAAAACTTTTCTTCGACCTTTCTGACCCTCTCTTTCGTTAGGTGCTCCATCCACTAGTTTTGTTATTCCTTCATTTATTCTTTTATTTTCCTCACTTCGGTACTTCATCATCTTTAATGTTTCATTCCATTTCTTTCGTCACTCCTTCATTCTCGTTATTATTGTTATTCCTTCACTCCAGACTATAATCATGGTGGTGTGGAACTTCAAGCATGATGGCTCTCTTTATATGTGCAAGTTTTTGTACTGAAATTAATTATGTATGTATGTATGTATGAATGTATGTATGTATGTATGAATATATGTAAGTATGTATGTATATTTGCTTAAATAATGAGGAAATTTTATGTGAAAATCTTGTGGCAGCTGTGGTTGTAGTTGAGATGCCAATTCATTAATATTATTTTGCTTCATTATTTAAGCAAATTAACGAACATTTGGGAACTTCTCTTGACCTTAAATAACAATGAATACTGTTTATTATTGCAAAAATCCTGTCTTTGGTTTGTTTAATAATTATCCTGACAGTGATTCAGCCAAAAATAGATCCACCAATCACAATGACCTTTACATACAGCCTTACTTTACCAAGTATGGCCAGGTAAAATTGCGAGAACGAGATCCAGGATGGCGTCAGTGCATCTTTGGCTGTGTGTGTGTGTAATAATAATAATAATAATAATAATAATAATAATAATAATAATCATAATAATAATAATAATAATGATAATAAACGGCTTAGTAATAGAGTTGCAGCCGGTGGCTGAAAATATACAGACTTACATTTGATTTAGACATAATGATATAATATGCGTTCAACACATTTACAGGGCTATACAGTACATAAATCAGGAGTTGTTTACTATTTTAACAATAGATGGGATGGTGCTGTTCTTATATCTGTCAGTTCGGGCTCTTACGGGCTGAATTTTGTTGTAGTGGCGGACTGCGCAAGGTGGGTGGGGGGCTGCAGGTGGCAGGAGGTGGCGATAACGAGGGTGGTGCATTAGTTGGCTGCCAAACCTTTCCAGTGCTTGGTGGTGGGGATCACTGAGGGATGGCATTTCCAGGGTGGAGAGAGAGTGGTGTAGCCGGAGTATTCTGCGCCGAGCATGATTCTGCAGGCCCTTTTCTGTACCTTCTCTAGCCGACGTTGTTGGGTGGAGTTGAGAGAAGACGACCAGGCTGGTGACGCATACGTTAATTTGGAGAGAATAAAGGCGTTGTAGATAGTCCTCAGCTCTGGCGTGGGTGTCCCAAGTGACCTAAGTCGTCGTAGCATGTAGAGACGGTACAAGGCTGCCTTGACTGTGTTGCTTACATGGGCCTTCCCGTCCAGTTTGTTGTCTATAGTTACACCCAGGAGTTTGGCAGACTGCACCAGCTGGAGAGGATGGGCACCCACTGTGACTGCTTGGGCTTGCACTGGAGTGGTGTGTGTGTGTGTGTGTGTGTGTGTGTGTGTGTATGTATGTAGTCATCACCAATAACTAATAAATAATGGCACTGTTCTATCATTAATCCCACCCCCCGCCCCGACAAAACTGAGGGGTCATCGTAAAGCTCTCACAGCGCCATTATTAAAACACCATATTGTTGACACTTACCGGACCATTACCATCACATCCCACGCCGCTGAATAGTTTATCTTTCCCCTCCCTGGAATAGACTGTTTTGCTTGATTTATTGAGTTGTATGTATGTGATGGTGACTCGTGATGGTGGCTAGTGATGGTGTGACTTGTGATGGTGTGACTTGTGATGGTGAGCCTTGTGATGGTGAGACTTGTGATGGTGAGCCTTGTGATGGTGAGACTTGTGATGGTGACTCGTGATGGTGGCTAGTGATGGTGACTTGTGATGGTGACTTGTGATGGTGTGACTTGTGATGGTGAGCCTTGTGATGGTGAGCCTTGTGATGGTGAGACTTGTGATGGTGACTTGTGATGGTGTGACTTGTGGTGGTGACTTGTGATGGTGACTTGTTATGGTGACTTGTGAAGGTGAGTCTTGTAATGGTGAGTCTTATAATGGTGACTTGTGATGGTGAGTCTTGTGATGGTGAGTCTTGTAATGGTGACTTGTGATGGTGAGTCTTGTAATGGTGAGTCTTTTACTGGTGAGTCTTATGATGGTGACTTGTAATGGTGACTAGTGATGGTTACTAGTGATGATGAGTCTTATGATGATGACCCGTGATGGTGACTTGTGATGGTGAGCCTTGTGATGGTGAGCCTTGTGATGGTGAGACTTGTGATGGTGACTTGTGATGGTGTGACTTGTGGTGGTGACTTGTGATGGTGACTTGTTATGGTGACTTGTGAAGGTGAGTCTTGTAATGGTGAGTCTTATAATGGTGACTTGTGATGGTGAGTCTTGTGATGGTGAGTCTTGTAATGGTGACTTGTGATGGTGAGTCTTGTAATGGTGAGTCTTTTACTGGTGAGTCTTATGATGGTGACTTGTAATGGTGACTAGTGATGGTTACTAGTGATGATGAGTCTTATGATGATGACCCGTGATGGTGACATAGTACTAATCATTACTACATTATTTATTCTCCTAGTGTAATTAATAGATCCCAGCTAATTAATTCCTCAAGCAATAATTTCTCTTCATTATTTCTCTATCTTGCTTCGTCTATCTCCAGAGCTGGTGCGGTCTACTGGGCACCTCACATGACCACCAGTATCTGCTGCCCCCACTATGTTATCAAACGTTTGGGACCACCACCTCCCGCGGCCAGGGGTGTCTATCGCTATCCAGTCCAGCTTACATATCACTGAAATGAACAGATTCTAATATATATGTTGTAACATTTATGTGTATACACCACACACACACAATACAATGACACATATATACAACACACACACACACAATACACTGACACATATGCACAATACACTGACACATATGCACAACACACACACACACACTGACATACACACGCACACATATACAGAACACACACACACACACTGACACACAAATATACAGACACACACACACACACACTGACATACACACGCACACATATACACAACACACACACACACAAAATACACTGACATACACACAAACACACACAATACGCTAACATACAGACACATAAACACAACACATACATAATACACTGACATACACACGCATATATACACACACACACACACACTCAAACACGCACGTATACACAACACACATACACACAATGCACTGACACACACACACACACATACACACACACACACACACTACACTGACATACACACACACACACACACACACACTACTACTACTACTTTGCTGTCACTCAGAATCGAGTATGACGATCATGCAGCTATGATACAATGATATGAGTTATTAAGGATGTCACCTAGGTTGGTAAGCTCTGAGGTGACTCGAGAGATCGATACGGGGCCGGCAGCTTCGTTCACATTCGTTGCACATGTGGAGGGTTCCATCTACTGCGGGAAGGGCGGTGGCAGCGTCTTTCCGGCGTTGGCGCTTGTCTGCCTCAATTAGTAGTGCGGTGCTCCTCCAAGTGTTACGATGTGAAGTAATCGACTCCCAGGTGAGGGGGTCGATTTGGCACTTTTTCAGGTTTGTCTTAAGACCATCCCTATACCTTTTCAATTGCCCGCCGGCGTTACGTTTACTATTCGTTAGGTGAATGTAAAGTAGCTACTTTGGCAGTTTACTGTCGTCCTTGCGGTAACATGGCCAGGCCAACGTAGTTCTTCATGGATAATGGTAGCCTTGATGCTCCTACAGTTGGTGTCAGCAAGAATACTGGCATTTCTTCTCTTGTCTTCCCAGCGAACTCGGAAGACGGAACGTAGAATACGTTGGTGAAAGTTTTCAAGTGCCTTGAGGTGCCTCCTGTATGTGACTCATGTCTCACTGCCATATAGCAAGGTGGGGAGGACCACTGCTCGATATAAGTGCAGCTTTGTGGATAATTTCAGCTTCCTACAGCTGAAGACACATTTTCGGCGTCTGCCAAAGGCTTGAGATGCACATCGGATCCGATGCTAAATTTCTTCATAGATGTCTGCGGTGGTGGACAGGTGGGAGCCGAGATACCGAAAGTGGGTAACATTAGAGAGGGTAGTACCGTTAAGCTGGATGGATGGTGGAAGTGTGGCTGAACCTGGGGCAGGTTGAAAGAGAATCTCAGTCCTACGTACAGTACATTCACCTCAAGACCGAGGTGTGCATACGCGTCTGCGTAGGTGTTCAGGATCTCCTGTAGGTCGTGTTCAGTGAGAGCGACAAGGGTGATGTCGTCTGCATACTGAAGTTCAGTAATGGAAGCTGCCGACACCTTTGTTCTTGCCCCTCTTCACCGGGTACTCGATGTTCACTCCGCTGGCTAAATTGGTACTGGCACGAGTAAGGAAGGCAGCCATAAAGATGGAAAATAGAGATGATGCCAGTACACACCCTTGTTTAACCCCTGTTTCGATGGGGAAGAACTCTGACTGTGTGTCGTTGTGCAGGACACTGCCGTTCATGCCATCGTGGAGTTGCCTCACAATGGCGATGAATTTTGGTGAGCAGCCAAAACGGGTGAGGGTCCACCAGAGGGCTTCCCTGTTGACCGAGTCGAAGGTTTTGGTTAGGTCGATGAAAGCCATGTACAGGTCACGACGCTATTCTCTGCATTTTTCCTGTATCTGGCGGGCAGCAAAGATCATGTCAGTGGTGCCACGTGATGGTCTAAAACCACATTGACATTCTGGGAGGAAGTTTTTCGCCTCAGGAAGAAGTCTGTTTAGGAAGACTCTGGCGATAATCTTGCCAGCAACGGAGAGCAGCGAGATCCCACGGTAGTTTCCACAGTCTGACCGGTCTGCCTTGTTCTTATAAATATTGACACTGGAGGCATCTTTAAGAGCTTGGGGGATTTCCTCCTTTTCCCATATATTCTCCAGGAGAGAGTGGAGACGGCTGGTAAGCAGAGGTCCTCCTGCTTTATATACCTCGGCTGGGATTCCATCAGGCCCTCAGGCTGTGTTGTTTTTCATCAGTTTGATGGCAGTAGCTGCCTCATCCAGGGATAGAGAATAGCTGAGGTGGGTCAGCTCTGGATGCTGAGGGACCTGCTGGGTAGTTAGGACATCCACATCAGTGTTTCGGTTGAGCAATGAATGGTAGTGCTCTTTCCAGCGCTGAAGGAGGCCTTCATCGTCTTTAATTATGAGGTTACCTTCAGATGAGAGGAGGGAGGCTGCTCCAGGAGTGACTGGCCAATAAAATGTTTTAGTGAAAATGAAAAATTCGCGCAACTTGTGCTGATCTGCAAGTTTTTGTGCTTCACATCCTTTATTTTTAAGCCAGTCGTTCTTTAGATTGCGAAGTTCCCGTTGGGCTGCCGCTTTCTTCTTGCGGAAGGTGTCAGCTTTGGTTGGAGACTGAGGGTTGTTCTGCCAGTCAATAAAAGCAGCACCTTTATAATCGATGAATACTTTGATTGTCAGGTCATTTTCATCAAACCAGTCCTGGTGTATTCTTTTGATCTGGCCGAGGGTCTCTGCAGGTTTTTGTCATAACAGTATTAAGAGTATCCCATTCGGCACTGGGATTCACGTTGTTTGCTGTTGGGTTGTTTATAAGGTTTTGTTCGAGCTACTCTCTGAAACCATGTACAACCGCTGGATCCTCCACACACACACACACACACACACATACACACACACACAAACACACACACATACACACACACACACACACACACATACACACACAACACACACACACACAAAATACACTGACATACACACACACATACACAACACACACAATACACTGACATACACACACATGTACACAACACACACACACACACACACACACACACACACACACACACACACACACACACACACACACAATACACTAACACACTCGCACAATACATACACACACACCCTCACACCACGTGAACATCACACCATCCGATGTCTCCATGACCACGTGAGGTCCCTCGAAGAATGACGAAAATGATTCCGGGACTTAGAAACCTTCCATATCAGGATAGGTTAAAGAAACTTAACTTGCATTCCCTAGAAAGACGAAGAGTGCGGGGAGATATGATAGAAGTATTTAAGTGGATGAAAGGAATCAATAAAGGGGATATAGATAAAGTTCTTATAATATCCGAGCAGGATAGGACTCGGAGCAACGGATTTAAGTTGGATAAGTTTAGGTTTAGGAGGGAGATAGGAAGGAACTGGTTCACAAATAGGGTGGTGGACGAGTGGAACAAGCTTAGCAACTTGTAGTAAGTGCTGGAACGCTGGAAAGTTTCAAAAGGAGGCTGGATAGATTCATGGATGATAGAGTGGTAGTAACTCTCGACAGGAGCTGCCTATTGCACAGGCCAACCGGCCTATTGCAGACTCCTTATTTTCTAATGTTCTTATGTTCTTATATCAACACCCGAGGACGAGATACCACACCACGTGAACATCACACCACCCGATGTCTCCATGACCACGTGAGGTCCTTCATATCGACACCCGAGGACGAGTTACTACACCACGTGAACACCTCACCACCTGGTGTCTCCATGACCAGTCCAGGCCCGGGCCATCAACTGTAAACTATAATAATGTGTATGTTCAATTCATGTTCCTTCTTCTTTCAGTAATGAAAGCTTTTGTTAAGCGACCCACCCACCCCATGTCTTTGTATGTAATAAGTCATTTTTGTCCAATGTATAATTTCAGCCTTCGGGCTGCCGACTTTTTCAATAAACCGTTAATAATAATAATTATTATTATTATTATTATTATTATTATTATTATTATTATTATTACACACACACACACACACACACACACACACACACACAGAGTATCGCCATGACTAAAAGAAAAAATCATAATGCAATTTTTGTGTGTGTACGCGCGCCTAAAATTCTGCAAGAAAATTATGCAGTGCCTTCCTTATCTCATGCAAGAGTCAGTGTGGAATACAAAACTGCTTTAACAGCAATTATGTAAATACTGGTGGAACATGACGCAGGCCAGCAACTTGTGTTTCTTTTCTCATAACAATATTTGAGTAAATATCCACTGTCATATAATCTTGAAATTAGTCGTTTTATGTGTCTTAAGTAATAAAGACATTTCCTTACAATCTCAAGGTACGTCAACTTGTCCTAAAACATTAAAGTAAGTGTAATTTTCCTAAAACATTAAGGTATGTGTACAGTAGTAGCACAGTAGGTTAAACGTAAAGGTGGTACCCAGAGGCTTGGTGACCAGGGAGAGGCAGTGTGGATGTAGCACACCGTAAGAAAAAATCGGTTCACAAGGAGCTTGACCTAATTCATTTCCCATTTCCCCCACCTGGGTTGATAGGGAGGGCCTCTTCTGTACTATAACTTAACGCCGTCAGTATAATTATTTAGCCCCTTCATATAATGACTTAGACCATTGAGTACGATGCGTTAACCCCTTGAGTACGAAGCCGTGACCCTGTGATTACGATGACCTATTTCCTTAAGTATGACGATATTGTACTCAATCGATTACATCATTGTACTCAAGGGAATTAGGCTTGTTTACAGTCTGTCTGACCCTTCACCTCATTTTTCACGCGTCATCTTCTTTCATCTTGACACTTTTCACCCCCCCCCCATTACACATTATACCAAGTGACCTCTCTCTCTCTCTCTCTCTCTCACCTGTCACCACTTGGAGTTGCTCTCTTCCTTCCTTCCTTCTAATACTAATTATACATTCCGTTTCATTCATAACTAACACCTTAATTTTATCACCTTTTTGAACTACCTTAAAAAATATATATATTTTCCTCTTTTTCGTAAATTTTCCTCTTCTTTTTTTTCATGGGAGGGAACGAAAAACAAACTCTACAATTTTCGTCTCACCGCAATAGCTCGCATAACGTGAAAGTTGCGTCCCAAAAGAATTGAGCTGCTACAATATGCATGACATTTTCATATTTCCCAATGATATTTCACCGCGCTGGAATACATGAAAATTGATTGTTTGTGGATCACCTGAAGCTTAGCTCCCCCTCCACAGCTTATTTCAACTGATAATTGTATATACCCTAACGCTATCAGGGAGGGGCTTAGGTAAGGTAAGGTAAGGTAAGGTAAGGTAAGGTAAGGTAAGGTAAGGTAAGGTAAGGTAAGGTAAGGTTAGGTTAGGTAAGGTAAGGTAACGTTAGGTAAGGTAAGGTAAGGTAAGGTAAGGTAAGGTAAGGTAAGGTAAGGTTAGATTAGGTAAGGTAAAGTAAGGTGTAAGGTTAGGTAAGGTAAGGTAAGGTAAGGTAAGGTAAGGTAAGGTAAGGTAAGGTAAGGTAAGGTAAGGTTAAGTTAGGTTAGGTTAGGTTAGGTTAGGTTAGGTTAGGTAAGGTAAGGTAAGGTAAGGTAAGGTAAGGTTAGGTTAGGTTAGGTTAGGTTAGGTTAGGTTACGTTAGGTTAGGTTAGGCTATTAAATATTTTTGTTAGATTGAATTAGGTTAGATTGGGTTTCTAGGTTGAGGCTAGATTAGGTTTGTTCATGCTAGGTTGGGTTAATTTAGGTCAGGTTAGGTTAGGTTTGGTCTAAGTTAAGTTAGGTTAGGTTAAGTTAGGTCAAGTTAGGTTAGGTGAGGTTTGGTTTGGATATGTTAGGTTAGGTTAGGTTAGGTTAGGTTTGGGTGTGTTAGGGTAGGTTAGATTAGGCTAGGTTAGATTAGGTTAATCAATCTTCAGGTGTAATAAACTTGGGGGCTAATCTTCGGGCTAGGTGAAGTTAAGTTAGGTTAGGTTAGGTTAGGTTAGGTTAGGTTAAGTTAGTTAATCTTCAAGTGAAATAAACTTTGGGACTAATCATCCATGTCTTTTGCTGAAATGGAAAGAATACACAACCATCCACCAGAAACTACCACCTGGTGCCCATCTGAGTAAAGCGAGAGATGAGGTCAAGTTACTACACGAGGCTCGACCTGTAATTACCTAATCAAACCGTGAAAGAAAAAAAAATGACATAAAAGTTCCCACGTGTTTAGAGGTTTATTGAACGACACACATACCTTGACTGTGGTAGTGTGTTGATAGGTTGTCTCAGTAAAAAATAATTATACACACAATGCTTTAAAGATTTTCATGGAGATCGTGAGAATGGTTGAGTCACAAGAACAACATTGTGGGGGAACTCACATATCAACAAGTGAGGACAATGTTGCTGCTAAAATACAAGTAGTCGAGCGATCACCATGAAAAATCTGTTGGGTAGTGTTGATACATTTTCTGAGACACCCTGTAATGTATATATGTGTGTGTGTGTGTGTGTGTGTGTGTGGGTGGATCGTCTTTTTCTCCTTCTTGAGTTATTATAGCGTAATATTTTTAGAGTCAATAACAAGGTTTAATCGAGCTCGTGGAAGCAGTTATATCTTTCTAGGCCTAAGAGTTTGCTATTTAGCATAATTAAACGTAGTACATAGTTCTGATTAGCTTTTAGGTAGTGGCCCTTGCATATAAATTAGGCGTAGGACTTAATTAAAGGTGGGGCGGATAATCTGATAGAGACGACCAGACGGAGGTGACCGTGGTACAGTAGAGGTTGGACCCTGCTACCTCCACTTTGATCCTCCCACACAGTGAAACCACAAAAGTTGTTCTTTGATCTATTCACGGTACACGTTTTTCTTCTGACTTTTACTTATTAAGCACAAAACCTTACACATCCTATACGAGAAAGTTTACACGATTATGAGTTGTATTTCTTCATACTTACGTGATGAGTTTTATACAAAAATATATATGTACCTGTGTCAGGTAAAGGTGGCCAGTAATGTAGCTGCATCACGCACCACTGATGGACTCGTACTTCTTGACTATGGGATTACAGAGCAGTGCTGAGGACAACACTAACACCAGGTAGTAAAAAAAAAGATTTGTGACACAATCCTAAGGACATATACAGTACTGCCAGTGAGGAAGCAGAGAGGGAGGGAGAGGAGTTAAGCAGGGGTGGCAGACAGCTGCAGGAGGAAGGAGGAGCAGCACCAGCCAGGCGGGGCGGGTTCGTCTTCATTTTATCGATTGTCGACCGACTGCGGTGCAAACTATCCACGTGGTGCCTTCCAGCAGCAGACTCCTACCCCACCGCTGACCTGCCAGCTGCTGCTGCTCACACTCACGGTAAAACAGGAGTCTAATGCCTGACTACCATGTACTGTATATCTGTCTATATCTGCACAGTATCGTAATACAGCGAAATACTTTTACTTATGTTATTTAATAACAGTTATTACATGATACTTTGTGTATAGATGGGAAGATTTACTTAATTTCATTTAAGGTATCTAACTTGACCAAATTTTATTCAAGTGAGGTAAAGTAAGGTGAGGTGCCCTGTACTGCGCTTATTAACAGATGCTACCATGTACAAATGCATATCGGTATTAATAATTCTCGAACCCCTAAAAACAATAAAATCAAACTGTAATTAGCGTTTGATTCATATATATATATATATATATATATATGTGTGTGTGTGTGTGTGTCAGAGGAACTAGCAACAACAATAAATGGTTCGGTGGATCTTCGTGTCTGTGGTACATTAACCCGAATGTGTGTCTCTTTACGTCACTTACACAGTACTTGATCTCTGGTTAACAGGCGCTATATATTCTCAACTGGCCAGAATGGGTTCACATCACTCGTCGGGATCAATTACGACCCTCGACCCCCACTCTGATGTGTCTTGGCCTTTGATCCAAGGGATTACAACTTCTTTCGTAATTACCAAAATTTGGGAGATATTTTTGGAGGCGGCGCCGTGTCTCTCTCCGTGGGCGGGCTGAGGGCTCACATGGGAGGTGGAGGTGGTCGAGGGTAAGTCCACGTTCCATGTTACAGTCCCACCTTACCTCAACACTAAATATACATTAACAGTTAATGACCTCGGTCCTCCCTAGCGAGAAGATGCAGGGACCTTGACCGACCTTTGCAACATTGATCTATTGCAGGAAAGTGCAGTGGCCACCAATGCAGGTCTGCTTCGGCTGACTGTTGCCATATCATTACCGTTCTTTTTTCTTTCTCGGAATCTACCTCACTCACATCCTCCTGCTTCTAAGAACTGGTTAACCAGCTAAGCTTATTCCATATTCATGACGCGGCCTGAGGCACATTTACCGAACTTTGAGGGAGTTTATCTGATGCCTGCAAACCCAATTTTAGTGGCTCCACTGTACTCATACTTATGTATTTCCTTCTCCCTGGGCCCTCCCCTCCCCCTCTCTCTTTCTCCTTTCTCTCTTCACTCTCTCGCTTTCCCCCTTTTCTTTCCAACCTCTCTCCTTTCTCTTTCTTCCCCCCTTTCACTCTCTCTTATCCTCTCTGTACATAAGTGTGTCCCCCCACTTAGTAACTCATCACAGCTGGCGAGAGATTTATACTTGCTTTTCTTTGCCTAAATTCTCTAAGCGATATTATCTCGAAGTAGTGTATTCAACTGTCAATCTCAGCTGAGGAAGGAGAAGCTGTGACTCACGGAAGATAAACACACTGATTAATTAATATCAATCTCAAAAACTTTATCACTGGATTGGTAAAAAATCTTAAAACATATCTGAGTAAAGTTTACCATTTAAATTTTCTCCTCTTGGCGCCCATCAGCTGATCAGTTGAGTAAACCAGACTCTCTCGGGGGGAAATGAAAACTCTCCTCTTTTTATTTTTTCAAGAATTTCAAGGGATACTGCCGCAATTTTAAAAGAATATAATACGATTTTTTTTTCTAAGCATTTTCATTTCGGAAATATATACATCATTAGTTTGGGTTTCTATTGATTTATAATATTTTTTATAATGATTTACGGTAGATATTGAATATCCGAGAGAAGCAACACAGGTGGAATATATGATGACCACCACCACCATAGTTTTAACAGATTAACATATAAAACATATATATATATCAAAACAATGCACAGTATTTCTGAGATAAGACGATGTTTACGTAGAAGGAAGAGTTAAAGGCAGAACAGTGTAGTAGTACATTGCTTAATAAAGAGAGATAAATAATGCTATACAGATACACCTATAAGTCAAAGTAAACACTAAACGTCTTTCGGTCAAGTTTTATAATCAAATTTGGACATATTGTTTTAACGGTGAATATACCTTCAAAATAATCCGACCAGTCTCTCTCCTGAAGTAGGTTACAGTAGGACTTGCTTATGACCTCACACCACTCCAGAACCTCTCCCAGCCGCACCACTTTTTCTAGGTATACAAATGTCTTGGTCACACGCAGTTAACAGCATTTGTAGGTCATACTTCGTAATATGTATACAAGTGACTTAGGTACTTGTATTAGTTTCACATTACCACATATGACGCGGGTTCCGGGTTCCGTTCAGGGACTTATGAAAAAGAACCGAACTGTAAGAGGAACATTAAGAGGTGTAAGCTGATGGTGGATACAGGGTAGTGGGGATACGTACTGTAGACGCCATACTAAACACAGCTACTATATGGAAGTAAAAGCAGGATGTTTCTCACAATGTGGTAAACATCTCTGTCATCAGTGTTTATTATTCAAATTAGCGTGTCTGGCGAGTGTGTGAAAGCTAATAAAATAAGAAAGACTCTGGGAGATCGTAAATGCCCCTGGTAAAAATAACCCCAAGATTTGTGGTTCATTACTAAGACTGAGTTTTTTGGGGTTCACGTTTTAATATAATTAAATTTGAAGACCATTTTGTGATTGGTGGTTGCATGCAGCAGCTCAGTCAGCAGATAACACGGGAGATGTCTAGACAGTGAGGGATCAGTTGGGTTGGTTGTGTCCACGGGGAGATTAATCTGCGGGGGCCGCCTGTAGCTCCAGTCTGTGGTTTTTCAAAATATGTGTTCCCTAGAACACTATGCTAACACCTTACCCCAGTCATGTTGCTTCCGGGAAGAACAAATTCTATATGGAGCTGTTCCTGAGGGATCCATTACCGTTAATTAATAATGCTATGAAAAGGTCATATTACTGAAATTACCAGAAATAATAACTTAAAACAGGGTTACATTACTCTCGTTAACAATAATGATAACTTAAAACAAGGTTCTATCACTGTCGGTAACAAAAACTAAAACATAAATCAAGGTCACATTACAGTAATTCACCATTAATAATAACAACTTCAACAAAGTCATCAAACACATCACGGGGGTAAAAAAAAAAAAAAACCCTCACGTCAGCTCAATATCCAAACAATATTAACACAAGTTCAAAGACAAATCCACAAATGCTTTCAGACATTAATTTATCATTTAAGGAAGCAGCGAGCAAGTGAACATCCTCAATCATAGCAGCTGGCCGTAATGGACCCTATACACAAGTGGGACGAGAGGAGAACTCATAGTGTAGACACCGCTGTTTACATCTCTACGTGCAAACCAATTGAGAAATCTCCAGCCAGCCACTCACTCTATAAGTTACCAGCCAGCCACTCACTCTAAGTTACCAGCCAGCCACTCACTCTAGGTTACCAGCCAGCCACTCACTCTAGGTTACCAGCCAGCCACTCACTCTAAGTTACCAGCCAGCCACTCACTCTAAGTTACCAGCCAGCCACTCACTCTAAGTTACCAGCCAGCCACACTCACTTGATACTGACACATCTATGCGTTACACATTTCACATTTGATGATGATAAGTTCTATTTACTAACCCAGAGTAGATGTTTAAGGAGAATTAGTTGCTGAAGTGTAGTAAAACATTCTTACATCAGTCAACCATTAGCGATGTTTATTATTATTTTTGTAGTGTATTAATTGCCCTTTAAGCTTTATTTTTTAGTGTATTAATTGCCCTTTAAACTTTCATACTCTTTATTTCTTGTCTAGTGTAGAAAGTTACCTGAGTGAAACAATCCAGTGGGTTTTTTTTACCTAAGTTCATCATGATCTAAAGGTTGCGCCGGGTGATTGTGTTGTAATGTCTGGTAATTGTTATATTCTGAACGAAAACCAACGTATTAAAATTCTCCGAAAACTCATGATCAATTTTGAAAAATTTATCAAGTCGAATATTCCATCACTCAACTAATTATCCAGAGTTGACAGATAAATCTTGTCAATATTCCACCATTAACAAAAAAATATTCAAAATAAACTGACGATAAAGCTTTTTTATGCCTTTTTTTAATATTTATTAAAAAAAAATACACAGCCTTGAGATCACGCGTTCCTGCCATAAATTCAAACACTTTTCTTGACTACTCACATATATACAGCTTACTACTCACACACATATACAGCTTACTACTCACACACATATACAGCTTATCTTCCTATCATGTAACTAAAATCATATCTCGTCTAATATATATCATGTTAACAGCAGTATAGTCACCACCTCCATCTATCAGGGTATTTTTTTTTAATATTTTGGTCAAATTTCATCGTTCGTTTGAAAAGTGATTGTGTATAGTTGTTCTATAACCTACTATTGTACTGGGGTCTCTCTGTACTGTGTCTTAATATGGGTGACGTGTTAGGGTTACTGGTGACGTGTCAGGGTTACTGGTGACGTGTTAGGGTTACTGGTGACGTGTTAGGGTTATTGGTGACGTGTTAGGCTTCATGGTGACGTGTTAGGCTTCATGGTGACGTGCTTGACTGCGTGATTGGTGTACTAAGGTGTGATGACCTAAGATATTGGAAGCATACTGTGTTGTCTAATGGTAGACCCTGCTGCCGTATGTCATCACGAAAATTGTGACCAAGTCCCAGGTTGTTGATCTGACTTTCTGTCTCATTTACACACAATTGCAGGGTCTCAATTGTTTCTCTTACTATTGACAACACAACATACATATATTGTTTCTCACTCTTGATCTTTTCTCCATTTTAGTATTTCTTTATGGTTCTTTATTATTATTATTATTATTATTATTATTATTATTATTATCATTATCATTATTATTATTATTATTATTATTATTATTATTATTATTATTATTATTATTATTATATTTTAATTTTTATTATAAATTTTATTTACTATGAACAATTATTACATTTTCGTCCCCAGGCCCCGATGTGGGTCAGTGACCTGTGGTCGGATGGGATAAACACACACACACAAAAATTACTGTAGTGTGACGTGCTAGGCTGTGTGTGAGTGATGACGTGCTAGGCTGTGTGTGAGTGATGACGTGCTAGGCTGTGTGTGTAATAATAATAATAATATATATATAATAATAATAATAATAATAAGGAACGGTTTTATTGAAGTTCTGCAGCCCGAAGGCTGAAAATATACATTGGACATAAATGACTTATTACATACTTTGGTGGTTTAACAAAAGCCTTCATTAGAGAAAGGTAAAGGAACATACAGTGAACATACAGATTAATGTACGTGTTGAACAGCAAACTCGCAGTGTAGTAACTCCCTCACAGATGGTGTTAGGAGGAACTCACGTGGTGTAGTAGTTCCCTCAGATGGTGTTATGAGGGACCTGGCGTGGTGTAGTAATTCCCTCGCAGATGGTGTTATGAGGGGCCTCACGTGTCCCTCACAGATGGTGTTGTATGGGCGCTCATGGTGTAATAACTCCCTCACAGATGGTGTTATGAGGGGCATCACGTGCGTGTGTGTGTGTGTGTGTGTGTGTGATGACGTGCTGGGTCGTGTGTGTGTGTGTGATGACGTGCTAGGCTGTGTGTGTGTGATGACGTGCTGGGCCGTGTGTGTGTGTGATGACGTACTGGGCTGTGTGTGTGCGTGATGACGTGCTGGTGTGTGTGTGTGTGTGTGTGTGATGCGTGCTGGGCTGTGTGTGTGTGTGTGTGTGATGACGTCTGGGCTGCGTGTGTGTGTGATGACGTGCTAGGCTGTGTGTGTGTGTGTGTGTGTATTGTGTGCTGGGCTGTGTGTGTGTGTGTGTGTGTGTGTGTGTGTGTGTGTGTGTGCAGGCTGTGTGTGTGTGTGTGTGATGGTAGACTGTGCGTGTGAGTGACGTGCTGGCTGTGTGTGTGTGTGCGCGTGATGACGTCCTAGCCTGCGTGTGGTGATGACGTGCTGGGCTGTGTGTGTGTGTGTGCGTGATGACGTGCTGGGCTGTGTGTGTGTGTGACGTGCTGGACTGTGCGTGTGATGACGTGCTGGGCTGTGTGTGACGTGCTGGGCTGTGTGTGACGTGCTAGGCTGTGTGTGTGTGTGTGCTGGGCTGTGTGTGTGTGTGTGTGTGTGTGTGTGAAGACGTGCTAGGCTGTGTGTGTGTGTGTGTGTGTGTGTGTGTGTGTGTGTGTGTGTGTGTGATGACGTGCTGGGCTGTGCGTGTGTGATGACGTGCTAGGCTGTGTGTGTGCGTGGGCTGTGTGTGTGTGATGGCGTGCTGGGCTGTGTGTGTGTGTGTGGCGTGTTGGGCTGTGTGTGTGCGCGTGATGACGTCCTAGGCTGTGTGTGTGTGATGACGTGCTGGGCCGTGTGTGTGTGTGATGACGTGCTGGGCTGTGTGTGTGTGATGACGTGCTGGGCTGTGTGTGTGTGATGACGTGCTGGGCTGTGTGTGTGTGTGTTGACGTGCTGGGCTGTGTGTGTGTGTGTGTGTGTTGTGTGTGTGGACGTGCTAGGCTGTGTGCGTGTGTGTGATGACGTGCTGGGCTGTGCGTGTGTGGTGATGACGTGCTGGGCTGTGTGTGTGTGTGTGTGTGCGTGATGACGTGCTGGGCTGTGTGTGTGTGTGATGACGTGCTAGGCTGTGTGGGTGTGTGCGTGATGACGTGCTGGGTCGTGTGTGTGTGTGTGTGTGTGTGTGTGATGACGTGCTGGGTCGTGTGTGTGTGTGTGATGACGTGCTAGGTGTGTGTGTGTGATGACGTGCTGGGCTGTGTGTGATGACGTGGGCTGTGTGTGTGATGACGTGCTGGGCTGTGTGTGTGTGTGTGTGATGACGTGCTAGACTGTGCGTGTGTGGTGATGACGTGCTGGGCTGTGGTGTGTGCACGTGATGACGTCGCTGCGTGTGTGGTGATGACGTGCTGGGCTGTGTGTGTGTGTGTGCGTGATGACGTGCTAGGCTGTGTGTGTGTGTGTGATGACGTGCTAGACTGTGCGTGTGTGAGTGATGACGTGCTGGGCTGTGTGTGTGTGTGATGACGTGCTAGGCTGTGTGTGTGTGATGACGTGCTAGGCTGTGTGTGTGTGTGATGACGTGCTGGGCTGTGTGTGTGTGTGTGTGTGATGACGTGCTGGGCTGTGTGTGTGTGTGTGTGTGTGTGAAGACGTGCTGGGCTGTGTGTGTGTGTGTGTGTGTGTGTGTGATGACGTGCTGGGCTGTGCGTGTGTGGTGATGACGTGCTGGGCTGTGTGTGTGTGTGCTGGAGGCTGTGTGTGTGTGATGGCGTGCTAGGCTGTGTGTGTGTGTGTGTGATGACGTGCTGGGCTGTGTGTGTGTGCGTGATGACGTCCTAGGCTGTGTGGATGACGTGCTAGGGCCGTGTGTGTGTGTGATGACGTGCTAGGCTGTGTGTGTGTGTGTGTGTGTGTGTGTGTGTGTAGACGTGCTGGGCTGTGTGTGTGTGTGTGTGTGTGATGACGTGCTGGGCTGTGTGTGGTGATGACGTGCTGGGCTGTGTGTGTGTGTGTGTGTGTGTGTGTGTGTGTGTGTGTGTGTGTGTGTGTGATGACCTGCTAGGCTGTGTATGTGGTGACGTGCTGGGCTGTGTGTGTGTGTGTGTGTGTGTGTGTGTGTGTGTGTGTGTGTGTTTGTGTGTGTGTGATGACGTGCTAGGCCGTGTGTGTGTGGATGACGTGCTAGGGCTGTTTGTGATGACGTGCTGGGTCGTGTGTGTGTGTGGTGACGTGCTAGGCTGTGTGTGTGTGTGTGTGTGTGTGTGTGTGATGACCTGCTAGGCTGTGTGTGTGGTGACGTGCTAGGCTGTGTGTGTGTGTGTGTGTGTGTGTGTGTGTGTGTGTGTGTTTGTGTGTGTGTGTGATGACGTGCTGGGCTGTGTGTGTGTGTGTGTGTGTGTGTGTGATGTGCTAGGCTGTGTGTGTGTGTGTGATGACGTGCTGGGCTGTGTGTGTGTGTGTGTGTGTGATGACGTGCTAGGCCGTGTGTGTGTGTGTGACGTGCTAGGCTGTGTGTGTGTGTTGTGTGTGTGTGTGTGTGTGGTGACGTGCTAATGCTGTGTGTGACGTGCTAGGCTGTGTGTGTGTGTGTGTGTGTGTGTGACGTGCTAGGCCGTGTGTGTGTGTGTGGTGACGTGCTAGGCTGTGTGTGTGTGTGTGTGTGTGTGTGTGATGACGTGCTAGGGCTGTGTTTGTGTGTGTGTGTGTGATGACGTGCTAGACCGTGTGTGTGTGTGTGATGACGTGCTAGGCTGTGTTTGTGTGTGTGTGTGTGTGTGTGTGTGTGTGTGTGTGTGTGTGTGTGTGTGTGTGTGTGTGTGTGTGTGTGTGTGACATGCAAGGCCTCCAAGTTGCATGTTAGATTATATAATGCTGTGACTCTGGCTCTGTGGTGACTAGTGGGCTTGCTGGATCCAAGTTACTCGCTCGCCAGCTTACATACAGTGTACCATGAAGTACTGAATCTAGAACAGCCAGGGGAAGCTTACACCTCCATCTTCTGTTCTACATTGTATATTGAGAGAGAGAGAGAGAATATCTACTCATACTTCAGCGAAAATTATCTTAATTTTTCCATGAACGATCTTTTCTCGGTATATTGTATGACAGAGATGCTGATGCTGAACTTCTCAGCATCAGCATCCTCCCCACGATGCTAGCTAGTCTTCCCAATAGGTTATTCCACCACCAGCAATTGTACCTGACAGTGCACCGGTACTCATCCATTGGTGAGTGTGTGAACGTCAGTGATCAAGGAGGGAAACCAGTTTTCCACTCCAGCCGGAAATCGGATCCTGAACCCTGTACTTGGAAGGCGAGTTTTCTACCACTGAGAGGCCGAACCACTACCAAAACAACTGAGCAAAAGGTTTAACCTCTGGCTTCATGAATAGAACGAAAGGAAACACTAGTTATACCAGACATAACAGGTGGTACACCTTGAATTGTGTACAACACCCAGCACCTTGATGTAACACCAGAGATCACAGAGTAACATACAAGTGACGAAATGTTTACTCTGATTACCTACTCCAATTATATATATATATATATATATATATATATATCATTAATTCCCTATTACTAAATTATATGATTTTGAAAAATACAATAAACACCAGAGAAGAGTTTAGACGCCTTAAAACCACCAAAATAGAAACAAACAACATTTATATTTTCTAAATTAATATATTACCAGTGGAATATAACACTAAGCAACATTATTATACTATAATTATCTATAAGGTGCATATGACTAAGAGAATCCTATTCAACAATACATATTTTCTTATATACTGTACAGTAATATTTAGATCTTCCCCACTTGTGGCATCGGGCAGACTATACTATAGGCCCAGTGGTGACGCATCCCCCACGTACTGCTGTATCGTGGGCACCACTGTCGGACGGTCTCAGTAAGCAGTTAATAGTAACAGCAGCTGTGGCAGTTAAGACACATACAGAGAATATACTGTACAGTATCTCATAATTCTGAACAATTTTGATGTCTGTCATAGAAATAAAATATGAACGGTGTAGAAATATCTAATCCATTGACGCACTCTTAATACATTAAAACAAAAGACGCAGACACACTACCACTACTACTGGAGCGAGCGAGTCAAGGACAAGACAGGCTGTGACTACACTTAATTCGCCCTCACCCTCAAGTAAAATATGACAACCCAAGCCCCTCTCGTGTGGCCACTTACCCAGTCATTAAGTCAAGCGGCTAAACTAACGTCAAAGTAAAATTTAATTTGAAATTATAATTTCTCATGATAATACAGTAAAACTCTCAATTTAACGGAATATTTGGAAAAAGAAAGTCCATAATGAGAGGCCTATTAGATGTGAAACTCCCCATATAACGAACATAGTGATGAAAGTCCATTATATCGAGAGTCCATTAGATGCGACCCCCCTCCCACCATCTCACGGATTATATGGAGAGAGCAGTTTGTTATATGGAGGTTTAACTGTAAATAAATTAAAATCCCTAAATTTATTAACTCAGAATGCCATTACTGCATTACGATATTATTCAAGTGTTCTACGTAAACCTGAACTCCATCACATAAAGCCTTAATAAAACACAAGTACAGTACAGTAGTCAACGTTCACCGCCATGTACTGTACTGATCAATGGTACTACTGGCACTGATAGTTCGTTTTATAGTCATACAGTAATGATTTCCCCTCTTATTACAGGCTACAGGAGTCAGTGCATTACTATACATCGCTAACCACATTAGTACAAAATTACGCTACACTATAACTCACACGACACTACGAGGTAACACACACACACACACACACACACACACACACACACAGTAACATTGAGAAATAATATGTTTTGTGTATTTCTAGATCAAACCTTTCTTGTTTCACTTGTTTGTATGTTATTTGTGTTGTCCGGGTGAGCTAGATTAAAAAAATAGATCAGATGATGATTAATCCCCGCTTATTTAACCTTATAATTAACCACCCTAATGCTAACCTTAACCATCCTAACACTAACTTTAACCACCACTAATGCTAACCTTAACCACTACTAATGCTAACCTTGACCACCCTAATGCTAACTTTAACTACCACTAATGCTAACCTTGACCACCCTAATGCTAACCTTGACCACCCTAACACTAACTTTAACTACCACAAATGCTAACCTTGACCACACTAATGCTAACCTTGACCACCCTAATGCTAACCTTGACCACCCTAATGCTAACTTTAGCTACCACTAATGCTAACCTTAACCACTACTAACGCTAACCTTGACCACCCTAATGCTAACTTTAACTACCACTAATGCTAACCTTGACCACCCTAATGCTAACCTTGACCACCCTAATGCTGCTTTAGCAACTACCACTAATGCTAACCTTAACCACTACTAATGCTAACCTTGACCACACTAATGCTAGCTTTGGTGCCACTAATGCTGACGCCAACCAATACTAACGCTAACCTTGACCACCTAGTGCTGGCACCCAACTACCACTATTGCTAACCTTAACCACCCTAATGCTAACCTTGACCACCCTAATGCTAACCCT
Source organism: Homarus americanus (assembly GCF_018991925.1). Lineage (NCBI taxonomy): Eukaryota > Metazoa > Arthropoda > Malacostraca > Decapoda > Nephropidae > Homarus > Homarus americanus. Next base: position 4,637,217 of record NW_024757794.1, read on the forward strand.
GACCACCCTAATGCTAACTTTAGCTACACTAATGCAACCTTGACCATCACTAATGCTAACCTTGACCATCACTAATGCTATGACCATCACTAATGCTAACCATGACCACCACTAATGCTAACCTTGACCACCACTAATGCTAACCTTAACCACCCTAACGCTAACCTTGACCACCACTAATGTTATATGATACACTAATAATAACAACCACCAATAATGCTAACCTTGACCACCACCTAATACTTACCTTGACCACACTAATGCTAACTTTGACCATCACTAATGCTAACCTTGACCATCACTAATGCTAACCTTGACCATCACTAATGCTAACCTTGACCATCACTAATGCTAACCATGACCACCGGTAATCCTAACCTTGACCACCACTAATGCTAACCTTGACCACCACTAATGCTAACCTTAACCACCCTAACGCTAACATTGACCACCACCAATGTTAACCTTGACCACCACTAATAATAACTTTAACCACCAATAATGCTAACCTTGACCACCACTAATACTTACCTTGACCACACTAATGCTAACCTTGACCACCCTAACACTCTTTAACCACCATTAATGATAACCTTAACCACCACTAATACTTATCTTGACCACACTAATGCTAACCATGACCACCACTAATGCAAACTTTAACCACCAATAATGGTAACCTTGACCACCACTAATACTTCCCTTGACCACCACTAATACTTACCTTGACCACACTAATGCTAACCTTGACCACCCTAACACCCTTTAACCACCAATAATGCTAATCTTGACCACCACAAATACTTACCTTGACCGCTCTAATGCTAAAATTGACCAACCTAATGCTAACCTTGACCACACTAATGCTAACTTTAACCACCAATAATGCCAACCTTGACCACCCTAACATTAACATTAACCACCCTAACACTAACCATAGCCACCCTAACACTAACCTTAGCCACCCTAACATTAACCTTAACCACCCTAACATTAACGTAACCACCCTAACACTAACCTTACCCACCCTAACACTATCCTTAACCACCCTAACGCTAACCTTAACCACCCTAACACTAACACTAACCTCAGCCACCCTAACACTAACCTTAACCACCCTAACATTAACCTTAACCACCCTAATGCTAACCTTAACCACCCTAACACTAACCTCAACCACCCTAACGCTAACCTTAACCACCCACACTAACCTTAACCACCCTAATGCTAACCTTAACCACCCTAACATTAACCTTAGCCACCCAAACATTAACCTTAACCACCCTAACACTAACCTTAGCCACCCTAACATTAACCTTAACCACCATAACCTAACCTACCCTAATCCCCATAGGTTGCGTCAGTGATTAAAATCAACAGGTGAAACAAGCTGGGGGGACTAATCTTCAGGTGATCGAAAACATATATATATATAGTGTAATCTCGATTTAACGGAATACATGGAGATGAAAGTCCGTTATATCGAGGGTCTGTTGGAAGTGAAACCCTCATCTAGGGAACTATAGAGGTGAAAGTGCGTTATATCGAGGGTCTGTTAGAAATGAAACCCTCATCTAGGGAACTATAGAGATGAAAGTCCGTTATATCGAGGGACTGTTAGAAGTGAAACCCTCAATTAAAGGATAACTTTGAGAGAGATGTCCGTTATATGGAGGTTTCACTGTATATGTGTCTTGCAAATTAATTAGTCCCTGCTAGGGGCTCTGGTCCTGGGGGGGGGCTACGAGTCATTAGTTGTGTTTGTTGACACTCCCGGAAGATGAGAGGTAACAGCCCCTCAGGTCTCTCGCCATTCCCAGACATCAAAGTGTACAGTAATCCAGCTCTAGACACGTATATTAGGATCAAGGTGTACAGTAATCCAGCTCTAGACACGTATAGAATCATGGTGTACAGTAATCCAGCTCTAGACACGTATAGGATCAAGGTGTACAGTAATCCAGCTCTAGACACGTATAGGATCATGGTGTACAGTAATCCAGCTCTAGACACGTATAGGATCATGGTGTACAGTAATCCAGCTCTAGACACGTATAGAATCATGGTGTACAGTAATCCAGCTCTAGACACGTATAGGATCAAGGTGTACAGTAATCCAGCTCTAGACACGTATAGGATCATGGTGTACAGTAATCAGCTCTAGACACATATAGGATCATGGTGCAGTAATCCAGCTCTAGACACATATATAGGATCATGGTGTACAGTAATCCAGCTCTAGACATTATAGATTTCAAGGTGTACAGTAATCCAGCTCTAGACACGTATAGGATCATGGTGTACAGTAATCAGCTCTAGACACGTATAGGTTCAAGGTGTACAGTAATCAGCTCTATAGACACGTATAGGATCAAGATTACAGTAATCAGCTCCTATGGAGCACGTATATAGGATCCAAGGTGTACAGTAATCAGCTCTAGACACGTATATTAGGATCCAAGGTGTACAGTAATCCAGCTCTAGACACGTATAGGATCATGGTGTACAGTAATCCAGCTCTAGACACGTATAGGATCAAGGTGCACAGTAATCCAGCTCTAGACACGTATAGGATCATGGTGTACAGTAATCCAGCTCCTAGTGCGTATAGGATCAAGGTGTACAGTAATCAGCTCTAGACACGTATAGGATCAAGGTGTACAGTAATCCAGCTCTAGACACGTATAGGATCAAGGTGTACAGTAATCCAGCTCTAGACACGTATAGGTTCAAGGTGTACAGTAATCCAGCTCTAGACACGTATAGGATCATGGTGTACAGTAATCCAGCTCTAGACACGTATAGGATCATGGTGTACAGTAATCCAGCTCTAGACACGTATAGGATCATGGTGTACAGTAATCCAGCTCTAGACACGTATAGGATCAAGGTGTACAGTAATCCAGTTCTAGACACGTATAGGATCATGGTGTACAGTAATCCAGCTCTAGACACGTATAGGATCATGGTGTACAGTAATCCAGCTCTAGACACGTATAGGATCATGGTGTACACGTAATCCAGCTCTAGACACGTATAGGACCATGGTGTACAGTAATCCAGCTCTAGACACGTATAGGATCAAGGTGTACAGTAATCCAGCTCTAGACACGTATAGGATCAAGGTGTACAGTAATCCAGCTCTAGACACGTATAGGATCAAGGTGTACAGTAATCCAGCTCTAGACACGTATAGGATCATGGTGTACAGTAATCCAGCTCTAGACACGTATAGGATCAAGGTGTACAGTAATCCAGCTCTAGACACGTATAGGATCAAGGTGTACAGTAATCCAGCTCTAGACACGTATAGGATCAAGGTGTACAGTAATCCAGTTCTAGACACATATAGGATCATGGTGTACAGTAATCCAGCTCTAGACACATATAGGATCAAGGTGTACAGTAATCCAGCTCTAGACACGTATAGGATCAAGGTGTACAGTAATCCAGCTGTAGACACGTATAGGATCAAGGTGTACAGTAATCCAGCTCTAGACACGTATAGGATCAAGGTGTACAGTAATCCAGCTCTAGACACGTATAGGATCAAGGTGTACAGTAATCCAGCTCTAGACACGTATAGGATCATGGTGTACAGTAATCCAGCTCTAGACACGTATATTAGGGTCAAGGTGTACAGTAATCCAGCTCTAGACACGTATATTAGGGTCAAGGTGTACAGTAATCCAGCTCTAGACACGTATAGGATCACGGTTTACTTTTAATACTGTACATGAAATAAAACTACAAAATACCTCAAAGCAGACAACAAACTGCCACAGTCTTGCAAGAGAGAGCAATTATCATCTTTCAATGTCAAGTCACACAATCGATACTCCTCTTGCCGTGTATTTCTCAACTAATTCCGTGTATTTCTCAACTATTTCCGTGTATTTCTCAACTATTTCTCAACACCAAAACTTACCAAGAACTATTATGAGTTGAACTGATAATTCCCTCACTGACAACTTTGGTAATATGATAAAATCCCCAATGAGAAAACGCTATGACTTATGGGAGTTTGTTAGCGTTAAAGATTATGGTCGATCCCTTATTGTGACTAAAATGTTCGAGTGGAAAAAACAAAGATGTTGATGCCTAGTGTATTTACAAATCTAAAATATGCGAAGATTATTAATAATATGTACATCACAACACTGACACAAACATGAAGACATTATTTAAAATTATTAGTCTTATTTAATATCTTGTGTATTGTGTGTGTGTGTGTGTGTGTGTGTGTGTGTGTGTGTGTGTGTGTGTGTGTATCGTCCTTTTTATTTACCCTGCTTATTTTGTTCCCCGCCCCCTCTTAGATACACAGTTTGTGATCAATACATTAGTGAACATCCTTCTTGAGAGAGGTTCGCTTTTGTTGGTGGTCGTACGAGGCTCACACCCTGCTCTATATTATTATACTGTGGCGTAGGAGGGCTCTTCATTGTGGCCACACCACCTTACCGCACTCTTCTTCACTCTACACAATAGATTCTCTGCTCCAAACCCATCAATAATCTTCATTGTATCGCGCGTGCCTCCCCCTCCCTCCCCCATACACACGGCACCAGGGGCTTCCTGCTGACGTGAGGCCACCGTCCCCCACCTACCGTGTCCATATACTTTTCATGTCCCTCCACTACCCAACCTTTCACACAAAATACCTTGTTCTAACCTTGATTACTCTACTTACTCATTCAGGTATCCCTCAAGGTCATTAATTCCCACTACAGCAACCTTCTATGTCGTCACTCACACTACACAAAGTACATAATAGTGGGCTTCCTCCCTCTCGTCCACCGCTGACATCACCCAAATGACTTAAGTACACAACACCAACATGGCATTTTATTTTTTTTTCTCTATCACTGACCCTCCTGTACACGAGGAGCCACACGTAGACGCACGCATATGGATGGTTCACCGGGTAAATAATACATCACTACGCTGTGTTGGGTGAACATATTCTCTGTCACCATTAGCGGACATTAGAAGAAGTTGGGGCCTGGGAGGTAAATTTTAACAAGTGCTTGGTCTTTAATTCAACTGCTATATAATCCCGTATAGCTAATTAATATTTACACGTATATCAAATTCATTTTGACAAACAGAATAAACGATGGAAAATTCAGCAAATGTTCTTGAATGCGTTTTTGCAAAGCTGATATAACAATTAATGTTAAATCCTGACATTAGTTTTGTTTTATATTAGATTACTTCTTTGTGGCCTAAGATAAAAAATAGTTAAATTTTAGTAACAGGAGCAGATGTTCACCAGTGTGTGTGTGTGTGTGTGTGTGTGTGTGTGTAATAATAATAATAATAATAATAATTAACGGTTTATTGAAAGACCTTGGCAACCAGAAGGCTGAAAATATACAGTTACATATTTGGGGAATGGGTTTCGAATTACAAATAATATACAAGTAACATAAGTGACACAAATAAGACATATAATAACTAGATGGGGAAAAGCTCAAACTACAGTTCATTTTAACATAGTGACAGTGCAAGGAGTAGTGTTTACTGGGAGTGAATACACTGGTTTATTACAAGTTATTGATAATTTTTACAATGGTTGGGACTGGGGCTGTTCTTATAGCGATCAGTTCGTGCACGTATGGGCTGGATGCGGTTGTGGTGTCGAACCGCAATTCGCGGACGAGGGACCTTGGGTGGTAGTAGGAGCCGGTGTCGAGGATGGTGCAGAAGCTTCTCATCAAATTTGCAGATGAGGTCGTGGTGATGGTCAGAGAGAGCCGAGAGGGTCCGTGTGTTGAGCGCTTCCTGCTATGTGGAGTAGGAAGGGGAGAGAATAAACTTGCACGCATTTTTTCTAGGTGTTTACGTTGTGTGGCATTTAGGAAGGAAGACCAGGTAGGGGAGGCATTGGTGAGCTTGGGAGAGTATGAATGTTGTGTAAACTGAGGAGCTCGTGTGCAGGAACTCCGAGGGACTTGAGTCGGCGGAGGAGGTGGAGCAAACTGGAGGATTTGACAACTTCACTGACGTGTGGTTTTCAATTTAGCTTGTTGTCTATGGTGACGCCGAGGAGCTTCGTGGAATCTACAACCTGGAGTGTGTTCGGACCTAGAGTAATGGAAGGAGGTGGGACAATGTCGGAGGAGAGGTTGATGTGCATAACCATGGTCTTGGTATGGTTGATGTGACATGGTTGTTGGTGGCCAGTTTTGGAGACTGTTCAATAAATCCTGAAGGGCGGTATAGTTGGGAGCAGAATTGTTGACGCTGATCCCAATGGTGGAGTCGTCGACATATTTCCAGCGAGCAGGGGTTTCTCTTAGGGCATCATTGATGAGCATAAGGAAGCAAGTGGTCCCATTTTGTGCCTTGGGGGACGCCACAGGTGAGTGACTGAAGGTGGAGACAGCCCTCAGGCGTACAGCTTGGCGTCGGTCACTGAGGAAGTCTGTAAGCCATGGTATAAGACTTCTCCGAAGCCGAGGTCAATAGCTTTGTTGATGATTATATTGTGGTCGACTAGGTCGAACGCTTTAGTGAAATCAATGAAGGCGACAGCTATAGACGTGTGTGTGTGTGTGTGTGTGTGTGTGTGTGTGTGTGTGTGTGTGTGTGTGTCTGTGTGTGTGTGTGTGTGAAATGTTTTTACAAGTACGGTATAAAACCCCACGTGAAGTGCTCCTGAATAGTACTGCGATAATGATTTCAACAGTGAATACAATATCTATTCCATAATTAAAGTCACCTACACATATTCATAAAACAATTCATCAAACCGTGTACAGTACAGTATACTACTACGGAAAATGAACCGTGTAAAATGATATCAAGGGTTGTTATAACCATCGAATGAACCCTAAATAATTATGTGAATCACTGAATCACCTGAAGACTTCACACCCCAACTGATTTCACTCGAAGATTAACCACCATAGCGCTACATGGCGGGTTAGGTTAGGTTAGGTTTAAAGTCAGGTCAGATTTTCAGAGGTTAGGTTCGGTTTGGGTAAGTTAGGTTAGGTTAGTAGATCTTCAAGTGAAATAAGTTAAAGTGTTTAATATTCACGTGATCAAACTCAAGATTGACTCGAGTGTTTCGTAGCTGCGTGACCAAAGTGATTATCGCCAGGTCTTAACTCCTTATTCACCGCTACTCATTGCCAAACAATAATGTTATTCCAAGGTCGGTGTGTCGCCAGATTACAGTACTGTACCTTACAACTTTACTGCCTTTGAGTCATGGTAACTTTCTACCTTTAAGAGTCATAATAATTTCACTATGCCTTTGAGAGCGCCAACACCTTTACTTAGGTTTCAGGGAATTTTTATTTGACCTGACCTTATTTACTTTATTTGCCTAATGACCACCCACTAGAGGCTGCCATGCCCAGGGAAGGAGGCCAGTAGCCTGTGTAGGATCCCTCAAGGAGAGAGAGAGTTAGCAACGCTAAGTGGTAAACGCAGGAGTGGCGCTAACTGTACGCTTTATAATTCCCAAATCTCGGTTTGCTTTTCTCACTTGTTGCGTCGCCTTCAGTGAATGATCTATCACAACGCAAGACCATTCTCCGTATCGACAGTAACCAGGAAAGTGTTATTAACAGAATAGTTGTGGTTATGGTTGTTGTATCTTTCGTGTTCGTGTCGGGTCTCGTAGTTCGTAATGTTTAAGAACATTTGATCAGCTAAATCAGGTCTTTCTGCAGTGTTGCGACATTATCTGCACTTGCTACCTTCCCCAATATTCAACAATTACAAAATAATATTACCTAAAAGTTCTAATATTTCATAACCTGGAAAACACCAGAGGAAATTCTTGATGAAAAAACGATTTGAGCAATAAAAATACTAATTAAAATTATATCGCATGTGATTAAGTTCGGCTTTTGATTAATTAGATGGATTAACTCAAAAAACTGAAAAAAATTCATTAATATGTTTGCGAAAACTAATGGGAATGTTGAAGCCATAAACTATATGATAAACTTTGCATTTTTAATAGATCAAATAACTAAGCAATTACTGTTAAATTAAATATAATTAACTAATTATATAACACCAGTGCATGATCAGGTTTGGTATAACATAATCGAAAAAAATACAAATTAATTTGGTCTACAAAACAGTCTTGTCAATACAGTACAAAAACATTATAAATGTGCCTACAGTATTATTACTGAAAATCAAAAGTAAATTAATATTACTTAACCTATTAATTAAGAATGAAAATTTATTTGTGCATTTGTTAAAATATGGTGCCACTACGTACGAAATTACAGTAAAATACAATGCAAAGAAAAGCGTTCTATGTCGGCAGAGAAAAGAGGTACTGTACTAGGCTGGAACGATAGCGTCTGAAATTCAAGATCTGAGTCACACACAAGCTTGACGTTTCGTAAAAGTCTAAAGGGACACATTACGTATCTCACAATGGAGTTAACTCTTAGAGTGTATATAGACCAGTATTTAACATATGTCACAATGGTCTAACACTCTTAAGCCAGAATTAAATTACGTTCACAAGTGTCGGTTCCAAGTCGAGGTGAAGCCACTGCCGCAGAGGAACTCAAACCACTTGGCATGAACCGCAATACTCGCAGACAATGAACCCAGGAGAAGGGGCGGGAGTGAAGAAGAGGGAGAGAGAGGGGGGAAGCAGAAGGAGGAAGAGACAAAGGGAGGAAGGAAGGGAAGGAGTGAGGAAGAGAGAAGGAGTGAGGAAGAGAGAGGGAATGAGTAAGGAAGAGAGAGAGAGAGGAAGGGAGGAAAGGAGGCAGGGAGTGAAGAGAGAGAGGAAGAGGAGGGAGTTAAGAAGAGGAAGAGAGGGAAGGAGGAAAGAAAGGAAGAAAGAGAGTGTTACATACTGAACATAAGGTGTGCAATAAGAGGCAGACGTGGCAAGACTACTGTGTAATCAAACAGTTCAATTGAGCGTTGCTTCCACCACACTCTTGTCCAAACCATTTACTCCAGAGATGTCGTGTTGATGTTATGATGTGTTACTGACCTTCAACATTAACTGAGGTCTTCAAGTACGTATTGTAGATTAATAATTACACAAGTGATTAACAGTTAAAGATTAAAGAGAATGCGTCCTCGTGCTGGTTGTCGTCCTCGTGCTGGTCGTCGTCCTCGTGCTGGTTGTCGTCTTCGTGCTGGTCTTTGTCCTCGTGCTGGTCCTCGTCCTCGTGCTGCTCCTCGTCCTCGTGCTGGTCCTCGTCCTCGTGCTGGTCCTCGTCCTCGTGCTGCTCCTCGTCCTCGTGCTGGTCCTCGTCCTCGTGCTGGTCCCGTCGTCCTCGTGCTGGTCGTCGTCCTCGTGCTGGTCCTCATCCTCGTGCTGGTCCTCATCCTCGTGCTGGTCCTCGTCCTCGTGCTGGTCCTCGTCCTCGTGCTGCTCCTCGTCCTCGTGCTGCTCCTCGTCCTCGTGCTGGTCGTCGTCCTCGTGCTGGTCCTCATCCTCGTGCTGGTCTGATCCTCGTGCTGGTCCTCGTCCTCGTGCTGATCCTCGTCCTCGTGCTGCTCCTCGTCCTCGTGCTGCTCCTCGTCCTCGTGCTGCTCCTCGTCCCGTGCTGCTCCTCGTCCCCGTGCTGCTCCTCGTCCCCGTGCTGCTCCTCGTCCTCGTGCTGCTCCTCGTCCCCGTGCTGCTCCTCGTCCTCGTGCTGGTCCGTGTCCTCGTGCTGCTCCTCGTCCTCGTGCTGCTCCTCGTCCTCCTGCTGGTCGCCGTCCTCGTGCTGGTCCTCGTCCCCGTGCTGCTCCTTGTCCTCGTGCTGGTCCTCGTCCTCGTGCTGGTCCTCGTCCTCGTGCTGGTCCTCGTCCCGTGCTGCTCCTTGTCCTCGTGCTGGTCGTCGTCCTCGTGCTGGTCCTCGTCCTCGTGCTGCTCCTCGTCCTCGTGCTGGTCGCCGTCCTCGTGCTGGTCCTCGTCCCCGTGCTGCTCCTTGTCCTCGTGCTGGTCCTCGTCCTCGTGCTGGTCCCCGTCCTCGTGCTGGTCCCCGTCCTCGTGCTGGTCCTTGTCCTCGTGCTGCTCCTCGTCCTCGTGCTGGTCCCCGTCCTCGTGCTGGTCCCCGTCCTCGTGCTGGTCCTTGTCCTCGTGCTGCTCCTCGTCCTCGTGCTGGTCCCCGTCCTCGTGCTGGTACCCGTCTTCGTTATTAAAAACAATATACAATGTTGACCAATGTTTTTGTTTTTTTTAACGTGTAAGATTCCCAGGTCAATGTCCCACTTGACCACACACACACACACACTTGATAATCTCTCCTCGAGGATGTACATATAAAAACTCTCCCGTGAACACCAGTCTTTATGGAGTCGTGGCCGAGGAGTTACAAAGATTATGACGTCCGTATTATTAAACATCTACCCTGGAAGAGGGTTGTCGTGTTTCAACCCGAGTTTAAACTAAATGAGTGCTGAGGGACACCGCAGTACAATACCTAACCGGGTGGTATGGCGGCAAAATTAACTAGATGTTTAATGATACGGACGTGGGTGTTATTTTTGGCCCTTGAATGGTGCTAAGATGTAGTCTCAGTGTACTTTAATGCACTCGATGTCCTGTTACGAGTTAAATTCAAGTTGAGAACCTTTGAGAATATAGACTCTGGAAAGTAAACAGTGAAGAGCCTCTAATTCCGATGATAAGAAAAATGGATCCTGTAAAGATTAGACACTCTAGTTTATTTAAGCTTCTGATAAACCACCCAAAAACTCACCTAGCCTAACTTACACTAACCTAACACTAACTTAATCCTAACATACTACTAACCCTAACATAACATTAATATAACGCTAACCTTACCTAACAATATCCTAACCTTAACCAAAGCTAAACTAACACTAATCCAAACTTAACCTTAACCTAAAACTAACTAACCCACCCGTATTAACGTGTATAATCTTATAGTAAAGTAAATTAGGGTGTCTTAACTTCACGTGATTCAGACAAAACATGTTTCACCAGCCAGTGCAGTAATGACATGTTCCTCACAACATAAAGAAAGTGACAAGCCACAAGAACCCACAACTTTAGTGACAATGCTATACTTACAGTACTTCCTTGACGAGTAGTCTAGACTCTTTAGGTAATTATGGTCCTCATTTAGCTGTGAGAGTTACGGGGTCATATGAGAAGGGGGGGGGGATTACAAAGTGCTACAATAATTGTTTTGGAACACTTGTGTGTGTGTGTGTGTGTGTGTGTGTGTGTGTGTGCACCCAGGGTGGTGTAATGCGTCTAGTGTGGCAGCACTATTTTAGTGTTAAGGTACAAACACTGATTGCTCCTTCTCGCTTTCACCTGCGGCCGCTGGCTAGCCCTCGTGGCGAACAGGGAAGCAACATGCATAAGTGTTCCCCTGCCAGTACACAGCCTCTTCACCATCAAGACTCCTGCTGTGCCTCCTCGTGGCAACACACCGTAACTGGGTGCCTCGTGGGCCCAGGCTAGACCAGCAGGGGTTCTTGGAGTAGCAGTGGTCCCCAGAGGGATGGCGCCTAGGACCACTGGCATATGGACACGTTCTGGCGCCTACCAGCCATTGCCCCGCTGCCTTGCGGATTAACCTTGGCATGTATAGGGCTACGGGAGTAAACCCCGAACAAAATATCTGTGGTGGAGCACTGCATCAGGCAAACATGCTTATAGAGCTCCAACAAGACCCCAACGGTGGTGTAGGCGGAAGAGGTGACCACCGTGGAAACCCACCGACTGCACCAGTGCTCGAAGGCAATGCCTGATGGACAGGCTAATAAGGCGAAACCCAACAAACTGGGCTATCGGCAGTCCCTTACAACTCTCCCTGTCCCAAGTCGTTGCAACACTTGTACCACTGGACCAGGAGAAGGGAGAGCCAAGATGTGTGGTTGTAGCCTGCGCGCCTGCTTCACCACATAAATCAACTCACGGTCAGCCATCATCCTGTTCATGATACCTCTCATCATCATCAAAACCCCTATACCCCCAAAAGTTCTATGGCAACGGATGAGTGGCGACGTGGACAGGCAGAGATGACTGCCGGGAGTCTCTAGTCACAACTCTGTACATGGGAGACACAGATGGTCGTTTATGCACTGAGATCTAGGCAGCAGTGCAATCCGGTCCTGTCTGTGCGACTGAGCAGCCCTTACGAGGAGCCACTGTGCTCACCCCACATGGGGAGGGGGCTAGAAAAGGTGCCCTAAACATAGCCTGCTTAAAAACCCAACCTGACTGGGCAACCGCACCCAGTAAGGTCATCCATATGCGATCGAAAACACAGTATAAATCACAGATCCAAACAAAAACAAACCATACAACCTCTTATGGTCGCTGCATGGAATGTCAGGACCCTTCTGGATACTGGCACAAATGAGTGTCCTGAAAGAAGAACTGGTCTTGTGGCAAAAGAGCTGGCTAGGGATAACGTCGACATAGCAGCTATCAGTGAGTCCCGGCTCCCAGATGAGGCCCAGTTTACAGAACGGGGGTCTGGCTATACCTTCTTCTGGAAGGGTAAGTCTGCTGCGGGGAGAAACCGCATTTATAGAGTTGGCCTTGCCATCCGCCAAGGCATCCTACACAGGCTAACTGAAATGCCTATTGGGATCAACGAGCGCCTCATGGCGCTTCAAGTCCCACTGAATCACTCAAGTCATGCCTTTTTCATCAGTGCATACGCCCCAACACTGGATGCAGAGGATGAAATCAAGGAGACCTTTTACGCCTACCTTGACAGGGTGCTAACCTCTATCCCCAGAGAAGACAAGGTTGTGCTCCTTGGCGACTTCAATGCCAGAGTTAACAGAGATGCTAGCATTTGGCAGGGAACCATTGGGTGAAATGGACGAGGTAAGTGTAATGCCAACGACCTACTCCTCCTCAGCAAGTGTGCTGCGCACAGCCTCACTATCACCAATACCTTGTTATAGACTGGCCGACAAGCTCAAGGGTTCGTGGCAACACCCACGATCCAAACACTGGCATCTCATTGACTACACCATTGTCAGAGAAAGAGATCGCCGATATGTCCTCATCACCCGTGCCATGCGTGGCTCAGACCACTGTGACACTGATCATCAACTTATCAGAGCCAAGCTCTCACTTCACGTCGCCCCAAAACGGCGAAGGCAGCAAACCTCCAGAAGAGTTTTCAATACTAAGCGTCTGGAGGACCCAGCTGTAGCACATGCTTTCAGAGAGCAGCTCGAACATGGGCTTATAAACAACCCAACAGCAGCCAACGCGAATTCCAGTGCCGAATGGGATACTCTCAACACTGTTATGACAAAAATCTGCAGAGACCCTCGGCCAGATCAAAAGAATACACCAGGACTAGTTTGATGAAAATGGCCCGGCAATCAAAGTGCTGCTTTTACTGACTGGCAGGACAACACCTCAGTCTCGGACCAAAGCTGATACCTTCCGCAAGAAGAAAGCGGCACCCCAGCGGGGACTTCGCATTCTAAAGAATGACTGGCTTAAAAATAAAGCATGTGAAATACAAAAACATGCAAATCAGCACATGATGCGCGAATTTTTCAAACTCCATTAAACACTTTATGGGCCAGTCACTCGTGGCGCAGCCCCCTCCGCTCATCTGACGGTAACTTCATAATTAAAGACGACGAAGGCCTTCTTCAGCGCTGGAAAGAGCACTACCATTCATTGCTCAACCGAAACACCGATGTGGATGTCCTGACTTCCCAGCAGGTCCCTCAGCATCCAGAGCTGACCCACCTCAGCTATCCTCCATTCCTGGATGAGCTAGTTACTGCCATCAAACAGATGAAAAATAACAAAGCCTCAGGGCCTGATGGAATCCCAGCTGAGGTGTATAAAGTATTAGGACCTCTGCTTACCAGCCATCTCCACTCTCTCCTGGAGAATATATGGGAAAAGGAGGAAATCCCCCCGAGCTCTTAAAGACGCTTCCATTGTCAATATTTATAAGAACAAGGGAAACCGGTCAGACTGTGGCAACTACCGTGTGATGTCGCTGCTGTCCGCAGTTGGCAAGATTATCGCCCGAGTCCTCCTAAACAGACTTCTTCCTGAGGCGCAAAACTTCCTCCCAGAATCTCAATGTGGTTTTAAGCCATCACGTGGCACCACTGACATGATCTTTGCTGCCCGCCAGATACAGAAAAGTGCAGAGAACAGCGTCGTGATCTGTACATGGCTTTCATCAACCTAACCAAGGCCTTCGACTCGGTCAACAGGGAAGCCCTCTGGTAGACCCTCAGCCGTTTTGGCTGCCCCCCAAAATTCATCGCCATTGTGAGGCAGCTCCACGATGGCATGAACAGCAGTGTCTTGCACAACGGCACCTAGTCTGAGTTCTTCCCCATCCAAACAGGGGTTAAACAAGGGTGTGTACTGGCACCAACTCTCTTTTCCATTTTCTTGCCTGCCTTCCTTACTCGTGTCAAGTGCCAATTTAGCCAGCGGGGTGAACATCGAGTACAGGGTGAAGGGTCTTTTCAACATAAGACGACTCCAGGCAAGAACAAAGGTGTTGGCAGTTTCCATTACTGAACTTCAGTATACAGTCGACCTCACCCTTGTTGCTCACACTGAACACGACCTACAGGAGATCCTACACACCTACAAAGATGCATATGCGCACTTCGGCCTTGAGGTGAATGTACATTGTACAGTACGTAAGACTCAGATTCTCTTTCAGCCCGTCCCTGGTTCAGCCACACCTCCACCATCCATCCAGCTTAACGGTACTACCCTCTCTAATGTTACCCACTTTCGGTATCTCGGCTCCCACCTGTCCACCACTGCAGACACCGATGAAGAGATTCAGCACCACATCAGATGTGCATCTCAAGCCTTTGGCAGACTCCGTACCCGTGTCTTGCTGCACGTATATCGAGCAGTGGTCCTCCCCACCCTGCTATATGGCAGCGAGACATGGGTCACATACAGGAAGCACCTCAAGGAACTTGAAAACTTTCATCAACGTAGTCTACGTTCCATCCTCCGAGTTTGACGCACTTCTAACCTCTGATCCTGATAAAGTGACCTTGACCTTGACGCACTTTTAATCTCTGACCCTGATGAAGTAACCTTGACTTTGACGCACTTCTAACCTCTGTCCCTGATAAAGTGACCTTGACGCACTTCTAACCTCTGACCCTGATAAAGTGACCTTGACTTTGACGCACTTCTAACCTCTGTCCCTGATAAAGTGACCTTGACCTTGACGCACTTCTGACTTCTGACCCTGATGAAGTGACCTTGACTTTGACGCACTTCTAACCTCTGTCCCTGATAAAGTGACCTTGACCTTGATGCACTTTTAATCTCTGACCCTGATAAAGTGACCTTGACCTTGACGCACTTTTAATCTCTGACCCTGATAAAGTGACCTTGACTTTGACGCACTTCTAACCTCTGACCCTGATAAAGTGACCTTGACTTTGACACACTTTTAATCTCTGACCCTGATGAAGTAACCTTGACTTTGACGCACTTCTAACCTCTGTCCCTGATAAAGTGACCTTGACCTTGACGCACTTCTAACCTCTGACCCTGATAAAGTGACCTTGACTTTGACGCACTTCTAACCTCTGACCCTGATAAAGTGACCTTGACCTTGACGCACTTCTGACTTCTGACCCTGATGAAGTGACCTTGACCTTGATGCACTTTTAATCTCTGACCCTGATGAAGTGACCTTGACCTTGATGCACTTCTAACCTCTGACCCTGATGAAGTGACCTTGACCTTGACGCACTTGTAATCTCTGACCCTGATGAAGTGACCTTGACCTTGACGCACTTGTAATCTCTGACCCTGATGAAGTGACCTTGACCTTGATGCACTTTTAATCTCTGACCCTGATGAAGTGACCTTGACCTTGACGCACTTTTAATCTCTGACCCTGATGAAGTGACCTTGACCTTGATGCACTGCTAACCTCTGACCCTGATGAAGTGACCTTGACCTTGACGCACTTGTAATCTCTGACCCTGATAAAGTGACCTTGACCTTGACGCACTTCTAACCTCTGACCCTGATGAAGTGACCTTGACCTTGACGCACTTCTAACCTCTGACCCTGATGAAGTGACCTTGACCTTGACGCACTTCTGACCTCTGACCCTAGTAGTGACCATAACCTTGACACACTTCTAACCCCTGACCCTGATAAAATGACCCTGACGTTGATAATCTATAGTCCGGGGAATTCTTGTCCAAACAGGATGTGAGTAACGACCCAATGATGGTTGGGGGGCAACGTAGTGATATTACTCAACACTTGACCTTCAACCCTCATTGCAGTGACCTCGACGACACAGAAAACCTCATACGGATAATACGAGGAACACTGCTGCAGGCTCTTCGCTCTATGAAATGGCCCACTAGACAGAGAGGATGACCCCCCCCTTATTGATTTTCAAGTCAGTGAGTCCAAGGTTGATACCATTGTTGTGTTGCTTGGATGAGAGGACTTCCGTGAATGACACACAGCCCATTTTTGTTACACACGACGCCAATAACACCATCCACCAACATCCTCAACAACAGTGTGGATGCGACAGATATTGTACTCTCCTTCAATACGGTATAGTTTACCTAAGTATTATGGTGTGCAGTTTGGCTTTATAGTGACAATAACCGCTGTGTTATCACCTGCCAGCGAGGGGAAATATGTCCCTACGTAAAATAAAATGATATCCCGAGAAATTTCAGTAGCTAAATTTACTACTGAATGATCGAAGTTTCTCTCACTCTCTCAGCTCTTGTGCCGGTATATGTAATCTCTCTCAGCTCTTGTGACCGTAGGGGCCTATACATCTCTCAGCTCTTATGACGGTATATCTCTCTCAGTTCTTAATGTGACGATATATATATATATATATATATATATATATATATATATATATATATATATATATATATATATATATATATATATATATATATATATATATATATATATATATATATATACTGATAACCACAAGGAAAGAAGAAAACACGAAGTTCCCAAGCGCTTTCGTGTAATTCACATCTTCAGGGGTGAGTACAGACTGCTCACCCTGTGGTTATCAGCATGATACCTGGATCACGCGCAACTACAGTGATTTACTTGCATATATATATATATATATATATATATATATATATATATATATATATATATATATATATATATATATATATATATATATATATATATATATATATATACATATACTGTATGTTCTAGTGACGGTATGTCTCTCAGTTCAGGTGCCGCCGTAACATCTCTCCAGGTAAGGACGTGTCTCTAGTCTTAACTGTGACTCAAGACACTCACGTAAATGGCTAACGACTCAAGGAAAAACTCCAACAATAACATTCAATTATGGCATCAACAGTAAACAGAGCGACACTACAGCAAACACAGTTACACTGCCTTACCTCCACACGTTTACCTTCAGGGTGTCTACTGGCCAGACAAAATAAAATTTCCTGATTTTTACAGGATTTCCAGATGTAAATTTGACAAATTCCAGGTTCATTAATTAGGTATTTATTAAGACAGAATAACAAAATTAAAGGTTTTCAATAAAGTGGATATAATATTGGAAAGCTAATTGATGATAATTGCCACTGGAGACCGGACTGACTATTTTATTTAACCAGGTATGATCAGGATGATTATTATCCCTAGTGATGAACGTCGGCAAAGACCTTGACCCCCTTCCATATTTTTCTCCCCGATTTGCTCGATTTACGTGGGTCGACCTGGACGTTCCACAAAAGCCGGAAATCCGGCAAAAATCGAAAAATCACAATCTTGATCCAACCTATATGACTCCTGATAAATATGTGGATTAATCCACTTAAATAAAGTCACTTACTTATAAGAACAATTCATCTCTGACAATATTCATTGCAGAATTAGTAGGTATAACCTGTAATATTTGGTTATTTGGTCGTTAACATGGAATTTGTTCATAAAAGTTCAATTATTTACCTATTACATAGTGCATCATTAATTTATGGTAAGATTGACGTCAAAATAACTATATATTGAAGAGCTGAATTCACATAAAATTCCGGGATTATTTGTAAAATTCCCTGACTTTTCCAGGTTTCCAGGTTTTCCAGACCAGTAGATCTTTGCGAATAAATTGAGGACAAATTTAACATACCTTTGCGAATAATGAGGAAATCTGCTAATATGATTTCAGTGAGAGAGAGAGAGAGAGAGAGAGAGAGAGAGAGAGAGAGAGAGAGAGGGTTTTCTTCGGGGATCCTTGGTCAAACAGCCTTATTGTTAACCATGGCTGTATACCTGCACTGACTAGGACTCTAGGCACACAGGGAGCTGTCTACTCCCACTACCCTACTTACACCACACACCTACAGTGTCTACATTCATGCTGAACTGTATACCTGCTTAGTTTACATACACACTTATCCAAATGTAAACCTGTATGCCAATTTTACTGATTACATATTATTATTATTATTATTATTATTATTATTATTATTATTATTATTATTATTATTATTATTATTATTATTATTATTATTATTATTATTATTATTACATATGATAAGATATATACAGTGAAATAGGTTTAAACTGCATTGCTAGGAGCATTTAGTATTAGATTGTGCTGCCATTCTAACCTTTCACTGACTGGGAATAACTGTACTTTCTATCTAAGCTCATTGTAGATTCAACTATTCATGTCCATGGTTCAGGAGGCACCATATCCTATCCGGGCACTGTACACACACACACACACACACACACACACACACACACACACACACACACACACACACACACACACACACACACACACACACACACACACACACACACACACACACACACACACACACTACACACACTTTGACACATCTACACACATCCATGTATCGGCCTCACACACACACACACACACACACACACACACACACTGCACACACACACACACACACACGCAACACACACACACACACACACATCACATGTATCGGCCTCTTTTGTCACCTCAGAACTCACCAACCTAGGTGACATCCTTAATAACTCATATCATTGTATCATAGCTGGATGATCGTCAAACTCGATTCAGAGTGACAGCAAAGTAGTAGTAGTAGTAGTAGTAGTACGCAATAGGCCTATCCGTGCTCCAACACGCAATAAAATTTAAAGCAACTGAGGTCAAGCAAGTGGCGTACGCTGATGAGTCATCAGTGATGACCTTACAGAAGCAGGAAAAGTGGAGGACATCAAAAAATGGTGGGACCTGGTAACATCACGTGGTCCACAAATAGGGTACCACCCAAACGCCAGCAAGTCCTTCCTCATTGTGAAGCCAGAACATTATGAACGGGCAATGGAGGTGTTCGGTGGAAGTGAGGTCAAAATAACAAAGGATGGCCAAAGACACCAAGGCGCAGTAATTGGCACGACGGACTTCAAGACCGAGTACGTAACGGGAAAGGTGGATGAGTGGGTTAGGGAAATCCAAGCTCTGTCTGAGATTGCTAACACAGAGCCACATGCGGCTTTTGCGGCATTCACTCATGGAGTCAAGCATCGCTGGAACTACCTGATGCGCACTATCCCTGATATCGGACCCCTCCTCCACCCCCTGGAAGAAGCTATCAGTGTCAAGCTCATTCCCAAATTAGTGAAACACCCTCACTCCTTGCACTACCACCGAGACTGGGAGGAATGGGACTGACCAATCCAGAGGAGATTCCTGTTACCGAACATCAAAACTCAGTTAAGCTCACGGCAGCCCTCACGGACCACATAATAGCTCAGAACGCAACAGGGGAGGTGGATACCAGTGAAGTAAACAAGATTCGTAGGTCCATTACGACAGAACGACAGCACTACCAAAGTGATAAGTTGCAGCAACTGTTGCTGCAAGTACCAGAGAATTTGAAAACAAAAAGTAGCTATAGCGCAGGAGGTGGGAGCCTCGAACTGGTTAACTACGTTACCGATAAGGGCAAATGGTTTCAGTCTCAATAAACAAGAATTTACAGATGCCAGTAGAAGGTTTGCCCTCCCAATGCGTGTGTGGCTCTTCCTATGACTCCGATCATGCCATGGTGTGCAAGAAAGGGGGCTTCATATGCATGAGGTATGACGGTGAGATTTTCCAACATAGGACTTCAAATACATCCAACGAAGCCCATGTTGACGTCAGTGCTCGATGATTCTGGACGCGGGGACAGCGAGCTTTCTTCGACAACAGGATTTTTTATCTCATGGCCGCATGTCACCGTAACCTAGCTCTCGATGCTGCACACAGGAGGAACGAGAACGACAAGATAAGGGCATATGGGGAGAGAATTCAGAACGTTGATCAAGGCAGCTTCACTCCTCCAGTGTTCACAACCTCTGGTAGGATGGGACCAAGTGCAAGATGCTTCTACGCCAGACTCGCGGAGGTGATATAATAACAGAAGCAGCAGCCCAGAAGTTATGTTACAGCCTGGATGAGATGTCGACTGTCCTTCTCTCTCCTTAGGTCGACTTTGCTCTGCCTCAGGGGAACGAGAGTATCGGCCCCAAAGCCGACAACAGTTGCAGATATTGACTATGAGGCAACAGTCACTGAATGCCGCATAGATCTGCGGCTCAACTAACTAAACACAGCTAGGATAGCTACTTATGTATTAGGATATTTAATATTAAGGTAATTAAATGGTGGCGAAGGTGTGGTTATTGGGGGAGGCTGGAGGCCAAATAAAAAAAAGTAGTAGTAGTAGTAGTAGTAGCGTGTATGTGTGTGTGTGTGTGTGTAATAATAATAATAATAATAATAATAATAATAATAATAATAATAATAATAATAATAATAATAATAATAATAATAATAATAATAATAATAATAATAATAATAACAATAATGATAATAATAATAATAATGATAATAATAATAATAATAATAATAATAATAATAATTATAATAATAATAATAATAATAATAATAATAATAATAATAATAATAATAATAACAATAATAATAATAATAATAATAATAATAATAATAATAATAATGATAATAATAATAATAAACGGTTTATTAATAGAGCTGCAGCCAGTGGCTGAAAATATACAGACTTATATTTGACTTAGACGTGTGTGTGCGTGCGTGCTTGTTGAACGTAGTTTTAGATAACCCGTGAATCAGATGGAATTTATCAGGTTCTTGTGGTTTATAGAAATATTATAAAAAAAAATGAATCGTGTACAAGGTGAAATTTTTTAAGCGTGATTCATCAGTCATGTATAAAGATATACGAGCTTCAGGTATTTACGTCCTCACTAATTCAACAAGTCGCCGTCAACACCACCAGTAACAACTTTCTTGTGTACAGGAGGGATCACAACACGTGTAGCGGTGTATCAAACACTGCCTGCCTGTCAGTCTCTCTCCCTGACCACAAGTGTCCACCCCACCAGCCTAGTCATGACCGCTATCATAAACACACCTGTCTGTAATTCAACCTCGTCCACACTCCCATTCACACTGACCCGGAAAAGAATAATTCTAATATACCATATAAAAATTTTATGCAATAGAAGGTAGTTATACCCAGCCTATGAGAAATATTTTCAAACAATTTTTGCACGTGATAATGCGTGGGCGTGTTCACTGCAGCTGCTTGTCAGTACATCTGTTTACACAGCTAAGTCTTCTCACACTGTCTCTGATAACTCATGCATCTTGAGTACAATTAGGCTTTAAGTTCTCCTCCTGCAACTACTCGATATGAAATTTATAGTCACTGTTAATATGTTTACTGAATAAATGCAGACATTGGAGTACGGAGACTCTTCTACTATAACTCTCACGGCATCCCTTCCACTTATTGCTTAATAAAAAATCCTTAATCTAAACGCCCATTGTTTTGCGAAGGGTATGATTTTACCACATCTTCATGTTAAAATACGAGTGTTCACATAAGTAAGGTGCCTGCAGATACGGTCTTGAGATGGTTCATGATCATGGCAGATTATCTCCAACAGACGACCATCCTGGGACTATCAGGGTCTACACCCAGGTTTACACTGACAGCTGAGAGTAGTCTCCAAAAGTCGTCTCAAATTATCATCAAACTGTATACGCTGTAACATAAAAATTCTCTCTGATATTACCCCAAAGGAAAACTGCTTGCATCGCCTTCCGTACCAATATTGCGGTGCCGGTTTGCCTAGCATCGCGCAAGCGCAAAAACATCAAGATCAATCCGCTGCCACTTTTTTATTTAACTTCAAATTTAATCATATGTATCACTCGTCTAAAAACCAATAACGTGACTTAGAGATACAAATAATGTTAATGTACTAAAAGTATTATTCATTACAACACAAAATATCAATAAATGAGAGAGATTATGGCAATAGAATATCATATATGGCGGTCGCTGGCACTCCCGCTTGTGGGCGCTAGGGGGTGGTGGCCGCGTTTCCAGCAGAGCCGTCTGGGCTGTGGTCGTGTCGACATTGAGGAGCGGCCACACCACACCCGGCCTTCACCATCACCGCTACAACCACATGCGGATGGCTCCTCTCCACGTGCCCGAGCATGGAGAACCCATCGTCTAGGCTCCAGTGTTTTGTGTCATTGTCAAGATTGTATATTATGAGCATAGGCATATTTACACACTCTGAAAATTAAATATATTACTAAATTCGTGAAACTTGAGTGGTACTTGAGTTACGCAAAGCAGGAGTACAAACTGTACTCTAGTCATTGTACACTACCGTAGTGGGTATTGGTGTTGAATTGTACGAGTTGTAATAAAGGTTGTCGTAGACGAGAGGTAGTGTTGTGTTGTACCTGAAGTGTAACTGTGCACACGCGGGTCAAGTGTGAGTGTAGCGCCTGAGTGTCAGTACACGTGTATGTGCACAGTTGCAAGTGTTACGGTCTCTCACCAGTGTTACTACCCCGTCACTCCACGTTCACCATCACCAGTGTTACAACCCTTTAAGCAATAACGTCCGTGCTCAGTTGTCTGGTACGACAGGTTACACGTGTATACTCTGGTAGTGGCGAGTGTTGGGACCCGCAACACGTGCACCTGGTGAGTGTTAGGGCACGTGACACGTGTACGTGTTCCCTCGCAAGTGTCACCAGCAGCCAGACAGGGAAATATTGACCGTGGGCGGAGGCTGCCCGCAGGTGGGCGTGATGCGTCCACACGACCCCGCCCAGCAGCAGGCATCCTCAGGTTGGGCGAGTCCACGGGCGTGGTGAGCCTGGCCGCCATGACCTGGGTGAAGGCCCCTCCGGGCGTGCCCCCAGCCCAGCCCCTCCTGCTGCTGCTGGTCCTCCTCACGCCGCTTCTCTACACTCCAGGTTAGTTCCTCACGTCATTACCCCCATGTAGCACCTCCCCACCCAACCCTTACACTACCAGTACACAGTCAACACTACACAGTCCGCCTACAGTACGGTACCTCAACTCTTAACATGACCCCTTCACACGTTCTCTGCAATACATCGGCACTTTACCATAAACACGTCTACAATTCAGTATGATTACAACTGTACGTGAGTCACGCCTACATCTCGGTGTCATTCCCCCTACCTGCCACGCCCACCCCTCACTTCCATCACGCCTTTATATGCATGTCGTATATGCCCACACTTGTGTCATCATTAATTCGCGTACCTTGTCATGACCATACCCAGTGCCATGACAGCTACACACCATTGATGCTCACATCTTAGTGCCATCTCACACATACCTTTCGTGTCCATATCAGTCATCATAACTACTGGTACATGCATCCTGTTACGCCCACTCCTCAGGGACATTACACCTGCACATATCTATAAGCCCGTGTCTGCCACGACCACAATAATTATTTTACTGGTAATTAGCTCATGACTCACACCTGTCACATAGGTTATCTGGATTACGCTATACACAAGAAGGTATATACCCTGCCTCCTTTACGTGACATGACAGCTCACACGTGCCAGTCGTGACGATGCTACGTATAGTTTACCCCGCCCAAACGTCTCGTGTAGACATGACACCACGCCCACTAAGCTCACCTGACACTATGTAACACACTACACACATGCTTCCTGTACCTGTGCCACGCAATACTCCCAAATAATACTTTTTGCGATTACACTACAGTGATCCGCCTGCACACCCCTAGCACCCTCCCGGACATACGTGACTGTATACGTTTGGTAAAGTCTCATACTTCCTTTAACACATCGAGCTCAAGGTTCTCTCTTCATCTGCAACCTGACATTGCACCACCCCTCATCTACATCAACTTATCGCCTTTTCTAATCAAAGTCCATCGAGTCGTCTCACGTGTTTTGTTAGGCCAGTACCTGTACATTTTATACAGTATCACTCAAAGGCTCCAAAGTTCTCAAATTTGTTGCATCTCTCTCACTAGCTTCTGTGCTCACTTGCTACCCCCCCCTCCCCCTACTATATACTGTTTTTACGTCAATTTTCAAACCACATCCTTTTCAGTCATGTTGCCTCTTTAGTGTGTATTTCTGTTCATCTTCTTATATGTACTTACCCTATGTTAATATCCATTGCTACATAATACCTAACATTTTCATTTTCTACGTGTACATACTTCCCATTTGTTCCCATGGGCATGACTACTCACCTGCTCTTAACACTCATACCCACTGGTCTCCCATGTCCAGCCATACAACACCCAGCTAGCGTTATGCCCATTAATTCTTATACACCATTTATCTATTGACCCATGTACTACCCCTTACCACACATTACCAACCCATGTTATTGTTAAGATACCATACCACCTTCTAACCAAGTCCCATGTCCACAATATACTGTCCATGTTTCACCCAAAACTAAAGGCTACATCTTCTTTAATGCCACCTACTGCCTCACGGCCTCTATAGCCAGCCATATAGTGCTCACTTTTTCTCGCCTTTTTATACCTATAGTGCTCACTTTCTCACTTTTATACCCATAGTGCTCACTTTCTCACTTTTATACCCATGGTGCTCACTTTTCCTCACTTTTATACCCATAGTGCTCACTTTTCCTCACTTTTATACCCATAGTGCTCACTTTTCCTCACTTTTATACCCATAGTGCTCACTTTTTGTACCTATACAGTGCTTACTTTTTCACCTTTTATACACATACAAACTTCACCTTTTTTCACATTTTTGTATATGTTAATAAAGTTCCAACCCGTTTGGTCTCATATCCATGTATACTGTCCGATGTAGTTCCCATGTACTCTAATCAATAACCATATATCCTTTTAACCTTTTTTTTCAGTAGACGTGTAATAATTGTACTGTACTGACCTTAACCCCTCTCAGACACACAAGATTCTAAAGAGGAAAAACATTGGGAATTTAGTTATCATTCCCAGCCTGAAAGTCAACGGGATAACTCGGTCCACAAGAGAGAACAATGCATCTATCCCCCCCCACCCCAAAAATAAAATAAAATACATATATGCTAATTACATCAACATGAAATAAAATAACGAGAACTTAAATCATGATAAACTATAATAAATGGTGAATGATATATGGTAACTTTTAAGATTTCCTGCAAAAAATATATGGGTTTAAATGAACACTATTCTTCCCTTCTCAACTACCACAGCTGGTGTAAGATACCAACCCACTCGAACATTAAAAAAAAAATCAATATGTTACTTCCACATCACACTGGTAATGGTTTGATGACTAAAGAGCCCTTCCGTTTTTGTTTTCATTGCCAACAGATTAACAACAGTATCTCAAATATACAAGTACAGTATTAACGAGAGCTCGTAATTTTAACATAAAAAAATCATCTTTAAGTTTTCCCTTTGACTTACATAGCATGAACTAGTGTCGTAAAACTAAGTTAGTTTTAGTATGTTTTAGTCTGGTCGTTAGGAAAATAAAACAGACTAATTAACTATGAAGAAACCACACGTGATTCTCCCGAATTGAGTCTAAAGATCTGCTTCGGTTCATAGTGTCGTTTGTTATCTAAAAAATGGAATCGGTAGGAGAGAAGCTTCTATATAATGTACAGTACAGTCAACTACTGAAGTCTGTTCGCTTCTCCCCCTGAACCACGAACCCCGAGATTCAGACTTATTGATAGAATAATGTATTAGTTTACTGCTTCGGGTTCACGAGTCTGAATCTCGGGATTCGTGGTCCAGGGGGAGAGGCGAACAGAGTTTAGTAGTTGACTGTACAAGTATAAGAATTTGTCACGACTTTGATCGTTACTGTATACATACACAAGACCTCGCTCAATGTAAGGGAACTTCAGTTAACATTAACCTTGATCACTTGAGGGTACACAGGCATGTACTGTACCTACAATGTGTCTCAGCACTATCTTTAAGTCCGCTCTACTAACCAGGGTAAATTCCGGCAAAAAAAATTTAAATAAAAACATTTGGCGAAGGTTTTTGTTAAAGGGATCATGGTGTCCTTGCTCACAAAGAGAGTTCAAATGTTATAACTTGAAAATTGTTATTTGAACGTCAAGTTTGACTCAGATTCATTTATGGAATTTCCAGATCAACCAAACACAGTACAGTATATTACGGTATTTGTCAATAAGAGCTACACTTAATTTTGTAATACAAGAGATACTACTTACCTGGGCTGGTGTGAAGCTAAACCCACCCGTGACAACAAAAATATAAAACATCAACTTTTTACAAGTCCAGTGAAAATAGTGATGAAAGATTAACTAGTTTAAGGCGGAAATGAAGAAGTGAAAACCCACAAACTACACATATATATACTGTTTTTGAACAAGGTTATATTTTTCATCTCATGCTACGGGTATGTCCGTATGTCAGACAATATACCGTGTCCTTGCTGGAAAGGTTCACTCGTTTCTTATATGATGATGTATAGCCATTGGCGAGTGGCAGGCACTTTTTGTTACACACTACTCGAAGTGACAGGAAAAAGTTTTATACCCAGACACGACGGGGATCTACAGGGGCTCTATTTGTCAGTCCCCAACAGTGTGGACGGGCGAGGGCCAGTTTTTGTGTACCTTTAGCTACGTGCCAAATAACTTCCCCGTCCATCAGTTCACTGTAAGTGTTTCCTGGGGTCCTCGATAGCACAAAATATGAAGGTGCTCTCTCGTGTCTGAGAGCCTCCACCATTTTATACTTTATTGATTGACAGAAGTTTTACGTAATGATCTGTTTTACCGTATATATTATTTTTAATGGGTAATATATCATTAATTTTTGCAATATATAGTTATTCTGGTGACCTTAATGAGTCTGCTTCACCATAACCTGTTAACACCATACATACACTAGAATTGTTTTTAACGTGAAATGACACCATAGATGTGTGAATAACTCGTATCAGATAATTTACTGTACCTAATAAGGTCTTAATTATACAATAATCTCGTCCGGGAAATGATAGATCAAACTGTCAGTATAGAGAAGACTACTATACGACAACCCAGGTCCTGTGGTAACCATTAGATCAGCTGCTATCATGGAGCAGTTGAATTCCTCCTCCCTTAACCACACGCCAGAGAGTCATGGTTGTATGATTGTAAGGGATACAGTTTCATACTTCAGCCATTACAGAAGTTACGGATGACGGAGAAGAGAAAAAAAAATTGAGAATAGCAGTTGAAGACGCCAGTGAACATCGCAGAATAAATGAGGGTCCCGATTTTGTTCTTGACGGCAGGGACAGGTAGGTAGGTAGAGCCGCTGGCGAGGAGTTACGTAACTTAACTTTGGGTGGTGGAGGGCGCAGAGTTTTTGATCCAGGTTCGGTGATGACTGATGAGTGTTTTACCGGAGGCTAGGGTTTGGTGGGTGGTGGGGCGGCTGTTGTGGGACTTGTAAATGGCGGAGAGGTTTTAGCGGGACTTGTGGGTGGCGGGGCAGCTGTTGTGGGACTTGTGGGTGGCCGGGAGACAGTTGCGGGACTTGTGGGTGGCGGGGAGGTTTTAGCGGGACTTGTGGGCGGCGTGGAGGCTGTTGCGGAACTTGTGGGTGGCGGGGGGTGGGGTTAGCGGGACTTGTGGGTGGCGGACGGCTGTTGTGGGACTTGTAACTAACGGGGAGGTTTAGCAGGACTTGTGGGTGGGGCAGACTGTAGCGGAACTTGTGGGTGGCGGAAGGCTGTTGCAGGGACTTGTGGGTGGCGGGGAGGCAGTTGGGATTTGTGGGTGGGGGCGGCTGTTGTGGGACTTGTGGGTGGCAGGGCGGCTGTTGTGAGACTTGTAACTAACGGGAGGTTTTAGCAGGACTTGTGGGTGGCGGGCAGACTGTAGGAACTTGTGGGTGGCAGGGGAGGCAGTTGCGGGACTTGTGGGTGGCAGGGAGGCAGTTGGGGACTGTGGGTGGCGGGGGCTGTTGTGGGACTTGTGGGTGGCGGATGGCTGTTGCGGGACTTGTGGGTGGCAGGAAAGCTGTTGCGGGACTTGCGGGTGGCGGCATGGCTGTTGTTAGATTTGCGGGTGGCTTATGTGAGACCCCGGGTGGGCTATTGGACGTGTTGCAGGCTTTGGCTTAGCTGTTGTGGGAGCTGTGGATAGCGGGGAAGACTTAATAGAGATTTTGGGGTGGCGGAGTGACTGTTACGACTTGTAGGCGGCAAGGACGGCTATAGCGAATGTTGTGGGCGTCAGGATATTGCTGCATGGCCTTCTGAGTGGCAGTTGCTGCGGGTGGCGGAGCGAATGTTGCACGAGTTGTGGGTAGCAGGGTGGCTATTGCGGGAGTTGTGGGTAGCGGGCCGCCATTTGTGAGTTACGGGAGGCGGGTCGGCTTTAGCGGTAGTTGCAGGTGGCTCGGGGGCTCTAGCGGTAGTTGTGGGTGGCGTGGGGGCTCTAGCGGAAGTCGTGGGCGGCACGGCGGCTGTTACGTGAGATGTGGTTGGTGGGGTGGCTGTTGGGCGTGGTGTGGGTGGCGGGTAGGCTGTTACAGAAGTTGCGGGTCTTAGGGAGGATGTTGGAGGTACAGGAGGTGGGGCAGGATTTGAGCTAACTGTAGAGGTTGAGGAAGTTATTGATGCTTAGAAAACACTGAAACCCAAGATCTGTGTTGTAAAAGTTCAAGGTTGTCTTGTTATAGATGTTGTCTTATAGAACCAACTATATATAGTACCGCCCTTTAATTGACATTTACTCACTCAAGGCACGAAACTCATCTATATGGTGGAGTTTCTTCAGTGGAGACCTGGTGATGAGCTGTCTCTACAATAGTCTACTTGCTCAAGAGTTGTTTATCACAGTACTCCGGTAATCGAGGTGAATATCATAACAGTTCTTGCTTGGCCCAGGTGTTCTGTTGCCACAAGGTCCTGTGATCGACATGTTGTTTGTAATTATGGTTGTGAACAATGTCCCACCTCAAATTATCTAGCAGGTCGACTTGCGTTTTACCACCGCGCCTTCCTTCCCCCCTTGTACTATATAAATGGATGAGCAGTACATTACGGTATACATCTGCTGTCAGTAACGCATACCGTACCCTTCAGCAGTCAGGGTCCATTCCTCTCTGCACGAGTACTCACAGCTGGAAGTTTGATGCACGCACCCAGACCATAAAACACCAGCACGGGGCAGCCTAATGTATAGCACGTCAGTATCAACATTTACAACAGTCTATGACAGGTCAACCAATACTTTACCCACACCTACTATACATCCTCTTGTACCCGCCCAATGTTCAGGGGTCGTGTTACATCCAATTTACCACTTACGGGTACAAAATAAACAAGACTGAATAAATTAAATTTTTGTGGTTTACGCTTCATAAAATTTCTGCAATACTTCACACCGACAATGCTCTATAATATCACATTGTTCTCAGTGGGCGACTTACACGATACTATACGGTATTATGATTATGACAACTGCTGTCTTTAGTGTCAATCTTACTCCATCTGATGTTGATGCTGCTACCAAGTCTGCAGTTGTGTACCGTATAATGACAATATATAGTATAGTGACGTCATCTATATAATGATGGTCAACCTAGCACCAGGTGGGAAAGCCAGTGTACAATATTTATTTACACTAATCTTACGTTACTGGTAACCACAATCTACCGCGGCCACCGGCAGTAAAACTGCCGTGCTATGAGCACCGGACTTTTGAGAGTGCAGTCCGAAGAATACCGTAAATCATAATTATGGTGTTACCATATTAAAAATAAAGGAGTCTACTGAGTGTTGTCCAATAATAATATGGAATTTAGTTAAATTAATCAAATTTCTGAGTAGATTGTGAAAATGTTAATATAAATCCTCTCAAATTACAAATATGCAGAATTATTGCTAAATAATCGACAAATGGTGAATCGCGCTTCTGTTTGATTCCTTCACAATAATAATCTCTCCATTTTTAGTCAATAATTCTAAGACGTAATAACTTTTGATCAGTAATACTATTTGCTAATATCACTTGTTTATGACAGTGTTAAGATAATTACTTATCAATAATTCATTCAAGTATGAGGTCTGGTCAGTAGCACCGAAGGCCCAGGTCGATACTAAAACATACTTTACGGTCAATACAGTTGTGTGTATTCATAATTATGATTTATATCAATAACACTTTTTCGTCACATAGGCTAATATTAGGAATATGCGTTATTATTTAATATTTAATCAATCACTTTCAAGAATTTTATGTCAAATGAGAGCAAATGATACTGTATTCCAACTTACTTGACCTGGCAGATGCTAAATTAATATGACAAGGGTTACTGTTCTTAATTGTATGATAAACCAATAAACTAAACAAATACATCGAAAAGATACAATTTAGATGTAAACTCAAACAGACAACTTCTCCCTTGAACACTACTGTGACTCGTAAAACAGGCTGGACAAACAGCTTACCAGTGAATGGCTCAGTCAATCAACACCAAAACAGGTTCGTACTGGGTAATACATCCTTGTTAAGCCTTTGATGAATAAAATGGAGTTTATTTATTCACAGACATTCAGTTACTATTAACGCAAGTACTATTTTGGACAGACTAAATGAGGTACTGGGATAGCTGGCGACAAGAGATAAGTACATTTTAAGCGAGATTAGATTGTTGAAGAAAATCCTGTTACAATTGTTTAAACTTTTTGGACGCTGTGCACAAACATCAACAAAATATCTGCCAGTTATTCATCCTATGACACCTCAGGGGTTAGCAAGTATCATTAGAAAATATTTGCTGAGGTTAATGTACAGGTGAGAGTTGTCTGAGGCGGTAAATTTCTGGTAGGTTAGGTTACAAATTATAAACTATTTGGTGCACCTCAGCAAGGTGACACTTGTGTATTGGGGAAATGGGACTCGGAGTCTCACTATTTTTTATGAAATCTTAATGACACGAAAATTCCGAAACATACTGAAATCATCTGAATGTTAGCCTCAGCTTGCTTCACCTGAAGGTTATCCCCCGGTAGCGTGAGGGTGTTAAATCAGTAAATAAACTGTGGACTAATCTTCAGGTGATCCGCTTGCCATTAGCATAAAGCCTAATTATATGCAGCGTGGCCACATCAGCGTTCACCAACCAACTTTAAATATATTAATTTTAACAAGAGTTTTGAATAACATTAAAGCATAACTCTGCGACCCACACGAAGCTGACTAATTTGTATCAGTTAGGGACCAATAAATTTGTGAATGAAACTCCACAAGCTAAGACAAACTAGAACAATTCAATGGCAACTGCTTCTCTCCGTTACGATTTTTATTGCGTTAATTATTGGAACTTAAATCTAACTTGGAAATCTCACACGACCAATTTTCACAGTTGATTACTTCTGAAAACTTAAAATGGCGTCACTGCTAAAAATTACAGTGACCGGGAAAAATCATTTATATTTCCATTGGGCTAAGTGATTTTTTTCTTTTCCCTCGATTCTAAATAGCAAGTTCTTATTGCAAGTTTTCATTACGCACAATGTTTTACAACTTCAGTATCACCTTCAAGATATATACAGTACATCCATTTACACTTACTTGTATGGTGTGTGTATGTGAGTAGTGGTGCTGTGAGGAGACAACGTGGCCGGGTAACAACTCACTTTATAAACACAGGTTTCTGAGCTTCAACAACTACGTTCTTTAAGTTTTTACACTAATTAAGTCCATGCACTTAACAAAGGCTATCAAAACTTGAGTGTCTCGTCCTCAGCTCGCATATAACGTCATCCTCACGCTAATAATGATCATTAATACACACGAGCTGTCTTGATGACACTCTGCGGCTCCCCGTCTTATTCCAAAACTAACTTCACTATTGTTAGCTTTTTTAATATATTGGTGTTCTAAGTTTCACAAAGTTCACAGATCTTCTAAAAAATATTTTAATTTGAATAATTCAAAGTAATTTTGAGTTTCACTAAAAACCTTTGTAATTTAAAGATTACCAATATTTTCGAAAGAGTTCAGCTGTACCCTCCATAATTAACGTTTACCTGGTTCATTTACACTCACTTTATATCCTATTTTAAAATTTTATTTACTTTATTGGGAAATATTTTAGTGGATGTTATTGTCTAAAAATGTTTTTGTAACAACTAAATGAATTATGAGATAACCAAGGAAAATTTTCTTTAAGAGATGTATAAT
The DNA here is from genome assembly GCF_018991925.1 of Homarus americanus. Lineage (NCBI taxonomy): Eukaryota > Metazoa > Arthropoda > Malacostraca > Decapoda > Nephropidae > Homarus > Homarus americanus. The sequence continues at coordinate 4,669,776 of NW_024757794.1, forward strand.
ATATCATTATTGTACTTTGTACTGCTTGGAGATACTGTACTGTGTTATACTGTAAGCCACCTTATGAAGCTATTTGATTAAAACTAATGCTTGCAGAGTCAACTTTCGCAAATGACATCACGAATTACCTTTTTATTCAAATAGATAAATAGATGTAAAGCGAATAACCCTTTTTATGGGGGAGAGGCTGCAATGCTGTCATGCTATTACAAATTACACGACTTCATTAGATAACTCCGTATCTTTCAACAGTCCCAAGATGCTTTGCGAGATACATTATATAAAAGCCGTTTGTATTATGTTATATGTATCCCCTCAGTTGTAATTTAAAATTTTGTAAAAACTTTTATTCAAATGTTCTTAGTGTCTCTGAAGACCTTCCCAAAGTCATTTTGAAGTTGAAATCTCTTGACGAAACTTTGTAATTTTATCCTGAGTGAAAATATTTTCCCCCCGGCCATCAACACAGACAGGTTGGAGAGTTTCCAGAGTAGAGGCACGAGAATCCCCGCGCTAGATTAGGAATAATGGAGCCTGTGTTCCCTGGGGGCGTGTGTGAGTAAAGCCGGGTAGCCTCGTACCACCCAGGGCTACATTATCCTCTACTCCCGCCCGGTGTACCTGCCCTACCACCACCCCTGCACAACACTCTCTTGCCCCATTCAACTCGATATCATGCACTCACCATTTTTGGGCTCCGAACTTTTATGATGCACCTGAAATTAAATTTTAGCCCCTGTTTTATATTCAGGCGCGGAAAATTGCTGCATGAATTATTTAGTCCACGTCAGAAGTTTGAGATGAAGGTCGGAGGCTCCTGGCGGTCGCTTCTCCTGCTTTTAAACCCGGAAACTTCACCCGTATATAGGCTCAACCAGGAAGTTAGGTTGTGTGATAGGCTGACCGGAATACTGGTGTCAAAGTACTCGGAGAGGGATGGATTGTGTAAAGGGGTTGATGGATTATTTAAAAGGGTTATTGATTTTTTATAACCGGTGGTGTTGAGAGAAGACTACCGTGGATGGTGAGTGACGCTTCGTCACTTGAAACTACATGAGGCTAGCGCAGTTGAACCTCAGCTTAAGAACGAGATGTTGTGGGGTGGAATTGAAAATGAGAGCGGGGAGAAATGGGGTGGAGAGGTGAGGCAAGACAGGAGATTTAAGGTGAGGAATGGTGCTGGATGGTGCGGGATTCGGTGGAATTCAGCATGGGGGAAGGCTTGGGGTGGAATTCAACAAGGAACGGGGCGGGGCGCAGGGTTTAACGTGAGGGTGGGTGATGGGCGGGGCGGGGCGGGGCAGACGACGCCAGGGCCGTCATGAGTGTGCTCGGTGAAAAACATGGCCCTCCTGGAAACATGTTGGATGACGGCCAGGACGTGCAGGTCTGGCGTGGGCGGACTCTTCCCCACTCCTCCATCCCCTCCCTGTGACGTCCCCCAGTGCAGGCGCTCACCCACGCCCTTGCCACTCCCTCGGCGAAGATCCTGAAGGACATTCCATAGCCTAACCTAACCTAACCTAACTAAACCTAGCCTAACCAACCTCAACCCTTAACCTTACCCAACCTATTCTAGTATCAGTATCTGTTACCTAGTCTCATCTCCTGCCTATTGTCAAGTATCTCCTACCTAGTATCAGTATCTCCTACCTAGTATCAATATCTCCTACCTAGTATCAATATCTTCTACCCTATATCAATATCTCTACCTAGTATCAATATCTTCTACCTAGTATCAATATCTCTCCCTAGTATCAATATCTTCTACCCATATCTCTACCTAGTATCATATCTCTACCTAGTATCAATATCTCTACCTAGTATCAATATCTCTACCTAGTATCAATATCTCCTACCCTAGTATCAGTATCTCCTACCTAGTATCAGTATTTCCTACTCTAGCATCAATATCTACCTAGTATCAATATCTTCTACCCTAGTAAATATCTCCCACCCTGTATCAATATCTCCTACCCTAGTATCAATATCTTCTACCCTAGTATCAATATCTTCTACCCTAGTATCAATATCTCCTACCCTAGTATCAATATCTCCTACCCTAGTATCAATATCTCCTACCCTAGTATCAATATCTCCTACCCTAGTATCAATATCTCTACCCTAGTATCAATATCTCCTACTCGTATCAATATCTCCCTACCCATCAATATCTCTACCTAGTATCAATATCTCTCTACCTAGTATCAATATCTCTACCTAGTATCAGTATCTCCTACCTAATCAGTATCAACTTCCTATCCTAGTTAATTTGCCTGAGGCCAATTTATAGAAGAATTATGACAATATCGAAAAAGAATATGGCTAAACATATTGTTCCAGAGTGTGGTAGGGCTATATTGGGGTCCTCAGATAGGCACTTCCTTATGCCATATTGGTATTCGTAGTACAAGATTGAGGATGAGTTTCTAGGCGGTGATAAGAGGTTAAGTGGTTATTGATAGGGTGATTGAGGGCGTGGTAGTGTAGGTGGGAGGCGTGGTGATGGAGGGCGTGGTAGTGTAGGTGGGGGAGGTGATGGAGGCGTGGTGTGGGTGGGGTGATGGAGGCGTGGTAGTGTAGGTGGGAGGCGTGGTGATGGAGGCGTGGTGGTTGGGGTGGCGTGTGGTGTGGGTGGGAGGCGTGGTGATGGGGGCGTGGTAGTGTAGGTGGGAGCGTGGTGATGGAGGCGTGGTGAGTGTGGGTGGGAGGGTGATGGAGGCGTGGTAGTGTAGGTGGGAGGTGATGAAGGGCGTGGTGGTGTGGGTGGGAGTGATGGAGGCGTGGTGAGTGGGTGGGAGCGTGGTGATGGAGGGCGTGGTGGTGTGGGTGGGTGAGGGCGTGGTGGGTAGGTGTGGTGATGGAGAGCGTGGTGAGGTGGGCGGGAGGCGTGGTGATGGAGGCGTGGTGGTGTGGGTGGGGGGAGTGAGGCGTGGTAGTGTAGGTGGGAGGTGATGGTGGAGGCGTGGTGGTGGGTGGGAGGCGTGGTGATGGAGGCGTGTGGTGTGGGTGGCGTGGTGATGGAGGGCGTGTGGAGTGTGGGTGGGAGGTGATGGGCGTGGTGGTGTGGGTGGGGCGTGGTGGTGGAGGGCGTGGTGTGGTGGGTGGGGGTGGAGGGCGTGGTGTGGGTGGTGGAGGGCGTGGTGGTGTGGGTGGGAGGCGTGTGGTGATGGAGGGCGTGGTAGTGTGGGTGGGAGGTGATGGAAGGCGTGTGGTGTGGGTGGGAGGCGTGGTTGGGAGGCGTGGTGGTGGGTGGGGTGATGGAGGGCGTGGTAGTGTGGGTGGGGAGGTGATGGAGGCGTGGTGTGGGGTGGGGCGTGGTGGTGTGGGTGGTGTGGGTGGAGCGTGGTAGTGTAGGTGGGAGGTGATGGAGGCGTGGTGTAGGTGGGAGGCGTGGTGATGGAGGGCGTGGTAGTGTGGGTGGGAGGTGATGGAGGCGTGGTAGTGTAGGTGGGAGGCGTGGTGGTGGAGGCGTGGTAGTGTGGGTGGGAGGTGATGGGCGTGGTAGTGTGGTGGAGGCGTGGTGTGGGTGGGAGTGTGGGTGGGTGGTGATGGAGGGCGTGGTAGTGTAGGTGGGGAGTGGTAGTGTGGGTGGGGCGTGGTGGTGGAGGCGTGGTGGTGTGGGTGATGGGCGTGGTAGTGTAGGTGGGAGGATATGGTTCAGATGACTGTTCATCCTGTAAACCAAACTCTTAAAAACTACCCTGTTGACAGTTTGATAGCTTACTCATTGTGAAGATAATAATTGCAGTCCAAAAGCTTCATGTACTGTATACATGACCTTCTGCCTCATTTACACACAATTGCAGGGTCTCAATTGTTTCTCTTACTTTGACAACACAACATACATACTCACTGTTGATCTTTTTAATTTTTTGTGTTTATTAATATTATTATTATTATTATTATTATTATTTTTATTATTATTATTGATGTGGATAATTGACCTGTTTTGGTGGGCCAATCCCAACTGTTTGTGTGTCCGCACGAGAATCTCGGAAACTACTTTACCGATCTGTAGTGATCATGGATGGTGTTATATGATGATGATGGATGGTGTTATATGTAGTGATGTTGGATGATGTTATATGTAGAGATGATGGATGATGTTATATGTAGTGATGATGGATGGTGTTATATGTAGTGATGATGGATGGTGTTATATGTAGTAGTGATGATGGATGATGTTATATGTAGTGATGATGGATGGTGTTATATGTAGTGATGATGGATGTTGTTATATGTAGTGATGATGGATGTTGTTATATGTAGTGATGATGGATGATGTTATATGTAGTGATGATGGGTGGTGTTATATGTAGTAGTGATGATGGATGATGTTATATGTAGTGATGATGGATGGTGTTATATGTAGTAGTGATGATGGATGATGTTATATGTAGTGATGATGGATGGTGTTATATTGTGATGATGGATGGTGTTATATGTAGTGATGATGGATGTTGTTATATGTAGAGATGATGGATGTTGTTATATGTAGTGATGATGGATGTTGTTATATGTAGTGATGATGGATGATGTTATATGTAGTGATGGGTGGTGTTATATGTAGTGATGATGGATAGTGTTATATGTAGTGATGATGGATGGTGTTATATGTAGTGATGATGGATGGTGTTATATGGTGATGATGGATGGTGTTATATGTAGTGATGATGGATGATGTTATATGTAGTGATGATGGTGGTGTTATATTGTGATGATGGATAGTGTTATATGTAGTGATGATGGATGGTGTTATATGTAGTGATGATGGATGGTGTTATATGTAGTGATGATGGATGGTGTTATATGTGGTGATGATGGATGGTGTTATGTGTAGTGATGATGGATGGTGTTATATGTAGTGATGATGGATGGTGTTATATTGGATGATTTGTTATATTAGTGATGATGGATGAT
>NW_024757794.1:4674798-4724798 GCF_018991925.1 Homarus americanus
TGGTCCACGACTCCTGGTCCAGACACCTGGTCCATGACACCTGGTCCACGACACCTGGTCCACCCTGGTCCACACTTGGTCCACGACACCTGGTCCACACCTGGTCCACGACACCTGGTCCACACACCTGGTCCATGACACCTGGTCCACGAAACCGGTCCACGACCAACTGGTCCATGACACCTGGTCCACGACACTCCCAATAGTCCACGACACCGGTCCACGACACCGGTCCATTTATACCCGGTCCACACAACGGACCAACACCTGGTCCATGACACCTGGTCCACGACACCTGGTCCATGACACCTGGTCCATGACACCTGGTCCCACGACACCTGGTCCACGACACCTGATCCATGACACCTGGTCCATGACCTGGTCCACGACACCTGGTCCATGACACCTGGTCCACGACCTGGTCCATGACACCTGGTCCACAACACCTGGTCCACTGACACCTGGTCCACACTTGTCCACACTCTGGGCATCCACGACACCTGGTCCATGACCTGGTCCACGACACCTGGTCCACACCCGGTCCACACACCTGGTCCACACACCCGGTCCACGACACCCGGTCCATGACACCTGGTCCACGACACTTGGTCCACGACACCTGGTCCACGACACCCGGTCCACGACACCCACGACACCTGGTCCACGACACCCGGTCCACGAACCTGGTCCACGACACCTGGTCCACGACACCGGTCCAGACACCTGGTCCATGACACACCTGGTCCATGACACCTGATCCACGACACACAGTCCACGACACCTGGTCCATGACACACGGGTCCATGACACCTAGTCCACGACACTGGTCCATGACACCTGGCCCCATGACACTCACTCATGACACCTGTCCACGAACCGGTCCAACACTTGTCCCATGACACCTGGTCCATGACACCTGGTCCACAAACCTGGTCCATAGACACCAGTCCACTACACCGGTCAGTAAGTGGTATGAAGGCAGTTGTATTGATAGACGAAGTAAGTGTTGTAAGTGACAGTGTGAAGTGTCAGAAGATCATAAAGTAAAGGTCAGTGGTCATGTATAAGGATAGTGCTGTAAGGATTGGTGGTAAGTGGGGGTGCCAAGGTTGTAAGTGACGGTATCAAAGTAGGCCAGTGGTGGCGGTGGGGAAAGTGTCTCTGTCAGGTGATGCGTGGTGCTGTAAGTGATGGTGGTAAAGTTGTGGCTGTAATGACGGTGGTAAGTGGTTAGTCCCTGTATTGTAGGATGGTGAAAGTGCGGGCTGGTGGTGGTGTCATGATGGTGGTGGGTGCTGTGGCTTGTGTGATGGTGGTAAGTGATAGTCTGCATTGTGGTGATGGTGTGTGCTGTGATGGTACAGATAGCTACAGGGTGACGGTGTGGGATATTTTGGTGGCATTGACCACTGCACACACACACACACACACACACACACACACACACACACACACACACACACACACACACACACACACACACACACACACACACACACACACACACACACACACACACACACACACACACACACACATCACCCCCTGGTTGTTGTGGTGGACACGTTAAGGCTACAATTCTGGCAGGTGTCTGGCTTGCAGATAAAGTTGGTAATGATTGTGGTCATAACTGAGGCAGCGGTGAATGTAAGGTGTCGTGAAACACTGAGGGTTGTTGAGGTGAGCAGCCCACACACTGGCAGGTAGAGTGATGGTGGAGAGAAAAAAAAAAAAAAAGAGAGAGAGAGAGAGAGAGAGAGAGAGAGACTCTGCCATTGCCCACACTCTAGTCCCGTTACGAGAGATTATATGTTCACTATGACAAGCTGCCTGCATGATATTTCAGGCCGCTTGCATGACTCTCATAAATCCCCCTCTCACCTTCATCACTGTCTTTCTCACCCTGTATTACTGTCTTCCCACCCTGCATCACTCTCTCTCACCTGTATCGCTGTCCCCTCCAACCTGCATCACCGTCTCCCCCAACCCCAAAATCACCGTCCTCCTCAACCCCTGCACTCCTCCCAACCTGCATCACCGTCTCTCAACCCTGCACACCGTCCTCCCCACCCTGCATCACTGTCCCACCCTGTACTTCACCTGTCTCTCTCACCCTGCATCACTAACTCTCCCCCCTGCATCACTGTCTCTCACCCTGCATCACTGTCTCTCCCACCTGTATCACTGTCTCTCTCACCCCTGATCACTGTCTCCAACCCCTGTATCACCGTCTCTCCCACCCCATACTCACTGCCCCCACCCAGTACACTGCTCACCCTGTATCAAATCTCTCTACCCAACTGCATCACTTTCCTCCCCACCCCTGTATCACTGTCTCTCCAACCTGTATCACTGTCTCTCCACCCTGCATCAACTGTCTCACCCTGTATCACTGTCTCCCTCTCAACCCTACACATCACTGTTTCTCCCCACCCCATAACTGTCTCCCTCACCCCCTGCATCACCATCTCTCCTCACCCTGCATCACTGTTTCTCCACCCTGTACTACTGGTCTCTCTACCCCTGTATCACTGTTTCCTCTCAATTCTGCATCATCATTCCTCTCAATTCCTGTATCACTGTCTCTCCCACCCTGTATCACTGTTCCTCTCACCCTGTATCACTGTCTCCTCACCCTGTATCAATGTCTCTCACCCCTGTATCACTGTCTCCTGCATCACTGTCTCTCCCCACCCTGTATCACTGTCTCACCCTGCATCACTGTCTCTCTCACCCCTGTATCACTGTCTCTCCTCACCCTGTATCACTGTCTCCTCACCCCACTGTCTCTCTCACCCTGTATCACTGTCTCTCCTGCCCACCCTGTATCACTGTCTCTCCTCACCCTGCATCACTGTCTCTCTCACCCTGTATCACTGTCTCCCACCCTGTATCACTGTCTCTCCCACCTGTATCACTGGGTCTCTCTCACCCTGTATCACTGTCTCTCCTCACTCTGCATCAATTGTCTCAACCCTCACTGTCTCTCACCCTGCATCAACTGTCTCTCTCAACTGCATCACTGTCTCTCTCCACCCTGTACCACCATCCTCCTGACCCCATCACTGTCTCTCACCCTGTATCACTGTCTCTCCCACCCTCTGCATCACTGTCTCTCTCACCCCATCACTGTCTCTCCACCCTGCACCACTGTCTCTCCCAATCTCTGCATCACTGTCTCCACTGTATCACTGTCTCTCTCACCTGTATCACTCAATCTCTCTACACCTGTAACACTGTCTCCCCACCCCAGACACTGTCTCTCTCACCCTGTACTGTTTCTCTCACCCTGTATCACTGTCTCTCTCACCCTGCATTACTGTCTCCCCTCACCCCTGCATCACTGTCTCTCCACCCTGCATCACTGTCTCTCTCACCCTGTATCACTGTTCTCCTCACCCTGACCACTGCCCTCTCACCCTGTATCAATGTCTCCTGACCCTGCATCACTGTCTCCTACCCTGGGTATCAATGTCTCTCTCACTCCCTATCACTGTCTCCTTACCCTGTATCGTCTCTCTCAATTCTGTATCAATGTCTCTCTCAATCTGAATCACTGTACTCTCACCCTGTATCACTGTCTTCAATTTGCATCACTGTCTCTCACAACCTGTATCACTGTTCTCTCACCCCGTATCACACTTCCCCCTTTTTTTTACCACGTTTAGAGGGAACCGATGAATTCTCCCTGACCTGACTGATAGATGTGTGTTTGGCGTGTGAAGGTTGTACTCCTGACTGACTGATGGATGTGTTTGTGTATACAAATTCTGACCTGACTGATGGATGTGTTTGGTGTGTGAAGGTTGTATTTTAAAGTGGGGTTTGTCTGTAGGAAGGAATTTTCTTAGTTACAGCTTGTATATTCCTTCAAGTCTAAAGGAAGTGTTCCAGAAGCTGCTTACTCCCACAATGAAACGTTCACACACACACACACACACACACACACACACACACACACACACACACACACACACACACACACACACACACACACACACACACACACACACACACACACACACACACACACACACACACACACACACACACACACACACACACACACACAGTAATGGAAGAGGTTTACCACCAACTGACCAACCATCTTCTGTCCAGGCGGGTGTTAATCCGTCCACCCTGGAACAACAGTGGTCGGGCACACTACACCATAAATAACACAACACCACATAGCAGGTGAGAGTACAGTGACACAATGTGAGGTCCCTCATGTCAACACCTACGGACTAGTTACTACACCACGTGGCTCTGTGACATCACACAGTATGGCAAAGACCAGCCTGGGCCATCAACTGTAAACTAATTGTATGTTCATGTTCCTTCTGCCTTTAATGGCTTTTGTTAAACGACCCACCCACCCCATGTCTTTGTTAGTAATAAGTCATTTATATCCAATAGATATTTTCAGCCTTCAGACTGCTGAACTTTTCCAATAACCAATTATTATTATTATTATTATATTATTATTATTAGTATTGTTATTATTATTATTATTATTGTGCACACTCACACATACTCACACGCGCGCACTCTTCTATCTATCTATCTGTCTATCTATCTGTCTCCAACACACCTGTAATAAACCACAGAATTAGAGTAACGTTGTTTATTTACCATTCACTAGATCTCTGTAATGGTGGACTTGTCTATGTGTGTGAAGGGTTGTTGGTCTGTCAGGGCCGTGTGGCTCCTGATGTGCAGTGTTGTAATGGTGAAGCGTGTTGTTGAACCTCTCTAGCTGGTGAACCTCTCTGGCTTGAATCTCTCCCTGATTGATGAATCTCCCTAGTTGTTGAACCTCTCCCTAGCTGGTGAATCTCTCTGTTGTTGAACACCTCTCTAGCTGGTGAATCTCTCTAGTTGATAAATCTCTCCCCTAGTTGTTGAACCTACCCTGGCTGGTGAACTCTCCTAGTTGATGAATCTCTCCTGGTTGTTGAACCTCCCTAGCTGGTGAATCTCCTCTGTTGGTGAATCTCTCCTGGTTGGTGAACCTCTCCTAGCTGGTGAATCTCTCCTAGCTTTGTTGAACCTCTCCCTAGCTGTAATCTCTCTCGTTGAAATCTCTCTAGATTGATGAATCTCTCCTGGTTATTAGCCTCTCCTGCTGGTGAACCTCTCCTAGCTGGTGAATCTCTCCCTAGCTGGTGAATCTCTCCTAGTTGATGAATCTCTCCTGGTTGTTGAGATTCTCCTAGTTGGTGAACCTCTCCTAGCTAGTGAACCTCTCCCTAGCTGGTGAGACTCTCCTGGCCTGGTAAATCTCTCCTAGCTGGTGAACCTTCCTAGTTGGTGAACCTCTCCTGCAGTGAGCCTCTCCTAGTTGGTGAACCTCTCCTGGATGATGAATCTCTCCAATGGACTCTCTGCTGGTGAACCTCTCTCTGTACACAGAACCTCTCCTAGTTGTTGAATCTCTCTCCTGGTTGATGGATCTCTCCTGGATTGTTGAACCTCTCTAGCTGGTGAACCTCTAGCTGGTGAATCTCCCTAGCTGGTAGATCTCTCCAGTTGATGAGTCTCTAGCTGGTGAACCTCTCCTGGTTGGTGACACTCTCCTAGTTGGTAGATCTCTCCTAGTTGGTGAAACCCTCCTAGCTGGTGAACCTCTCTCACCTCCCTAGCTGGTGAACCTCTCTAGAATCTCTCCAAACCCCCCCAGACCCTCTCCTCTGGTGAACCTCTCTGGCTGGTGAGCCTCTCTAGCTAAGAATCTCTCCTAGCTGGTGAACTGCCTCTCTCCTAGCTGGTGAACCTCTCTGGTTGGTGAACCTCTCCTAGCTGGTGAACCTCTCCTGGTTGGTGAACCTCTCTAGTTGATGAACCTCTCCTGGCTGGTGAACCTCCTCCTGGCTGGTGAACCTCTCCCTAGCTGAGTGAACCTCTCCTGGTTGATGAATCTCTCCTAGTTGTTGAATCTCTCCTAGTTGGTGCCTCTCCTGGCTTGAGCCCCCCTAGATCCCCTAGCTGGTGAACCTCCTGCTGGTGAACCTCTCCTGGCTGATGAATCTCTCCTGGTTGTTGAATCTCCCTGGTTGGTGACTCTCCTGGCTGGTCCTCTCTAGTTGTTAACTCTCTGGTGGGACCTCTCTACGTGAACCTCTCCCTAGCTAGTGAACCTCTCCTAGCTGGTGAGCCTCTCCTGGATTGATGAAACCTCTCCTAGTTGATAATCTCTCCTAGTTGGTGACCTCTAGCTGGTGAACCTCTCGCCTAGTGAACCTCTCCTAGCTGGTGAAACCTCTCCTGGCTGGTGAACCTCTCCTAGCTGGTGAATCTCTCTAGCTGAGGTGAGGCCTCCTGGTTGTTGAACCTCTCCTAGCTAATGAACCTCTCCTAGCTGGTGAACCTCTCTAGTTGGTGAACCTCTCCTGGTTGTCATACTCTCATGGCTGGTGAACCTCTCTAGCTAGTGGGCCCCTGGCTGGTGAACCCTCCCTAGCTGTGAACCCTCCTAGCTGGTGAACCCTCCTGCTGATCCTCCTGGCTGGTGAACCCTCCTGGCTGGTGAACCTCTCCTGGCTGGTGAACCTCTCCTAGCTGGTGAACCTCCTAGCTGGTGAACCTCTCCTAGCTGGTGAACCTCTCCTAGCTGGTGAATCTCTCCTAGCTGGTGAACCTCTCCTGGTTAGTGAACCTCTCTAGCTGGTGAACCTCTCCTAGCTGGTGAACCTCTCCTGGTGAGTGAACCTCTCCTAGTTGATGAATCTCTCACAAGCTGGTGAGCCTCTCCTGGCTGGTGAACCCTCTGGCTGGTGAACCCTCCTAGCTGGTGAGACCCTCCTAGCTGGTGAACCTCTCCTAGCTGGTGAATCTCCCTGGCTGGTGGAGCCACTCCTAGCTGGTGAACCCTCCTAGCTGGTGAACCTCTCCTAGCTGGTGAGACCCTCCCTGGCTGGTGAACCTCTCTGGCTGGTGAATCTCTCTGGCTGGAGAACCCTCCTACGGTAGACCTCTAGCTGGTGAACCCTCCTAGCTGGTGAGCCACTCTAGCTGGTGAACCCTCCTAGTTGGTGGAACCCTCCCTGGCTGGTGGGAACCTCTCCTGCTGGTGAACCTCTCCTAGCTGGTGAACCCTCCTAGCTGGTGAACCCTCCTCTGGCTGGTGAACTCTCTAGCTGGTAGACCACTCCTGGCTGGTGAACCTCCCCTGGCTGGTGAACCTCTCCTAGCTGGTGACCTCTCCTAGCTGAGTGAACCTCTCCTGGCTGGTGAACCTCTCTGGCTGGTGAACCCTCCCCTAGCTGGTGAACCTCTCTGGCTGGAGTGAACCCTCCTGCTGGCCAGACCATCTCCTCTGGTGAACCCTCCTGGCTGGTGAACCCTCCTAGCTGGTGAACCCTCCTGGCTGGTGAACCACTCCTAGCTGGTGAACCCTCTCTGGCTGGTGAACCCTCCTGGCTGGTGAGCCTCTCCTGGCTGGTGAACCTCTCTGGCTGGGGTGCTCTCCTGGCTGAGAAACCTCTCTAGCTGGTGAACCTCCTAGCTGGTGAACCCTCCTAGCTGGTGAACCCTCTCCTGGCTGGTGAACCTCTCCTGGCTGGTGAACCCTCCCCTGGCTGGTGAACCTCTCTGGCTGGTGAACCACTCCTGGCTGGTGAACCCTCTGGCTGGTGTAACCCTCCTGGCTGGTGAACCCTCCCTGGCTGGTGAACCCTCCTAGCTGGTGAGCCCCTCCCTAGCTGGTGGAGCCTCTCCTAGCTGGTGAACCTCTCCCTGGCTAGTAAACCTCTCTGTGGTGAACCTCCTCCTGGCGGTGAACCTCTCCTGTGGTGAACCTCTCTCCTAGTGCCTGTGGTGAACCCTCTAGCTAGTGAACCTCTCCTAGCTGGTGAACCCTCCCTGGCTGGTGAGGACACTGCAGGGCAGGGCAGGACAGCAGGCAGGCTTCATTGTTCGCGCGGAAGATGGTGTTTAGTGAACCATCGACGAGGAGGAGTCCCCATTTACTCTCTCCCCTCTCCATCCCAACCCTTCCTCCCTCCCTTACCCCACCTTCCCCCTTCCTCTCCCTTACCCACCTTCCCAACCCTTCACTCTCTCCTTACCCACCTTCCCAACCCCTTCACTCTCACCCTCTTCCCAACCCTTCCTCTCCCTTACCCACCTTCCCAACCCTTCACTCCTCCCCCTACCTTCACCCTTCCTCTCTCCCTTCCCACCTCCCAGCCCTTATCCTCCCTACCCTTCCCAACCCTTCACTCCTCCCTTACCCACCTTCCCAACCCTCACTCTCCCCTTACCCCACCTTCCCAACCCTTCCTCCCTCCTTACCCACCTTCCCCAACCTTCCTCTCCCCCTTACCCACCTTCCCCTATCTCCTCCTTACCCACCTTCCCAACCCCTTCACTCTACCCTTACCCACCTTCCCAACCCCTTCCTCCCTCCCTTACCCACCTTCCCACCCTTCACTCTCCCCTTACCCACCTTCCCCAACCCTTCACTCCCTCCCTACCCCACCTTCAACCCTTCACTCCTCCCCTTACCCACCTTCCTAACCCTTCACTCCTCCTTACCCACCTTCCTAACCCCTTACTCCCTCCACCCCACCCCAACCCTTCACTCTCCCACTTACCTTCCCAACCATTCACTCTCCCCTTACCCCACCTTCAACCCTTCCACTCCTCCTTACCCACCTTCAACCCTTCCTCCCCCTTACCCACCTTCCCACCCTTCACTCCCTCCCTTACCCTTCCCCAACCCTTCACTCCCTCCCTTACCCACCTTCCCCAACCTTCTCCCTCCCTTACCCACCTTCCTAACCCTTCACTCCCTCCCTTACCCACCTTAACCCTTCACTCCCTCCCTACCCACCTTCCCAACCCTTCACTCTCCCCCTTACCCACCTTCCTAACCCTTCACTCCCCTCCCTTACCCACCTTCCCTAACCCTTCACTCCCTCCCTACCCACCTTCCCAACCTTACTCTCCCCCTACCCACCTTCCCAACCCTTCCACTCTCCCCCTCCCCCACCTCCCCAAGTCTTCTTACACCTCCCCACCTCCCTCCCCCACACACACACAGGTCCCTGACAAGCACCGGCTCATTGAACACAGTCAAACTCCAAACATCAAAATATATCGAGATGAACTCCTCGTCTCTCTCAACAAACTCGCTCTAATATAATCACAGAACCGGCCTGGCATTCACTGTGACAGGCGCTCAACTCTGGCCTGTGTGGCGGGGTGTACAGCTGTCGTCCACTGCCTCGCTAACAACACATCGCCTCTGGAATATATGATGGTATCTTCCTTTGAAGCTGGAGGCACACAGCACAGCTTGGACGGTATTGTTGTCCTGTGAATAACATGGCAAAGGGACAGGTAAACATGCGAGTGCTCTCCTGTGTTGTATACGGGTGATGCTTTGTTGGTAACTCCTGACTTATGGCGCCCCACCTGTCAGGGAACACTACTACTACTACACTACTGTTATTTCTACTACTACTATTACTATTACTACTACTCGTGCCATACCCACTTAAACTATATTACCACTATTACCTCTACTACTACCACCATTCCTACCACTACCCCTGTCATCACCACCACCACCACCACTACTGCTGCTACTTTTTTAAAAGCGTGGCCTCCAGCCTCCCCCAATAGCCACACCTTCGCCGCCATTTTATTACCTTAATATTGAATATCCTAATACATAAGTAGCTACCCTAGCTATGTTGAGTTAGTTGAGCCGCAGATCTATGTGGCATTCAGTGACTGTAGCCTCATAGTCAATATCTGCAACTGTTGTCGGCTTTGGGGCCGAAGCTCTCCTTCCCCTGAGGCAGAGCAAAGCCGACCCAAGGAGAGAGAAGGACAGTCGCCATCTCATCCAGGCTGTAACATAACTTCTGGGATGCTGCTTCTGTTCGGATATCACCTTCGCGAGTCTGGCGTAGAAGCATCTTGCACTTGGTCCCATCCCACCAGAGGTTGTGAACACTAGAGGAGTGAAGCTGCCTTGATCAACGTTCTGAATTCTCTCCCCGTATGCCCTCATCTTGTCGTTCTCGTTCCTACTGTGTGCAACATCGAGAGCTAAGTTACGGTGACATGCGGCCATGGGATCAAAAATCCTGATGTCGAAGAAGGCTCGCTGTCCCCGCGTCCAGAATCCTCAAGCACTGACGTCAACAAGGGCTTCGTTGGATGTGTTTGAAGTCCTATGTTGGAAAATCTCACCGTCCAATGGAAGGATGGGTCGGTTCTACCCTGACATCACGGCAGATACTACTACTACTACAAGCAGGTTCTCTTCCTTACTACCTAGCTTAAGAACAATAAAGTCATGAATCCGACGAAAGTGCTTGAAAGATTATTGGCTGACGTCACGCTGCAGTGACCAGTCCTATGCGCTACAACGGCATGCTCACTGTGTCGTTTTGGGGAAGAGGAAGTCATTTACCTCCTCTACTTCCCCTGCAACGTCCTCCTACACCCCTGCCGGTCCTCCTGCACCCCTGCCGGTCCTCCTGCACCCCTGCCGGTCCTCCAGCACCTCTTGTCTCTCACCGGGTGGCACTAAAATACGGTGTTGTTGCAGGATCCTCGTACACGACTCTGCACTTAAGGCTTGATGCTGTCAGGGATTTTATGTATAATTCCGTCTGTTAAGGAGCAGTTCCACTGACGCTCCTCCCCGGCCATCCTTTGCCCCGTCCCCGGTCCTGTCCCACCCCGCCCCCGCCCCGCCCCGCTCCGCTAAGTGTAGCTTCAGTAGCCCGCGGAGGACGTCCTCTCGGCTTAATGTTTACCGTCATACCTCTCAGTGGAATTGGTACGTTTGGTCCAGACAACTTCTAAAACGTTTTCCTCGTAGGGGATTTTTAGAACGTTTCTCCGTCAGGTCTGTGTGAGGACAACTTTTTCTCCTCTTAAGAAACAGTCTCGGCTGCTGTTACCAAAAATACATTTTTTGAATCACGCGAAGATCAGACACCCCAACTTATTTCACTTGAAGATTAACTACCTTAACCTAACCACCCTAACCCCCCAGGTGGCGTTAGGGTGGTTGTTTTTCAGGTGAAACAAGCTAGGGTGCCAAATTTTCACGTGATCCCATTATTTTTCTTCTCTCCTTTTGGTGCAACAGGGTTGTGTGCTGCCAGGCGTGTCGTGTATGTCTTTATTTCCTCCGTGTTATCCCATTAGTGTCGAGTTACGGTTGGTTTAGGAGGCAGGTGTAGGTGAAAGAGTAAGGGCGTGCGGCAGTAGAATAGTGGCCGTGACAGCCTCTGGGCTCACAGGGAATACCTGAGTATTGACATTACCGCTCTCAAACACTCGCCACTACCTCCACTCCTCGCCTGTAAAATGTTTAGAAGTTTGTCGGATGTTGTGTAGCTGGCACTGTGTGTGTGGCACCCCGGCACTGTTGGCCTGTAGCAGGGAAGGTCAGGCCAGTTGAGGCAGGGAGTGGCAGCGGTGGTGATGAGAGACAGCAGCGACGAAAAGATCTCCCGTTAGGGGGAGACATGGCAGTAAGTGAGGCACTGTGTCTGGGTCGCTTCAGGCAGCTGCTCACTGGCGTCCGCATCACTTTCGTGTTGACGAATCTGATCGGCCGAGTGGAAATCTCTCGGCAAGATAAATAGGTTGGACGTGGAGTGTTTGTTTACCGGTAGTCGAGCACGGAAGCTGCCCAGCTGTGTCAGGGGCAGCTCTCCTGGAGGGCCGGGCGGGCTGGCAGGGGCGGGGTCTCAGCATAGTCATTTACCAGTACCTGATGACAAGGTTTGCACGGCTACATGCTCGACATATACAGTACAGTTACTGAGGTGGTAGAGTATTAACCTGTCACTTGTCGTGTCTGTACTGTAGCTATTTTTGACCTTTGGTGAAGTTCCGATCAGTGAAGTTTCCATCATCTGTTGGAGTTCATTGATTGTTGACAGCTTCTCAAGGTTACATACTTGTTATAGTCTTTATAGAGTTAATTAGTATTTCAATTTATCTTACGCCACTCGTGTTGTGGATATTTCTGGCTTGTTTACAAATTCCAGGAAGGGACGCTCACCAGCCCTCCAGCAGCCGCCGACAGCATTTCAAGGTCACTTACCCACGAAATTTACCCATTTTAGAGGTAAATTTACCATCCTTTTGCCTAATTGACGTCTAACACTTTTATCTGTGACTTTTCCACCTTTGCTGAAGACCTGAAAGGGAGTGTTTTAACCCCCTGTTACCGTCCACAAGTTGTTGACACCAGGACGGGGTTAGTTGGAGAGTGTGACGACCAGTGTGTGTCCGTCACCACGTCTGTCACTCACCCGTTTTATATACTGTATATTTCTTCACTGATAATATTTGTCACTCTGTAATTTTGGATTTATTTCATGCATACAAACTTTAATTACAGAGCGTTTCATGTGCCAGGTAAACATATTTGGATCATTCATAGGCGGTGATTCAGCCTTTAAAAAAAATATGTCCGGTTGTAAAATAGCGAAAGCGGAGTTATGAATATATATGCGAATTTTGTGATGATTGAATTATTATCAGTTGATATGAAGGGAATTACGGCTGACAGGTGTTCACAGGTGCCAGGTGCATAGAATTTTACTGGTATCTCTCACCCGAACTGACCTAACCTAATTTTACCATAATCTAAATTTAGCTAACGATCAAACCTGACCTGACCTAACCGTATTGAGCTAATCCCCGTAGTTGTTGTGTGGTAGGACTCTCTCTCTCTCTCTCTCTCTCTCTCTCTCTCTCTCTCTCTCTCTCTCTCTCTCTCTCTCTCTCTCTCTCTCTCTCTCTCTCTCTCTCTCTCTCTCTCTCTCTCTCTCTCTCTCTCTCTCTCTCTCTCTCTCTCTCTCTCTCTCTGGCCACTTGTGGGAGGAAAGACGTGTGTTGGGAGAGTTCGACTGTCACGCGGTGCTGGGAATAAAAGATGAGGAGAAGGGGGAGGAGGAGAAGGGGGAAGGAGGAGCAGGGGGAAGGAGGAGGAGGTGAAGGTTGAAGATGAAGATAAAGAAGATGATGTTTTCTCCATGTATGTTGTTGCATTGGTAGTAACAAGTGGAGTGGAGGGTGTATGTGGGTGTGGAAGAGAAGAGGAGAAAGTGTGGAGTTGAGTGGATTGAAATGTCCCCCAAATCCTACCGGACAGATTCCCCTGATGATGATGAAATAGGCCAAAATCACCCCCCCAACTGACGAACAAAAATCCCCACTGGACAAAATCCCCACTGGACAAAATTCCTACTGGACAAAATACCTTGAAGATGATGAGAGGGGCCAAAATCCTCCCCCCAACTAACGAAATAAAATCCCGCTGGACAAAATCCCACTAGACAAAATTCCCATTAAAATGATGAAATGGGCAAAAAATCCTTACCTGCACAAGTTTCTCCCCAAAGTCTTAATACCTTGTCACGTAAAGTCAGTTTAGATGGAGTTGTGTTCCGCCAGCTCCTGCCTCCGTCTGTGTCGAGTGAAAGACGTCTCTCTCTCTCGGGCATACTACTGGCCTCTTGTCTGTCTCGCCTAGTGTAGTTTCTTGCGTCCTGTTGGGGAAGAGAGGAGGAGGAATAGGGACTGGGTGGGGTGGAGTGGAGTGGGGAGGGGTGAAGTGGAGTGGGGAGGGGTGAAGTGGAGTGGGGAGGGGTGGGGTGGGGTGAAGTTGGGTGGGGTGAAGTTGCTTAAAGGCGTGGCAAAATGTGGAGCATGAGTTGGGTTCCCAGGAAAGACTGAATAAGGAAAAAGAGACCAAGAACGAGGAAGAGAGAGAGAGAGAGAGAGAGAGTTCAGGTAGAGAGTTTTTAAATGCGCGAATAACATTTAGAAGCAATGATAAAGAAGCGGTTGACTAAAGCCTGGAAAGAGGTTGTGGTTGGGAAGGGGGGAGACAGAGACGAAAACTTTGTAAACATTGTCTCCGATGTAATGATATACAAACACTACATATATTTATTAATTATGTTTAGTGAGGGATATACTTGGTTATATATTGTAGTAGTAATGTTTAAATTGTACTCAACTCCATGTCAGGAAGCGCTAAACCATTCAGGTTACATCTTGTACTGACATTGTTGACATGTTGGTTTGTGGTGGTGGATCTGAACATCTGACAGGCACCAAGGTCTTTGCCTGGGTGAACTGTGACCATCTCTCTCTCTCTCTCTCTCTCTCTCTCTCTCTCTCTCTCTCTCTCTCTCTCTCTCTCTCTCTCTCTCTCTCTCTCTCTCTCTCTCTCTCTCTCTCTCTCTCTCTCTCTCTCTCTCTCTCTCACATTTACTACCTCTTCTCCACCTACATCACCACCCCTCCACCACCACAACACCACCTCCCCATCACCTCCCCATCACCACACCACCTCCCCATCACCTCCCCTCCATCTCCTGTTGTAAGAAGAGTTGCTTTTAACGAGGCTATAAACAGCCCATCAGATACTGTTCCGCTCTAACAAGGTGATTTTCTTCCCGATTCACCCCCTCCTCCACTCCCCCGGCTGGTTATTTGGAGGTGCTGGTGCTACTGCCTCCGTCTCTCGTCTCCTTCTCCTCCTCCTCCTCCATTTTCGTCTTCTCCTCCTTCGTCTCCCTCTTCCTGCTCTGCTACCTGATGCTCCCAAGTAGTTCCCGAGACGTGTTAACTCGGCCCCTCAACCTGTGTGTCCCGTTCTGCATCGTCCTCCTGTCCCTGCCACTTGACGCCTCTGTACCACCAGACCCTCTACTACCCTCCCCTCCTTACCCTTCCCTCCCTCCCTTCTTCTTTCCCTCCCTCCCTTCTTTCCCTCCCTCCCTCCCTCCCTTTGCGTCACCCCTAGATCCTTCTCACCAAGCACCCTCCCTCCGCTCACCAAGTTGCCCGTGTGTGAGGGATCTTAAGTTACTAGTGGTGGAAGAGGAGGAGGAGGAGGAGGAGGAAGAGAAGGACGAGGAAGAGGATGAGGAGAAGGAAGTAGAGGAGAAAGGGGAAGGGCCGAGACCAAGTGATCGGTAATTGATAGTTGACTCCCTGGAAATCTCCTCCATGTCGTATAGGCTCATTAGGTGTGAATTACGAGAGCTGCGGGAGGAGGCAGAAGGCCATTTGACACACGCTCCTCCGCCTCCTCCTGTGTCTCCTCCTCCTCCTCTCTGGTGCTTCCTGGCTCTTATTACTCCCTCCAGATCCCTTCGCCCCCCCATTACTGCTGCTCTCTTCTCCCTCCTACTCCTCCTCCTACTCTATCCCCCTCTTCTTTTACTGTTGTTTTCTGCTTCCTCCACTGCTACCTTCTCCTTCCTCTTCTACCCTCTTCCTCATCATCATGGAGCCATTGTTACTGGTCTACGCCGTCGACCTCAGGTAACTCTCGTTCAAAGTCCTGTGATGTCTCTTGTTAACTGCCTCTTAGTCTATGTTTATTTGTTTGCCTTTTTTCTCTCTTACTGTTTCCTAAGTCGCTTTCTCTTCTCCCTCTATATATATACTGCCTCTCTTATTTTCATTCCTCTATTCACTGCCTCATTGTCCTTCTCTGATTCTTTGTCTCCCAGTTTCTCCTCCTATTTTCGTTTTCAAATTCTCTCGATCTTTTTCTCTTCGTCTCTACCTAGTTTCTCTCTTAATCTTTCTTACCTTTTCTTTATCTCTTTCTCTTTATTTATACATGTTTTCTTCCCAAGTCTCTCTTTCTACTGCTCGTCTCTCATAATATGTCTATAACTCTCTCTCTCTCTCTCTCTCTCTCTCTCTCTCTCTCTCTCTCTCTCTCTCTCTCACATCTTCTCCCGTCTCTTTCACCTGTCTTTCTTAATATCTCTCTCTCTCTCTCTCTCTCTCTCTCTCTCTCTCTCTCTCTCTCTCTCTCTCTCTCTCTCTCTCTCTCTCTCTCTCTCTCTCTCTCTCACTGTGTTTTTACGGGGCTGCCTCTCGCCTTGGTGCTTTCTCCGGATGAGTGGCGGTGATGTTGAGTCAGTTTACCAATTTAAGTCTCCTGAAGTTTGGTGGTTGAGTGCAGCGTAACTCAGCCGGGGGGAGAGTTTTTGATGCGTGGCTGTAGTCAAGGGTGGGTGGGTGAGGGAAGGGGCTGTTGGGTAGGTAGGGGGAAGGGCTGCTGGGTAGTTAGAGGGCTGGGTAGTAGTGTACGCTGCTGGGTGGTTAGTGGGGCTGCTAGGTGGTTGAGTGGGGTCTGGTGGGGTAGTTAGTGGGGGCTGATGGGTGGTTAGTTATGGGTAGTTAGTAGGGGGGCTGTGAAGTGGTTAGTGGGGGCTGGTGGGTAGTTAGTGGGGTCTGGTGGGTAGTTAGTGGGGGCTGACGGGTAGTTAGTGGGGGCTGATGGGTAGTTAGTGGGGGCTGATTGGTAGGTTGTGGTGGCTGCTGGGTGAGTGGTTTTGTCCAGGTGGATACAGTAGTTTGGTTACTGTCTTGAGGAATGTTAAGTAGTTTGTCATCCACACGAGATTTTGTGCAGTGTTATTGTCTGATGGATTTTTGCGGGCGTAGAGTGTTGATGAGGGCAGGGTGTTGGCGAATGGAAGGTGTTGACAGGGCAGGTGTTGGCGAGGTAAGGTGTTGGCGGGGGCGGGGTGTTGGGGAGGCGAGGGCAGGGTGTTAGCGAGGGGTAAGGTGTTGAGCAGAGGGCAGGGTTGGGCGAGGTAAGGTGTGGGCGGGGGCAGGGTGTTGGCAAGGTAGGTATTGACAGGGTGGGTGTTGGGGAGGTAGGTGTTGACGAGGCAAGGGGTGTTGGCGGGGTTGTTGAGGTAAGGTGTTGGCGAGGCAGGTGTTGGCGAGGGTAAGGTGTTAGGTGTTGACGGTGTTGACGGGGGCAGGGTGTTGGCGAGGGTAAAGTGTTGGCGAGGGTAAGGTGTTGACGGGGGCAGGGTGTTGGCGAGGGTAAAGTGTTGGCGAGGGTAAGGTGTTGACGGGGGCAGGGTGTTGGCGAGGGTAAGGTGTTGGCGAGAGCAGGGTGTTGACGAGTCAGTGAGGGCCTTCCTAAGCCCCTGAACCCTTCATGGACTTTGGCAGACTTAACCATGGATTAACGACATGGAGTGGACGATTGGCGGGGCTCGTGCAGACTGTGGGCGACTGGCCGATCTCTCCTGGAGGTGGCGATGAAGGAGGAGGAGGAGAGATAATAAAAATAGTGTGGAAAAAGCGATGATGGTGATGAGAGTGAAGAACGAAGATAATTAAGAAGAAGGAGGAAGAGAGGGAGGAGGAGGAAGATGGGGTGGAGATCAAGAAGAGGCGACGAGCGATTAATAGTGATGTTGATGATAAAGGCAAATGAAATGATGATGATTATTTGAAGAAAGACCAATTGGAGATGATGATGATGACAGGAAGAAGAAAAATGAAAAATATGGTGATTAAAATTAAAACAAATGGTAAAGGAAGATGATGATGATGATGATGATGATAAAGGAAACATGAAGGAGGTGAGAAGAAGAGAGGCGATGGCAAGAGGAAGATAGATGAGTAATAAGAGGAGTGATAGAAACTTGAGCTGGTGGGATTTTGTCTCTACTTTACTTTGTTGGTCGTGGGATTTTGTGTTTTTTTTAAATTTTTACGGCTAATGGTGTTTTGTTATTATTTATTTCATTTATTTATTTATATATCTGTTTATTATTATTATTATTATTATTATTATTATTATTATTATTATTATTATTATTATTATTATTATTATTATTATTATTATTATTATTATTACCCAGTGGGATATTGTCCGAGGGGAATTTGGGGATTTTCTTCGCTGGGGTAAGTGTCTGGGGAAGTGGTTTGTGGGATTTTGTCAACTGGAATAATGTCCAATGGTATTTTCTTTTTACTCCATTGGGAAAATGTTTAGCGGAAAAATACCTGATAGGGTTTTGTCTACTGGGGTATTGTCCAAAGGGATTTTTTTGCTCCACGGAGGGAAAAAACATGATAGGATACCTTATGATGAGTTTTCCCCCAGATGGTATTTTTCCCCCGCGCCTCACCTGGAGAACGACCGGGCTAAGGATTCCCAGGTGTTGGTTATGTTAACTATTATCCTCGTGAATGGAGATGTGAGTACGTCTCTGAGAGTGACTGAAGGTGAAGCACTGTCTTGACCTCCAGGAATGGCAGAAAAAGTGTGATGAGACTCTAACTTACGTGGATAACTTTGTCTTAATACCGTATAGTTAAGGAAAAAATTGAAGTATAGTGAACATTGGTGACTTTGGATCTTATAGTGTTGCAAACTGAAGTAATGGATTAATGTCTTAAAAATGGCATCTAAACAGTGCAGAGACTCTACCTTAATTATTTACGTTCTCTTAACACCAATTAGGGACCAAAGTATGTGGTTGTTTGTACATGAATTTTGTCTCCTAACTGGTGCTAAGTGAACGTATCTAGGTAGTTAAGGTAGAGTCTCAGTGTTAATTTTATGTTTTAGTTGAAATTGAAGGTTTAGTCTTAAATAAATTTTCATTCGAACCTTTGTGAATCAGGAGTCAAGAATGTAAACAAACCACAGCCGGCACGTGACACCATGATTGACGCGTGACACCACAGCCAGCATTATGACACCATGATTGACGCGTGACACCACAGTCGGCTTTATGACACCATAGCTCACATTATTACCTCGCCATGGTATCGCTAAAAACACTATAGTTATTAATTTCCTGGCCATTATGTGGATTTTTGAAGACTCACTCAGCTGGAAATTCTATTTTTTAGTCGAGTTTTTTTGATAAGCTTAACAGAGGCGAGTTGATCAAGAGAACCGTTCATCAGTTGTGTCAGGCTGATTACTGTTGCTATGGTGGCCAGTGATGTCCCGGTTGTGCCTGCTGCATGGGTTGTCATGTGGCCGTGTTTGTCGACATGTCAGCTGTTGGCAGTGTTGATGTTGGAGCTGTGTGTGTGTATGTGTGTGTGTGTGTGTTAGGGTAATTAATAGATATGATTGTTGATTAACGTATAAGAGAAATACGCAATCAAAATTTCATTAAGGACCGTAATGGGTTTATGAAGGTGTGTGTGTGTGTGTGTAGAGAGAGAGAGAGAGAGAGAGAGAGAGAGAGAGAGAGAGAGAGACTGGAGGTGATCGCTCGACAAAATGGTTGTGTTACGGACGATGATAACCCGAGTTTATCACCCAGAAGAATCACCGCTCGTACTCCAGATGTTAGAATCACCGCTCGTACTCCAGATGTTAGAATCACCGCTCTTACTCCAGATGTTAGAATCACCGCTCGTACTCCAGGTGTTAGAATCACCCGCTCGTACTCCAGGTGTTAGAATCACCGCTCGTACTCCAGGTGTTAAGAATCACCGCTCGTACTCCAGGTGTTAAGAATCACCGCTCGTACTCCAGGTGTTAAGAATCACCGCTCGTACTCCAGGTGTTAAGAATCACCGCTCGTACTCCAGGTGTTAAGAATCACCGCTCGTACTCCAGGTGTTACAGGGACGAGAGTACAATTCCTGTCTGCTGGGAGTCGTAAGGATCTTGTCTGGACATTTTTTTTACGACAATATTAAAACTTTTTCTCTCGTAGTTTCTGACATGTAGTTAGGTTAGGTTAGGCTAGGCTAGGTTAGGTTAGTGTTAGGCTAGGTTAGGTTAGTGTTAGGATAGGTTAGGTTAGTGTTAGGATAGGTTAGGTTATGTTAGTGTTAGGTTAGGTTAGTGTTAGGTTAGGTTAGTGTTAGGTTAGGTAATGTTAGGTTAGTGTTAGGATAGGTTAGGTTAGTGTTAGGATAGGTTAGGTTATGTTAGTGTTAGGTAAGGTTAGTTTTAGGTTAGTGTTAGGTTAGGTTAGTTTTAGGATAGGTTAGGTTAGTGTTAGGTTAGGTAATGTTAGGTTAGTGTTAGGATAGGTTAGGTTAGTGTAAGGATAGGTTAGGTTAGTGTTAGGTTAGGTAATGTTAGGTTAGGTTAGTGTTAGGATAGGTTAAGTTAGGTTAGGTTAGTGTTAGGTTAGTGTTAGGTTAGGGAGAACACAGAAGCCAGGTTGTTATTGGAGCGCGTGATGGTATGTTTATATATCAAGTAGTACTCTATAAACGAAACAACCAAATCATCAACCAAGCATAAACCTAATCTAACCAAATCATCCTAGCTTAACCAAACCTACATCAGGATCAAAGTCAGGTTAGGTTTGGTTAGATTAGGTTAGGTTTGGTTAGAATGGGATTACGTTGAATAAGTTTGGTTAGATTAGGTTGGGTTTGGTTAGATTAGGTTGGGTTTGGTTAGATTAGGTTGGGTTTGGTTAGGTTTGGTTGGGTTTGGTTGGTTTGGTTAGATTAGGTTGGGTTTGGTTAGATTAGGTTGGGTTTGGTTTGATTAGGTTAGGTTTGGTTAGATTAGGTTAGGTTTGGTTAGATTAGGTTGGGTTTGGTTAGGTTTGGTTAGATTAGGTTAGGTTTGGTTAGATTAGGTTAGGTTTGGTTAGGTTAGGTATTAGTTTGTTTTGGTCTGATCTAGTCTTCAGAAACGTAACGACACACCCCTGGCTGACGGTCGCTGTGTAGCCACATAACGTGAAGTTTGGTGTCCTGTGGTAGGATGTGATAGGATGTGCTTCTACCTCCTTCCTCCTAGTATGGCGTTACTTGTTACTGCAGGGATGTGATAGGATGTGCTTCTACCTCCTTCCTCCTAGTATGGCGTTACTTGTTACTGCAGGGATGTGATAGGATGTGCTACTTCCTTCCTCCTAGTATGGCGTTACTTGTTACTGCAGGGATGTGATAGGATGTGCTTCTACCTCCTTCCTTCTAGTATGGCGTTACTTGTTACTGTGGGATTGAAGGATGTTGCTACCTCCTTCCTCCTAGTGTGGCGTTACTTGTTACTACAGGGATGTGATGGATGTGCTTCTACCTCCTCCCTCCTAGTATGGCGTTACTTGTTACTGAGGGATGTGCTTCTACCTCCTTCATCCTAGTATGGCGTTACTTTTACTGAGGGATGTGCTTCTACTTCCTTCCTCCTAGTATGGCGTTACTTGTTACTGTAGGAGGATGTGCTTCTCTTCCTTCCTCTAGTATGGCGTTACTTGTTACTGTAGGATGTGAGCTTCTACCTCCCTTCCTCCTAGTATGGCGTTACTTGTTACTGTAGGATGGATAGGATGTGCTTCTACCTCCTTCCTCCTAGTATGGCGTTACTTGTTACTGTAGGATGTGTAGGATGTGCTTCTACCTCCTTCCTCTAGTATGGCGTTACTTGTTACTGCAGGGATGTGATAGGATGTGCTACCTCCTTCCTCCTAGTATGGCGTTACTTGTTACTGTAAGGATGTGTGATAGGATGTTCTACCTCCTTCCTCCTAGTGTGGCGTTACTTGTTACTGCAATTGTAGGATGTGCTTCTACCTCCTTCCTCCTAGTATGGCGTTACTTACTGAGGTGTGCTTCTACCTCCTTCCTCCTAGTATGGCGTTACTTGTTACTGCAGGATGTGTAGGATGTGCTTCTACCTCCCTCCTCCTAGTATGGCGTTACTTGTTACTGTAGGGATGTGCTTCTACCTCCTTCCTCCCTAGTATGGCGTTACTTGTTACTGTAGGGATGTGATAGGATGTGCTTCTACCTCCTTCCTCCTAGTATGGTTTCCTTGTACTGTAGGGATGTGCTTCTACCTCCTTCCTCCTAGTGTGGCGTTACTTGTTACTGTAGGGATGTGCTTCTACCTCCTTCCTCCTAGTATGGCGTTACTTGTTACTGTAGGGATGTGTTAGTATGGCATTTCTTGTCATTTCAGGGATGTGTTAGGTGGATGTGCTGGTTCTTCCTCCCTCGGCTGCGGTAATGAGCTTCTTGCATGGGTAGACACTGCCAGGTAGGTCCAAGCCAGCAGAGGCAGGTGGACTCTTTCCCTCACCTGCAGGCATTAAATTGTCGATTCTTGCTAGTTTATGTGGCCCTTGTACCTACTTACCTGGCCACTTGTACCTACCTGGCCACTTGTGCCTATACCTGGCCCACTTATACCTACCCGCCACTTGTGTCCTATACCACCACTCCATCTGCTGGTCACTTTTTACCTACTGAACAACTCATACCTATCAGATCGCCCATACCCTAACTGGCCCTCGTACCTATCAGATCACTTATACCTAACTGGCCACTCGTACCTATCAAGATCACGCATACCTAACTGGTCACTCATACCTATCAGATCACTTGTGCCTAACTGGCCACTCATTACCCTAGAATCCACTTGACTAACTGGCCACTCGTACCTATCAGATCACTTATGTACCTAACTGGCCACTCGTACCTATCAGATCACTTGTACCTAACTGGTCACTCGTACCTATCAGATCACTTAGCATAACTACTCAACCGTACCTATCAGATCACTTGTACCTAACTGGCACTCATACCTATCAGATCACTTTTACTAACTGGTCACTCTTACCTATCGAATCCTTGCCTAACTGGTCCTCATACCTATCAGATCCACTTGCAACACCTAACTGGCCACTCATACCTATCAATCACTTGTACCTAACTTCATAGTACCTATCAGATCACTTGTACCTAACGAATTATATGACTATCAGATCACTTGTGCCTAACTGGCACTCATACCTATCAGATCACTTGTACCTAACTGGTCACTCGTACTTATCAGATCCCTTGTACCTAACTGGCCACTCCATGCTTATCAGATCACTATTACCTATTTAGTTATTACCTATCAGATCACTTGTACCTAACTGGTCACTCGACCATCCCAGTCACTTGCAACCCACCCAACCCTACCTAACTGGCCTCATGCCTATCAGATCTTATAGCAACTGGTCATATACTTATCAGATCCCTTGACCTAACTGGTCTCGTACCTATCAGTCGCGCCTTAACTGGTCACTCGTACCTATCAGATCACTTGTGTAACTGGTCACTCGTACCTATCAGATCACTTGCCACTTTGGTCACTCGTGTAAAAATCTCAGTAATGGACAAAAATATAAAAATATATATCGTAATTTGG
This sequence comes from Homarus americanus, assembly GCF_018991925.1. NCBI lineage: Eukaryota > Metazoa > Arthropoda > Malacostraca > Decapoda > Nephropidae > Homarus > Homarus americanus. Next base: position 4,697,756 of record NW_024757794.1, read on the forward strand.
TTTTTGTTTAATATTGAAATAAATATGATGAGTATAATGAACACAGTTGTTGTTTTATTATTCCTTTCCCCAGTGATTTTTTCCTTTCCTTCTTCTCTTTTCTTCTTTATTTTTTATTTATTTTTCTTTCTTTCTTTCTCTTTTTCTCAGTAAAATTGTTATGTAGTATCTCTCTCTCTCTCCTCTCTCTCTCTCTCTCTCTCTCTCTCTCTCTCTCTCTCTCTCTCTCTCTCTCTCTCTCTCTCTCTCTCTCTCTCTCTCTCTCCAAACATCGACAATCAAACGAAATCTTTTCAAAAATTTTTTCTTTGTAAGTAAAATTTCTATTGAGTTACGGTAATGTACTTTTGTTGTTGTTGAGTCAAATACTGTCTATAGTGGCTGAGAGGGATGGAAGGAAGGATGTATGGCGTCAGAGGATAGGAGACAGGATGGAGGAGGAGGGAAAGGATGGGTTGTAAGACGGAGAAGGAAGAGAAAAGAGAGAGAAGAGAGAGAATGGTTAAAAAGTTTCGCTGTGGAGAAAAAGGAAGGGGGTGACAGAGAAAGGAAGGAAGGAAGATAGGTGAGGAGGAAGAGATTAAAGAGGAAGGGAAGGGATGGAGAGAGGGAGAGGGGTAATCTCTCGTGAGGAGGAGAACGGGGAATACAATACCCAGAGACGAGGAGGTAGTCACAGGTAGATGTAACGATAATGAAAAGGAGGAAGTGAGGAGAGTGAGGGGAGGTGTGAGGGAGATGAAGAGGAGAGTGAGGGGGAGGTATGAGGGAGACTGAGAAGGGAGTGTGAGGATAGTGAGGGGAGGTGTGGGGAGGAGTGAGATGTGAGGGAGACTGAGGTGGGTTGAGGGAAGAGTGAGAGATGTCTAGAGTCAGTGAGGGGAGGTGGTTATGAGAGAGAGGAGAGAGAGAGAGAGAGAGAGAGAGAGACTGTCCGTTTGGGAATGTATAAGAGAGAAGAGAGGTGGAACAGTGTTGTGTAGATTGGAAGGAACAGAAAAATAAGGAGAGAGTGGTGTGACATTGGTATATGGGAAGGAGAGGGAGAGAGATGGGTGAGTGTTTGGAAGAGGGAGAGGTGCAGGAGAGGGAGAACAGGGAGAGGGAGGGCAGGGGAGAGGAGGGCAGGGGGGAGGGGTGACAGGGAGGGAGGGTACAGGAGGGAGGTGCAGGGAGAGGAGGATACAGGGAGAGGGATGGGTACAGGGAGAGGAAGGAGAGGTGCAGGGAGAAGGAGGTGCAGGAGGGAGGGTACAGGAGAGGGAGGGATGGGGAGGGAGAGGGGTGCAGGGAGGGGTGCAGGAGAGGGAGGGTACAAGGGGAGAAGGGAGGGTACAGGGGAGAGTACAGGGGGAGGAGGGATACAGGAGAGGAGGGATACAGGAGAGGGAGGGTACAGGGAGAGGGAGGGATACAGGGAGGTACAGGGAGAGGGAGGGTACAGGGGAGAGGGAGGTACAGGGAGAGGGAGGGATACAGGAAGGGAGGGATACAGGGAGGGAGGGATACAGGAGAGGGAGGGGTACAGGGGAGAGGGAGGGTACAGGGAGGGAGGGATACAGGGAGGGAGGGTACAGGGGAGGGAGGGTGCAGGGAGAGGGAGGTGACAGGAGAGGGAGGATACAGAGAGGGGTGCAGGGGGGAGAGGGGTACAGGGAGGAGGGAAGGGATACAGGGAGGAGGGGTACAGGGGAGAGGGAGGGTACAGGAGGGAGGGTGCAAGGAGGGAAGGGGCAGAGGGAGGGGGAGGGGTACAGGGAGGGAAGGGATACAGGAGAGGGAGAGGTGCAGGGAGAGGGAGGGACACAGGAGAGGGAGGGTGCAGGGAGGGAGGGTACAGGAGAGGGAGGGATACAGGAGAGGGGGGAGGGATACAGGGAGAGGGAGGGACACAGAGGAGAGGGAGGGTACAGGAGAGGAAGGATGCAGGAGGGAGGGTACAGGGAGAGGGGAGGGATACAGGGAGAGGGAGGGACACAGGGGAGAGGGAGGGTACAGGGAGAGGGAAGGGATACACGGGAGAGGGAGGGACACAGGGAGAGGGAGGGTTACAGGGATAGGGAAGGGATACAGGGAGAGGGAGGGGTACAGGGAGAGGAGAATGCAGGAGAGGAAGGGATCCAGGAGAGGGAGGGACACAGGGAGGGAGGTACAGGGAGAGGAAGGGATACAGGGGAGAGGAGGGATGCAGGGAGAGGAAGGATACAGGGGAGGGAGAATGCAGGGAGAGGGAGGGGTGCAGGGAGAGGGAGGGGGCAACAGGGAGAGGGAGGGATACAGGGGAGAGGGAGGGGTACAGGGGAGGGAGGGATACAGGGAGAGGGAGGTAGGGGAGGAAGGGATACAGGGAGAGGGAGGGAACAGGGGAGAGGGAGGTGCAGGGAGGGAAGGATACAGGGAGAGGGAGGGTACAGGAGGGAGGGTACAGGAGAGGGAGGGTGCAGGGAGAGGGAGGGGTACAGGGAGGGGAGGGGATGCAGGAGAGGGAGGGGCAGGGAGAGGGAGGGATACAGGAGAGGGAGGGTACAGGGAGAGGGAGGGGTGGGGAGGAAGGGAGCAAGGGGAGAGGGAGGGTACAGGGGAGAGGGAGGGATACAAGGGAGAGGGAGGGATACAGGGGAGGGAGAGGGAGGCAAGGAGAGGGAGGGTGCAGGGAGGGGAAGGGATACAGGGGAGAGGGAGGGGTACAGGGAGAGGGAGGGATACAGGAGAGGTGCAGAGGGAGAGGGAGAAGTGCAGGAGGGAAGGGATACAGGGAGAGGAGGTGCAGGGGAGAGAGGAGGGTACAGGGAGAGGAGGTACAAGGAGAGGAAGGTACAGGAGAGAGGGAGGCTACAGGGAGGAGTAATGCAGGGGAGAGAGGAGGAGATAACTAAATATAGGGGTAAGAGTCAAGGAGGTAAAAAAGAGATGGCGTAGGAGGACGGAGACCAGACGCTCACACCAGGGAGGGAAGGAGGGAGGGTCAGGGCGGCCAAGCCATCATTCTGGAAATAATATCTCCAGGATTTTTGCTCCCTCCCCTTCATCCTGTTGTGGAGGAGCCATTGTTGTGCTTCACTGACTGACTACTGCCTCTACTTACCACTCTTACCTGTCTCCTCACCCTCCCAAACCCAGACTCCTGTACTATATTCACTGTGACTCTGTGGCGTAGCACCCTTGCCCCTATATACTGGTTGGGGCGTAGCACCTCCCCCGGTGTACTGGTTGTTATTGGCCCCGGGTTCATTAGGGCGACATTGGGTCAGGTTGTGGTTGTGTGAAAGGCGTGGTTGTCGATACTGGTGAGGTATGGTTGGGGGTGGTGTTGTAGTGTGTAGTGGTAGTATTGGTGTGGTAGCGGTGTATGGTATGGTAGGGGTGTATGGTGTGGTGCTGGTGTGGTATTGGCATGGTAGTGGTATATGGTGTATAGTATGGTAGTAGTATATGGTTAGTATGGTAGTGACATTACTATGTATTGAATGGACCTTTTGTAAATATTTTAATGGTAGTGGTATTAGTTTGGTATTCATACGGTGTGGTACTGTCGAGAATATGTGGAGGTGGTATTGGTATTAGTAACAGTAATACCAGTGTAGTGAGTGAAGGGACAGTGATGGTGTAATATAGTTCTTGTTAGTGAATACGTGACAGTGATGGCGCCGTTTGCTTCCTATCAGATATTGGCTGTTAGTCCTGTTGTTGATGGTATCGGTTAGGTTGTAATGGTATCGGTTAATTGGTGATGATGGTATCGGTGAAGTGGAGGTGATGGTATCGGTGAAGTGGAGGTGGGCAGGTGGTGGTATTGGTCAAGTGGTGGTGATAGTATCGGTTAATTGGTGGTGATGGTATCGGTTAGGTGGTGGTGATGGTATCGGCCAAGTGGTATCGGTTGACAAGGATGAAGCCTTCCTACGACTCACGGTGGGAGACATTCTCAATTAAAGTGAATGACCAGGTAAATTGGACGAGGAGAGGGAGAGAGGAATTGCCAGGTAGCGGGTGATTAGGTGGGGACAGGTGTGGGGGATGTGGCTAAGGAGAGGTGTGGGGGGATGGCTAAGGAAAGGTGTGGGGAGTGTGGCTAAGGAGAGGTGGGGGGATTTGGTTCAAGAGAGGTGTGGGGGATTTAGGGGTGAGGACAGATGTGAGTAGTGAGGACAAGTGAGGGTCTGGTGTAGGGGAGGAGGAGGAGGAGGAAGGAGGATGTTGGGGTGAGGAAAGGTGGGGGGAGAGAAGGAAGTAGAGGTGAGGTGAAATGACTGAGGGAATCAAAAGTTAATGAGTAAAATAAATAAAACTACAAAATTGAATTCCAAATAACCTGACGCACTGTTATGGTCTGTTCACTGCTATACTAAGCTGGCCGTAGGTAAGTATAGTGGTAAAGGTTAGAATTAGGAGGAGTGTAAACAGTAAGGTGGAGGGTGATAGGTAAGTGGAGGCGTCATGGTGGTAAGGAGGACCGCCTGCGCGTCATGCTCCAGTGCTCCTGGATAATGCTAAATTGGTGGCGGCTGATGGGAGTGTTAGCGGTAGCCCCCTTGTCTCACTTCCCACGGCGGGGATTATGTCTAGACCCGAGACAACTAAACGCTTGCTGGGGGGCAGATGATAGTGTAGTCTGCTTTTAAAGGCCATCTGAATATTCGTATCCAGGTTTAAGGCTTCACTTTATGTCGTTTCTAATGTAGGTTAAGACGGATCACGTGAAGATTAGACACCCTTAGTTTATTTCACCTGATGATTGAACACCCTCATACTACCTTGAGGTTAGGTTAGGTTAGGTTAGTTAGGTTAGGTTAGGTTAGGTTGGGTTGGGTTGGGCTGCTGGGTTGGGTTGGGTAGGTTAGGTTAGGTTAGGTAAGGTTAGGTTAGGTTAGGTTAGGTTAGGTTAGGTTAGGTTAGGTTAGCATTAGGGTGTTTGCTCATCGTATGAATCATTTCTTACTGTACTGATGATTTTGAACGCCAGGTGAATACGACATTTTAACGTTGACTTGTGGAGTAGACTCACCATCACAACCACTTGTAAAAAAAATGAATCATGAAATCCTCGGCTCGTCGCTTCCTGTGTCACCTACCACCGTCACTCTCAAACCTCCTTGTACTCTATCCCGGGTCGTCCTGCCTCCTGATGTGCTCATGTGTCTATGTTTTATTTACCCCCATCCCCACCCCACCCGACCCGGACCTGACCTGACCCGACCCACCTGACCTGTTGGTAGCTGGAGTAAGAACAGTAATCAAGTCCCTCCTGTGTGTGTGTGTGTGTGTGTGTGTGTGTGTGTGTGTGTGTGTGGTTTAGTCTTAAGGAAACACGTAACTAGGATCGTAACTGGGGTGGGGGTGGGGTGGGGTGGGGTGGGGTGAGGTGGGGTAGGGTAGGTAGGGTAGGGTAGGGTAGGTAGTAGGTAGGGTGTTACTTGTACTGTGTCACTTCAGTGTAAATAGTATGCTCCTATACATGTGTTGACAGAACTTGTACAAACACACCTAAATGTTCCTTCACCCTTAATTACTACTACTACTACTACTTTTTTTTTAACGTGGCTTCCAGCCTTCCCCAATAGCCACACCTTCGCCACCATTTTATTACCTTAATATTAAATATCCTAATACATAAGTAGCTATCCGAGCTGTGTTGAATTAGTTGAGCCGCAGATCTATGCGGCATTCAGTGACTGTAGCCTCATAGTCAATATCTGCAACTGTTGTCGGCTTTGGGGCCGAAGCTCTCGTTCCCCAAGGCAGAGTAAAGCCGACCGAAGGAGAGAGAAGGACAGTCGACATCTCATCCAGGCTGTAACATAACTTCTGGGCTGCTGTTTGTCCGGAGATCACCTCCGCGAGTCTGGCATAGAAACATCTTGCACTTGGTCCCATCCCACTCCATTGTGTGCTTATATCTTCATGCTCAGGTGTGTATGGTGAGGGCAGGTGTCAGGTGTGTTGGGTGAGGGGCAGGGTGTCAGGTGTGTTTGGTGAGGGGCAGGTTGTCAGGTGTGTTGGGTGAAGGGCAGGGTGTCAGGTGTGTTGGGTGAGGGGAAGCAGGGTGTCAGGTGAAGTGAGAGAGGAGAGGTAAGTTTTTTTTTTTTTTTCGTAGAGAAAGGAGGGGTGAAAGAAGATTAGAGGTGGGGGAAGGAAGTTATAGGTCGGAAATTGAAGACAGTTAGGAGGAGGTAAGAGAGGGTGGGCTGACCGCCTAGCTAAGCTAATGGTGTGTTAGTGTTGTGTCATGGGTTAGTTACTGTCTGTCGACACAGGCACTAGACATCCTACCTTGTTCCACATATGGGTGTTTTAAGGGCCTTATTTCATATTCCGCCGACCCTACTGGCGGATGCTGGTCTAGGGAGGTTGTTTATTGCCTGGCCGTATAGACGGCGGTGGTAATGGACCTTTGAGATTTGGTAACTTTTTGGGAACAATGTATGGTTTTTGTCGTTATCTGGTGGAGTCTTTGAAGAAGTTCTTGCTCTGATCGTTCTATCTGCCAGACTCTGCTGGCTATGCAGCTGCTGGTTGATGGTTTTCATTCTCAGGTCTCTATGTATCTCGGCTGTGGTTCTGGTGAAGGATATCTTTCACCTGTGACGAATCTTAGGGCTTCATTTTGGACCACCTGTAATTTTAATATTTGAGTGGTGCTCATAGTATGAAGAGGTACTGCTGGGTAAGTTAATATTGGTGTGATAAATGATGTCACCAGGCGGAGTTTCATTTTCTCAGGAAGCGCTTTAAAGTAGTATAGATTTTTCAGCTCACTTCTTACCTTTTCCTTCCTGGTGATAAGGGTAGGGTTAGGAGCTGGGAGGGACGGGGAGGGGTTGGAGAAACTGGTTGGGGAGGAGCTGGGAGAGACTGGGTGGGAGGGAGGGGGTTGGGAGAGACTGGTGGGAGAGACGGGAGGGACGAGTTGAAGAGGCTGGAACTGGGAGGGAGGGAGGAGTTGGAGAGACTGGAGGGAAGGGGCTGGGGGACGGGGAGGGAGGAGCTGGGAAAGACAGGGGAGGACGAGCTGGAAGAGGCTGGAACTGGGAGGAGGGAGGAGCTGGGAGAGACGGGACTGGAGGGGAGGGAGGGGAGGCTGGGAGAGACTGAGACTGGGAGGAGGGAAGGGGAGAGGGGCTGGGAGAGACCGGGACTGGGAGGGGAGGGGAGGGAGGGCTGAGAGACGGGGAGAATATACAGACACAAGGTGAATTTATACCTGAATTTAATCAAACCCAATATCTCTCTCGGGTTGGTGTAGTTTGCACCAAGAAAGAACCATATTATAATTAACCTATTATATCACCTTAAGATTAACCACCCTAACGTTAACCTGATCTAACAAGCAAAAGATTAACCATCCTAACGTTAACCCGATCTAACAAGCAAGCGACTGTCATGCACGAATATAGGCAGATGTGAGTTGAAATTGATACGAGGCTGACAGACAGAACACATAACAAATACGCATGTAAGCGACTTATCATGCACGGACGCTGCTGACTTAACACAGTTCGTGCTGGGGATGACATCTTCACTACCTTGTATTGATTATCGGCTCAAGCGGCAGAGATTAAGCCTTGATGAAAAGGTTTGATTGCCAGCTCTTGTTCGAGAGAGAGAGAGAGATGCCTTTGTTATTGTCCCGTGCCAGCTCACCAGAGAGATTGAACCCTCGCTGTTGAGTGTATGTGTGTGTGTACCTGGAGGTTGGTGGGTAGAGTACACCTGTGTTCAGTATTTTGTGGTTGTGTCCTCTGGTTCATTTAACATGTTAGAATGGTAGAGATTATGGTGTGTGTGTTGAGGTGGTTGGTAGTTCAAGAAATGCTCTGATTTGGTTAGTGGGGGTGGTTGTTAGTGGGGATGATAGTTGTTGTTGTGGTAGTTGTTAGAGAGAGAGAGAGAGAGAGAGAAAGGGGGAGATAGAAAGATGGAGAGAGAGAGAGAGCGAGCGAATGAGAAAATGTGTTCCAGTCTACGCTCGTTTAATAGTTGGTCCGGGCAAAAATAACGCGATCAATGACAACACAAGTGCTCACAACGACCGCCTTAATGGAGGATAAAAACCCGGCGGATATTGACAAAATAAAATGCAAATTAGTGAAGCCTTTATTCGTAGGGGGACATAAAGCGGGAGCCGTATATTGCGTATCGTAATATCGTAGAGGCCGCAGTGTCTAACGTAGTGCAGCAGCTTATTAATTTATTGACTATTGCTACACTAGCCATGTCTGTGTGAGTTGGAGGGGTGGTGTGTGTGTGTGTGTGTGTGTGTGTGTGTGTGTGTGTGTGTCGGGTATGCTGTATAATATATCCTTTGCAATAGGAACTTACGATAGCTGTTAGAAATATAGGGTAGCGTTTCACAGCTGGGTAGACTAAGGGTGCCCCATGACCACTGCCTCAATTCTGACCACCCCCACACAGCCACTACACTGGCCACCCCCACACAGCCACTACCCTGGCCACCCCCATAGCCACTACCCTGACCACCCCACACAGCCACTACCCTGGCCACCCCCACAGCCACTACCCTGACCACCCCACACAGCCACTACCCCGCCACACCCCCACACAGCCACTACCCCACACCCCCACACAGCCACCACACACCCACCCCCCACACACACCACACCTCCCACCCCACACAGCCACTACCCCCACACCCCCCACACAGCCACCACACTACCCACCCCACACAGCCACTACACACACCCCACACAGCCGCTACCCTGACCACCCCCACACAGCCACTACCCTGACCACCCCACACAGCCACTACTCCCTGACCCCCCCACACAGCCACTACACTATCCACCCAACAGCCACTACCCTGACCACCCCACACAGCCACTCACCCTGACCACCCCCACACAGCCACTACCCTGACCACCCCACACAGCCACTACCCTGGCCACCCCACACAGCCACTACCCTGGCCACCCCCACACAGCCACTACACTACCCACCCCCACACCGACTACACTACCCACCCCCACACAGCCACTACACTACCCACCTGTAATTACCCATAACATTGTACCGTGTGAAGATAACAGTGGGAGTCTGAGCGAGGGATAGAGGGGTCGGATTCTGTATCATATTGGTGATGGCATCTTTTCTCTCTCTCTTATTTTCTTATTTCAGCAATTACACCCGAGATTTATTACATTTTCCATTTCCCTGATATATATATATACATATACACTTTGTCCTGACGATGTTATCACTTATAGGTTATTTTTGTACATATATTGTTATTATTACTGTTATGGTTATCATTATTTCATTGCTACTACTCGTTACAGCTGCAACTGATATTGTTTTTATGTATTTTCTCTATTTCCTCCCCTGGATATATGTATGTGATTTTTTTTAATTAAATGTTATTATTGGTGTTTTATGTCACATAACGCCCGCCACTTCTGATCTTACTGCTGGATCTGTTTGGTTTTTTTAGCGCGTGAGGGATTTATTTTTTGGAGTGTTGTTGATGTTTTTGTTTTGTTTTTGTTTTTTGTTTTTTGTGCCGGAAATTGTGTTTGTCTAGTCATTATGAGTAACTGATATGGCTGGAGTGTTATCGCGAGGTGTGGTATGATGGCTGCCTGGCCTGTGTTGTGCTACCATACCCTACCTTCCCTACCCTACCTTACCTTACCGTACCCTACCTTACCCTACCCTACCTTACCTTACCCTACCTTACCTTACCTTACCTTACCTTACCCTACCCTACCCTATCCTACCCTGTCTTGCCTTGCCTTATACTACACTACGCTATGCCCTGCCCTGCCCTGCCCTGCCCTGCCCTGCCCTGCCCTCTGGTGACTCATCTTGAGGCCGGGCGCTCAATGGGTCATTTCCACACGTCTTTGTATCGCTAACAGTTGTCATATACCTGGTGCGAATTAATTAGCATACGGACCAATTAGATACATTCTTACCGTCAGCTATAAAAGGAGAAACATACAGGGTGAGTCATAAAGAAAGTAAAGAATGACCAGATTTTAAATGGTTATTACTGTCATCAAAACAAACACCCAGATTTTAGTACATAACCTCTAAAATCTGAAGAGGAGGGGGCGAGGAACCCTGTATAAACATTTGAAATCTGGGTATTCTTTTTTTTCCATGACTCACCCTGTATTTAACTCTCCAGGCTTCACAGGTCCGGGGTCGTGGTTCTCTCCCTGCCGACGTTCGCTATTGTAAACACACACACGGGCATAAAGTCCAAAATGGTAATGACACGGAGCTCCCAAATGGCTGTGTTTTTGTGCTGGTGACGAGCAGGAGGGGCGGCCTCGACCTGGCGCGGCTGGGTGGGTGGTTGGTGTGGTGGGTGGTTAGGTGGAGTGGGTGGATGGTGATGGCTGTGGGCCAATATGTAGGAAATGGCTGAACCTACGTGACCAAATGTGTGTGTGTGTGTGTGTGTGTGTGTGCGTAATGTGTGTGTGTGTGTGTGTGTGTGTGTGTGTGTGTGTGTGTGTGTGTGTTATTTTTGCCTGATCACTATTCCTTAATTGCTACCTGATCACTGTTCATAGTCTACCTGATCCTGTTCTGACTCTAATATCGTTCGCCACTGCTCCACGTTGTGCCAGTTCGTGTGTTGGTGAAAATTCCTCTTTGCCTTAACTTGAAATATTGAAGAGTTTATTCATGTGAGGTTTGGCAGATGTCACCAGCAGGCTCCTGTGTGTGTGTTGTGCCTGGTGAGTGAGAGGTGGTGAGTGGCGTGTGAAGTGGGAGTGAGTGGTGTGTGGAGTAGAGGGTGAGGTGGAGTGGTGGTGTGTGGAGAGGAGAGGGTGGAGTGAGAGAGTGGTGATGTGTGGAGTATGGAGCAGAAGAGTGTGTGTGAAGTCTTGGGTGTGTTAGGTAGAGGAGAAACTATAGGCGGAAGGGAGACAGAGTGGTGTGGTGGTGCGGGGCGCGACACCTGGGCCAACAAGGTGGATAATGGGGCCCCGGGGGTGGTTGGGCCATCACGCCTGACACACCCACATGTGTTTTACTGCCTGCTGCCCCGACCTCCTCACTATCCTCACCTGTTTTACCTTCCTCCCACCTGCCTCCTGCCTCCTGCCACTCCTACCTGCCTCACCTGCCTCCTTCACCTTCCTCCTGCCTCACCTGCCTCCTGCTTTTCTCCTTTCATAATTTTTTTTACTACAATTTTCTTCTGCTGAGACGTCCTTAGCTCCTCTCACTATCCTGTTACCTCCTGCTGGCTCGACCTCTGCTACCTCCTGCTGGCGCGACCTCTGCTACCTCCTACTGACTCGACCTCTGCTACCTCCTGCTGCTCGACCTCTGCTACCTCCTGCTGCTCGACCTCTGCTACCTCGACCTCTGCTACTTCCTGTTGGCTAGACCTCTGCTACCCCCTGTTGGCTCGACCTCTGCTACCTCTGTTGGCTCGACCTCTGCTACCCCCTGTTAGCTAGACCTCTGCTACCTCCTGCTGGCTAGACCTCTGCTACTCACTGTTGGCTGGACCTCTGCTACCCCTGTTGGCTCGACCTCTGCTACCTCGACCTCTGCTCACTACTTCCTGTTGGCTAGACCTCTACTACCCCCTGTTGGCTCGACCTCTGCTACCTCCTGTTGGCTCGACCTCTGCTACCTCCTGTTGGCTAGACCTCTGCTACCCCCTGTTGGCTGACCTCCGCTACCTCCTGTTGGCTCCGACCTCTGCTACCTCCTGTTGGCTAGACCTCTGCTACCTCCTGTTGGCTCACCTCCGCCACCTCCTGTTGGCTAGACCTCTGCTACCTGTTGGCTAGACCTCTGCTACCTCCTGTTGGCTCGACCTCTGCTACCCCTGTTGGCTAGACCTCTGCTACCTCCTGTTGGCTCGACCTCTGCTACCCCCTGTTGGCTCGACCTCTGCTACCTCCTGTTGGCTGAACCTCTGCTACCTCCTGTTGGCTAGACCTCTACTACCCCTGTTGGCTAGACCTCTGCTACCTCCTGTTAGCTCGACCTCTGCTACCTCCTGTTGGCTAGACCTCTGCTACCCCCTGTTGGCTTGAACCTCTACTACCTCCTGCTGTCGACCTCTACCTCCGTGGCTAGACCTCTGCTACCTCCTGTTAGCTCGACCTCTGCTACCCCTGTTGGCTGGACCTCTGCTACCTCCTGTTGGCTCGACCATCTGCTACCTCCTACTGGCTCGACCTCTACTACCTCCTGTTGGCTGGAACCTCTGCTACTCCCTGTTAGCTAGACCTCTGCTACCCCCTGTTGGCTAGACCTCTGCTACCTCCTGCTGGCCTGAACCTCTGCTACCTCCTGTTGGCTCGACCTCTGCTACCTCCTGCTGGCTGACCTCTGCTACTCACTGTTGGCTGAGCCTGCTACCTCCCTGCTGGCTCGACCTCTACTACCTCCTGCAGCTAGCCTCTGCTACCTCCTGCTGGCTCGGCCTCCTCACTCCTGCTAGCTGGACCTCTACCTCCTGCTGGCTCGACCTCTGCTACCTCCTGCTGGCTCGACCTCTGCTACCTCCCTGTTGGCTAGACCTCTGCTACCCTCCTGCTGGCTCGACCTCTGCTACCTCCTGCTGGCTCGACCTCCTGATACCTCCTGGCTCGACCTCTGCTACCTCCTGCTGGCTCGACCTCCTGCTACCTCCTGTTAGCTAAACCTCTGCTACTCCTGTTAGCTAGACCTCTGCTACCTCCTGTTAGCTGAACCTCTCTACTACCTCCTGCTGGCTCGACCTCTGCTACCTCCTGTTGGCTGAACCTCTGCTACCTCCTGCGCTCGACCTCTGCTACCTCCTGTTGGCTCGACCTCTGCTACCTCCTGCTGGCTGGACCTCTGCTACCTCCTGCTGGCTCAACCTCTGCGACTTCCTGTTGGCTAGACCTCTGCTACCTCCTGCTGGCTCGACCTCTGCTACCTCCTGCTGGCTAGACCTCTGCTACCTCCTGCTGGCTAGACCTCTGCTACTCCCTGTTGGCTCGACCTCTGCTACCTCCTGGCTCGACCTCTGCTACCTCCTGCTGGCTAGACCTCTGCTACCTCCTGCTGGCTCGGCCTCTACCTCCTGCTGGCTAGACCTCTGATACCTCCTGCTGGCTCGACCTCTGCTACCTCCTGCTGGCTCAGACCTCTACTACCTCCTGTTGGCTGACCTCTGCTACCTCCTGCTGGCTCGACCTCTGCTACCTCCTGCTGGCTCGACCTCTGATACCTCCTGCTGGCTCGCCTCTGCTACCTCCTGCTGGCTCGACCTCTGCCTCCTGTTGGCTGAACCTCTGCACTCTCCTGTTGGCTAGGCCTCTGCTACCTCTGTTGGCTAGACCTCTGCTACCTCCTGCTGGCTCGACCTCTGCTACCTCCTGTTGGCTGAGCCTCTGCACCTCCTGCTGGCTCGACCTCTGCTACCTCCTGTTGGCTCGACCTCTGCCTCCTGCTGGCTAGACCTCTGCTACCTCCTGCTGGCTCAACCTCTGCGACTTCTGTTGGCTAGACCTCTGCTACCTCCTGCTGGCTCGACCTCTGCCTCCTGCTGGCTAGACCTCCTGCTACCTCTGGCTAGACCTCTGCTACTCCCTGTTGGCTCGACCTCTGCTACCTCCTGCTGGCTCGACCTCTGCTACCTCCTGCTGGCTAGACCTCTGATACCTCCTGCTGGCTAGACCTCTGCTACCTCCTGCTGGCTCGACCTCTGATACCTCCTGCTGGCTCGACCTCTGCTACCTCCTGCTGGCTCGACCTCTACTACCTCCTCTGGCTGAACCTCTGCTACCTCCTGCTGGCTCGACCTCCTGCTACCTCCTGCTGGCTAGACCTCTGATACCTCCTGCTGGCTAGACCTCTGCTACCTCCTGTTGGCTCGACCTCTGATACCTCCTGCTGGCTCGACCTCTGCTACCTCCTGCTGGCTCGACCTCTGCTACCTCCTGTTGGCTGAGCCTCCTACTCCCTGTTGGCTAGACCTCTGCTACCTCCTGTTGGCTGAACCTCTCTGCTACCTCCTGCTGGCTCGACCTCTGCTACCTCCTGTTGGCTGACCTCTGCTACCTCCTGCTGGCTCGACCTCTGCTACCTCCTGTTGGCTCGACCTCTGCTACCTCCTGCTGGCTGGACCTCTGCTACCTCCTGCTGGCTCAACCTCTGCGACTTCCTGTTGGCTAGACCTCTGCTACCTCCTGCTGGCTCGACCTCTGCTACCTCCTGCTGGCTAGACCTCTGCTACCTCCTGCTGGCTAGACCTCTCTGCTACTCCCTGTTGGCTCGACCTCTGCTACCTCCTGCTGGCTCGACCTCTGCTACCTCCTGCTGGCTAGACCTCTGATACCTCCTGCTGGCTAGACCTCTGCTACCTCCTGTTGGCTCGACCTCTGATACCTCCTGCTGGCTCGACCTCTGCTACCTCCTGCTGGCTCGACCTCTACTACCTCCTGCTGGCTGAACCTCTGCTACCTCCTGCTGGCTCGACCTCTGCTACCTCCTGCTGGCTAGACCTCTGATACCTCCTGCTGGCTAGACCTCTGCTACCTCCTGTTGGCTCGACCTCCTGATACCTCCTGCTGGCTCGACCTCTGCTACCTCCTGCTGGCTCGACCTCTACTACCTCCTGCTGGCTAGACCTCTGCTCTCTTCCTCTTGTTGCTCGGTGACTTCGACCACTGGAGATACAAGCCAATAAATATATACCCCGTGTGTGTTTATATTCTTCCCATGACTGTTCCTCTCAACTATAGTCTCTTATCTCCGCTACTGATGTCATATTTTTGGTCCTTGTGGTTTTGCCCAGGTTTTCTTGGTTTTCTCACATTTTTGTCCTGGTTTTCTCACATTTTTGTCATATTTTTGTCCTGTTTTGTCACATTTTGGTCATAGTTTTGTCACATTTTTTCTTGAATTTGTCCTGGTTTTGTCATATTTTTGTCCTGGTTTTTCACATTTTGTCCAGGTTTTGTCTTGGTTTTGTCACATTTTTGTCCTGGTTTTGTCACATTTTTGTCCTGGTTTGTCATATTTTGCTGGTTTTGTCATATTTTTGTCTTGCATTATAGTACCTTGGTTATATCCATACGTTTACATCTCCAAGACCTACAGTAGTTCCCCGCGTGATTGCCTCTCTTATGTATCCTGCTGGGGGAGATGTGGTGTCGAGGCGTTGGGTCTTATGTTACCGAGGGGAGGAGGAGGGATGAGTTTTGGGTGAGGAAAAAAATAACCTGTAGATGTTTTCGACAACAAGGAGTTAGGTACTGAAGGTGGTGTGTGGTGGTGGGTCTTCTTGCTGAGGTGTTGGGGATGATGGATGAAGGTTGGGGGACAGGTAATGTACCTGTGATTAAGGGATAATAAGACCAGTCACTTTAAACTCGAACTTTATAATTCAGTCAAACCTGTTGAATACAATTCATCTTAGTATTCCAAATAATAAATCATGTACAGGTAATCATACATACTGTAAATGTCTAATTGCTATATTTCCATGATGTCACAATGATAAACAGCACAATGAACACAGTCTACCGGAGTAAACTTAAGTACAATTTGAACTTAGGTGTTGAAGGTCTCAAACTGAATAGGTTGAGTGTTAAGTGTCAGCCTGTCAGTGCCCCTCCGTCGCAAGGTGCTGCTTGGGCTGACACATTTCGCTGCATCCGGAGTTTTATACAAAAAACAACTCCTCTCTACTACCACACACAACACCATCAGTTCTCTCTCTCTCTCTCTCTCTCTCTCTCTCTCTCTCTCTCTCTCTCTCTCTCTCTCTCTCCACTAACTCGATACTACACAGGCAGGCGCCCAATAAACATGACATGACCTACAACTTAACAATATTTATTTTAGGTTTATCCTACTCATTACTGCTTGCGGTAACAGTACGGGTGAATTGAGGTTTGTTTTGAAAAGGGTTTTTATACGGTAATAAGATACGGTAATGCGCGCGCGTGTGTGTGTGTGTGTGTGTGTGTGATAAGGTAGACCCACACTAAGCTCTGGCCTAAGATGGATGATGGGTTTTTCCGGCGTTCTCATATTCACACGTCGCTCAAACCCCCAGCTTTTGTTTTCAAGCAGTTAATATTGCAGTGGGAGAGGGAAAGAAGGATGGAAAAGGGTTGAAAGGGAGGAGGAGGTAGGATGGAAAAGGGTTGAAAGGGAGGGATGGAGGTGGGGGGAGGATGGATGGATGGAGAAGGAGGAAGGGGTGGAGGGGAAAGGGAAGGGAAGGGGTGAAAGAAGAAAGAAGGGAGAGAGGGAACAGGAAGGAAGAGAGGAGGGTGAAATGGGAAGAAAGGAGGGAGTGATGTGGGGTGAAAGGAGGAGAGAGAGAGAAGGATGGAAGAGGAGGATGGAGAGGAGGGGGTAAAAGGAGGGGAGGGGAGGGATGGAGAGAGAGAGGAGACAAGATCCAAAGGTGACTTACCTGTCGCACAACACAGCGACATAGCTCCTTAGCTAATGTGTTTGTCCACAGATGTTGATTGTACTGCTGCGTAGAGTATACCTTGTGATGTGTGTGTGTGTGTGTGTGTGTGTGTGTGTGTGTGTGTGTGTGTGTGTGTGTGTGTGTGTGTGTGTTGAAGTATTGTGACTATCTTGTGAAATGAATTCGAGTCAAAACGATGTATAGAGAATAATGAATGACTTGGTATAGGGAAATATAATGAAAATATCTGATATAATGGAAGTACTTTATTGTCCAATGAATATTTTGCCTCGGTGAAACACGATTCTGTCACCTGTATGTAAATGAACTCTGTACCGTTAAACCTTTACATGAAGTGATTTATATGCATTATCATTATCCTATTTTATTTTTTATTTGTTTTGATAAATATTTTTAACTCTCTCTCTCTCTCTCTCTCCCCACACACACACACACACACACACACACACACACACACACACACACACACACACACACACACACACACACACACACACACACACACACACACACACACACACACACACACACACACACACACACACACACACACACACACACACACACACACACACACACACATTATATATACAGTATACTCCCGCCGTCATAACTAAAACACAAATGAAATCACTGACGTTTAATATTATCGTCAGCAATATAGTGTGAGTAAAGTGTGACAAAAACAACGCTCATGGTGGTGATGTTATAAATAGCCTACATTAAATATATCTTGTTTATATCCGTCCACCGCTGACACGACGACGATACCACCTGTGGGATATTTACGTTAGCTCTACATTACATTAAGAATATATATATAAGAAAAAATTAATTAAACCACACCTGGGAAAATAATTTGTTACCTGTGAGAAATAAAAAGGTTTAAATGTGTTTTATTACCAGTGTTGATTTTAATAGGCGCCATTGGCTATTTATTTTGAACGATACTGTTATTTCAGGCTGATTATTTTTTGGTGATGTGTCGTTATATATCGCTATGGGTCATTAGAGTGTGATGGTCATTAGAGTGTGTGCGTTTGGGAGGTACTTTACATACTTTGGCTGTCATACCTGGAGGTAATTATTGCCTTGTTGTTGCTCTTATGGTGATCTGGTCTATGTTGTTATATGTGACAGTTTTAGTTATTATGGTGAGTTGTTGTGTTGGTTTTTTATTAGGTGAATGTGGTGATATTAAAGGTGTGGGAGTCTGGTGTGTATGAGTCAGGTGTGTATGAAGGTGAGTGAGTCATGTGTGTGTTATTTGCCTCTGTCTACCCAGCAGTAATTGGGAACCTGGATGTTAATCGATTTGAGGATCGTGTTCCGAGGTAATGGTTAGCCAGTGCAGTTGATGAGTTGTCCGGTTTTCTTGGATTATTCCTTAACACTGGATTATGCAACTCGTTAACTTAGGGTGATGTTGTTGTGTTGGGGACAGCTTCTACACCTAAAACCAATTCACGCTTAGGTGGCCCTTGTGCCGGCCATCCTCGAACACCAGAGCCTACTATTATTATTTTTATTATTATTATTATTATTTTTATTATTATTATTATTATTATTATTATTATTATTATTATTATTATTATTATTATTATTATTATTATTATTATTGTTGTTGTTGTTGTTGTTGTTGTTGTTGTTGTTGTTGTTGTTGTTGTTGTGTGTATGTTTTGGAACGTGTTAGTAGAATTTTTATACAGGTTATGTGTTATACTTTCATACACAGAATATATATAATTAAATATATATGTATAATCTGTATTTGCTGTGTATGAACTGTTAACTGGTATTTAGTCTCTGTTCTGATCGGCAGTCTACAACCTTGTCTCTCCTCCTCCTGTCTTTACTCCATATTCCTCCTTGTATCTTCCTCACCTCCTGGTCTTCCCTACCCCACCTCCTCCCTCGACTTCTCTCCCCACCTCGTTTATAATTAATGCCATGGACCACCAACTCACCTGTCATTAATGAGTCATATTATGGAAGGTAAATCATGAAGAGCAGCGCACCGCAAGGTAAGGGCACCACCACAAGTCAGGAAACATCACCACCCAGCCACAACTTCAACACCCATCCCAGACCTTCCTACGTGACCAGCCTCCCCAAAAACAAGCCACACACCCCCCCCCCTTCAAAATAAAAAAAACTAATACATGAACGTAATTTTTAAACACCAGGTGAATCTATCATGCCAATTTCTACTCCATTAAGGAAGAGATATATACAGTAGCAAGGGAGGGAGAAACAGGTTATGATTATATGGAGTAACTCTTTGAAGATGTTTTTATGAGCGGCATCCAGTAAGACCTCTCCCTCGCCTTCTTTCACATGCTGGGCGCAGGACTCCTTGGCTGTCAAAGTGGTAGTGCGTGTCTGTGATTTTAAAGAGAGAGATTTTCTCTCTCTTCACCTACCTTTTTACATCCCTCCCCTCTCTCTACCTCCCCCTTTCCTCTCTCCCCTATTCCCCCTCTATCTTATCCCTCCTCTTTCTAACTTCCTCTCTCATTTTTCACTCTATCTCCATCTCTACCTCCTCCCTCCTCCACTTCCCTCCCCAGAGATCCGAGAGAGAGAGAGAGAGAGAGAGAGAGAGAGAGAGAGAGAGAGAGAGAGCGTGTGACCAAAAGGGTGTTCGGCTTATCGAGTACTTGGGGGTGTGGCGGGCGAGAGATGACCCCCCAAAACCCTAGGTAACTCGGACCTTGACGAGAGGCGATGCTGAGATTCGGTGTCTGTGTTTACCTGGATTGTAATGGCTGATTTTAAGGGATTTTAGGGATGGTTATAGGTCCTTTAAGGGATTTTAGGGTAGGTTAGGGTTGTTTTAGGAATGGGGAAGTGGATTTCAAGGGGTCTTAGGGAAGGCCAGAGGGATTTTAGGGATTTTAAAGGGTTATAGAGATTTTAAGGGATTGGGGGGATGATTGAGGGATGATAAGGAGTTCTATGGATGGTTACGGTGATTTTAGGGAAGTTTACGGGGAATTGTCACTGAATTTTAGGAAAGTTGCGGGGATTTAAGGAAAATTTTAGGTGTTTTTCTTCTAAATATTTTCTATCTTCCCCTGAGATGTAATATTTTTCTTTGACTCACGTGAATTATTTTGCTGTAAGAACTTAATTAAAGAAATGATAATGAACAGCATCGAGACAGATAGATAGATAGATAGATAGATAAAAATAAAGGGAGAGAAAGGGGAAGGCGGAAGAGAAGAAGAGAGAGGGAGTATAGGGAGGGAAGAAGAGGGAAGGATTGAGAATGAGGGGGAAGAGGCGAGGGAGAAGGTAGGGAGAATGGGGGGAAGGGAGAGAGAGGGGTTAGGAAGAGCAGCACACGTTCAATTAAGGTAACCGAGCAATTAAGTTATTAATATACAAAAGCAACGAGGAGCAGCAATCCTATAATTACGTCCATTGGAGGGGCGTCATCTGGCGGCTGACACACACACACACACACACACACACACACACACACACACACACACACACACACACACGAGATAGTCAATATGTATAGATATTGCATGTAGACCGTGTACAGGCGTGTGTGAACGACTTGTACACACGCTCTCAAGTCAACCCCCCTCTCCCCTTCTCCTCTCCCCTCTCCTCCCTCTTCTCCCTCTCCCCCTCCACCCTCTCCTCCCTCTCCCTCTCCTAGGCTCATTCCCTGTCATGCCCCTTATTGATAGAGAATTTATGTGTCATCCAATACAAAAGATGAGTACAAAATATATAGAGGAATGGCGTCAGGAAGGGGCTGTCAGGTGGTGCTGGGTATGTTTACAACTCTCGTTCCATCTGTGTGTCAGGACTGGTGGTGGATCAAGAGGCGGGATGGTGACAAAATTTTTAAATGGTTTTATGCAGTTATTGTAATAAAACATATTAATGAAAACAATTAGTGATGATAATAGTAATGATGATGATGATGATGATGATGGTAATGATGATAGAAACAATTAGTAGTAGTTATAATGGTAAACAATGATGATAAGCAATAATAATAATAATAATAATAATAATAATAATAATAATAATAATAATAACTTAGTTTCAATAGACAGCCACCTAAACCTGGGTCACAGTACAGACTTCAATGTTTATTACAGAGACAAACATTTATGATATCCAGGTACCGGCTGTCCCATTACACACACACACACACACACACACACACACACACACACACACACACACACACAGATTCATAAAAAGTCGTAGAGTCAAGCAGGGATCAGCGTTACTCCTATCGTGTGTGTGTGTGTGTGTGTGTGTGTGTGTGTGTGTGTGTGTGTGTGTGTGTGTTTCACTGAGGTGTAACATACAGTAGAAGCTAATGGGCCGATTTTAGTGTGACATACATACATACATGCATACATAAAAACATACATACATACATACATACATACATACATACATACATACATACATACATACATACATACATCTTTACATACATCTTCAATAAAATCGTCATACAAATTCACTTAGGTTACAGAAGGAGGAGGAAGGAGGAGAATGATGATCAGGCTGGGGTAGAAGAAGAAGGAATAGGAGGAGGACGGAGGAAGATCAGGAAGAAGAGAATGAGGATTAAGCTGGGGTAGGAGATGGAGGAGTAGGAGAAGGATGGAGGAAGATGAGGGAAGAAGAAGAGGAGGAGGATCAGGAAGAAGAGAATGAGGATCAGGGTAGGGAAGGAGAAGGATGGAGGAAGATGAGAGAAGAAGAGAAAGAAGTGGTGACTGTAGCAATAGTATGATAACGTGAGTGTCAAGAGGCAGGCAGGGAAGGGACCCGTTGGCTCCCCCTGGTGCTCCGTGCAGGGCCCCGGGGGAGACTCTCCGGCTGGTCTGGCAAACTGCGTCCTCAAGGTTTCTGCTGTTGTCTGTTTTGTTGGTGTTTTATCGCTGGATACTGGCTGCAGGTGCTGTGGTGATGTGTCTACTGTCTTGCTGTGGTGATGTGTCTTATGACGTGTCTTGCTGTGGTGATGTGTCTTATGATGTGTCTTGCTGTGGTGATGTGTCTTATGATGTGTCTTGCTGTGGTGATGTGTCTTATGACGTGTCTTGCTGTGGTGATGTGTCTTATGATGTGTCTTGCTGTGGTGATGTGTCATGTGTCGTCCTGTGGTGATGTGTCTAGCGTCGTCCTGTGATGTGTCTAGTGTCTTGCTGTGGTGATGTGTCATGTGTCGTCCTGTGGTGATGTGTCTTGTGTCTTCCTGTGATGTGTCTAGGGTCGTCCTATGGTGATGTGTCTAGGATCGTCCTGTGGTGATGTGTCTTGTGTCTTCCTGTGGTGATGTGTCATGGTGTCCTCCTGTGGTGATGTGTCTAGTGTCTTGTTGTGATGTGTCATGGTGTCCTGTGGTGATGTGTCATGGTGTCGTCCTGTGGTGATGTGTCTTGTGATGTGTCTTCTTGTGGTGCCGTGTTGATGTGTTTTGATGTGGTGATGTGTCTTGCTGTGGTGATGTGTCTTGCTGTGGTGATGTGTCTTATGATGTGCCGTGCTGTGTTCTGTTGCGTGCTTTCGTCTCTGGATCGGTTCTCTCCTGTCTTCTTCTTCTTCTTCTTCTTCTTCTTCTTCTTCTTCTTCTTCTTCTTCTTCTTCTTCTTCTTCTTCTTCTTCTTCTTCTTCTTCTTCTTCTTCTTCTTCTTCTTCTTCTTCTTCTTCTTCTAGCTCCTCCTATTCCATATTTCCTCTTCTACTCCTCTTCAAATTCTTCCTCTACCTTTTCCTCTTTCTCCTCCCTTTCCTTCTCCTCCTTATCTTCTTCCTCTTTTGCCTCCTTTACTTACTTTTACTCCTTGACTTATACTTCCTTCTCCTCATTCCTTACTCTG
This sequence comes from Homarus americanus, assembly GCF_018991925.1. Classification (NCBI taxonomy): domain Eukaryota; kingdom Metazoa; phylum Arthropoda; class Malacostraca; order Decapoda; family Nephropidae; genus Homarus; species Homarus americanus. The sequence continues at coordinate 4,720,037 of NW_024757794.1, forward strand.
TCTTCTCTACTCCCCCTTCTTCCTCCACTACCCCTTCTGCCCTCCCCTTTCTTTTTCTACTGCCTCTTCTCCATACATTGCCCCCTCTTCCTTCTGATTTATTTCCTCTTACTCCTCTCCTCTTCTTCTCTACCTCCTCTCCTCTCTCCCCAGCTCGTCTTGTGATCTTCCCTCTCTACACTATCTTGACTCAGCCCCTCTGAATCGTGGCTCGTAAGCAGATGATGTCGGTACTGGTGGCAGCCCCATTGAGCAGATGGTGGAGTCAGCCCCTTTAGTAGATGGTGGTAGTGGTGGTGTCAGCCCCCTTAGTAGACCATCTCCACTAAACAGATGGGGGTAATGGTGGTGTTAGCTTTTATCGCCAGATGGTGGTAGTTGTTAGGTGGTGGTAGTGATGGTGTCAGTCACTTTAACCAGATGTTGTTACTGATATCATCCCCTTCAACCAAATGGTGGCAGTAGTGTCATTCCCTTCAACCAGATGGTGGTAATGGTGTCAGCCCCTTCAACCAGATGGTGGTAGTGGTGTCACCCCTTTCAACCAGATTATGATCGTGGTGTCAGTCCCCTTAGCCAGATAGTGGTAGTGGTATCAACTCCCGGATGGTGGCAGTGGTGTCAGCCCCCAGATAGTGGTATGGTGTCAGCCCCAAATAGTGGTAGTGGTGACAGCCCCAAATAGTGGTAGTGGTGTCAGCCCCAAATAGTGCTAGTGGTGACAGCCCCCAGATGGTGGTAGTGGTGTCAACCCCCAGATGGTGGTAGTGGTGTCAGCCCAAATAGTGGTATGGTGTCAGCCTCAAATAGTGGTAGTGGTGTCATCCCCCAGATGGTGGTAGTGGTGTCAGCCCCAGATGGTGGTAGTGGTGTCAGCCCCAGATGGTGGTAAGTGGTGTCAGCCCCCAGATGGTGGCTGGTGTCAGCCCCCAGATGGTGGTAGTGGTGTCAGCCCCTTGAGCACATTTACCTCAGCAGGTGTGACCTTTGACTTTACTTGTGAGGCCGTTTAGTCCTCCCTGTCACCTCGTCCAGGGACCTGACGCTTTCTTCTTCTTTTCTTCTTCTTCTTCTTCTTCTTCTTCTTCTTCTTTCTTCTTCTTCTTCTTCCTCTTTATACTTTTTGTTGTTATTTTTCTTGTTGTTGTTGTTATTATTTTTTCTTCCTTCATCTTTCTCTTATTTGTTGTTGTTGTTGTTGTTTGTTGTTGTTCCTCCTCAGGTCTTGGTCTCGTTGGTATTATCTAGGCAGCCAGACGCTCTCTTGAGACACGTCTTTTACTCGTCTTCTTCCTCCCTCCCTCCCTCACCTTCCTCCTTCTCTCCCTCAATGTCCTCCTTGATTGATAAACTACAACACATATTTTCATCTTTTGCTCTCCTACTTTCCTTTTCTTTTCCCTCCCATTCTTATTCCATCCTTGCCCCTACTTTTCCTTTTCTTATTTTTATCTATCCTCTCTCTCTCTCTCCTCCTCCTCCTCCTCCTCCTCCTCCTCCTCCTCCTCCTCCTCCTCCTCCTCCTCAGTCTCTCTCTGCCACCTTCCTCGCTCTCGTTTCAGTCTTCCATTTCGCCTGCCCCCCTTCCATTACGTCCTTCCAACCCTCTGCTCACCTCCCTCACCCATTCACATTCTCCACCTCCCTCTCCTCCTCCCTCCTCCCCTCCGTTTACGTTCACTACTGCCACATATTGAAAAAGGAAAAGCTCTCTCTCTCTCTCTCTCTCTCTCTCTCTCTCTCTCTCTCTCTCTCTCTCTCTCTCTCTCTCTCTCTCTCTCTCTCTCTCTCCTTCCTTCCTCCCCCCTCCCTCCCTTATCATCAACAACCCTGCATCAGTCTCTCTCTCTCTCTCTCTCTCTCTCTCTCTCTCTCTCTCTCTCTCTCTCTCTCTCTCTCTCTCTCTCTCTCTCTCTCTCCTCTCCTCTCCTCCCTCCTCCCTCCTTCCTCCCTCCCTCCTTCCCTCCTCCTCCCTCTCTCCCCTCCCCTCCCCCCTCCCTCCTCCCTCCCCTCCCCTCCTTCCCCTCCCTCTCTCCCTCCCTCCTCCTCCTCCCTCCCTCCCTCCCTCCTCCCTCCTCCTCCCTCCTCCTCCTCCCTCCTCCCTCGTTCTCCCCTCCTCCCTCTCTCCCTCCCCTCCCTCGTCTCTCCCTCCCCTCCCTCTTCTCCCTCCTCCTCCCCTTCCTCCTCTCCCTCTCCTTCCTTCCTCCCTCTCCCTCCTTCCCTCCCTCCTTCCCATATAACAGTCCTGCATCAGTCATTCAGTCCGGCCAGTCTTTAACTTCCTCCTACTTTTCTGGAAAATTTTTGTGAACTGTGCGTTTCAATATTCCCAAGTTTGTTGGGAATGTTGTCATAATGTGAGCGGCGCCGGGGAAATGTCTATGGTGATGAGAATAAGTTATTAGTACTGGTTGTCGTCCTGAGGAGGAGGGGAAAGAAGCCTACTTAAGGGTAGTGAGATTGTATGATGAGAGACTTGCTTCTTTCCCCCTGCTCGTGATGTGAGTCTTCATAGGTTTGATGCTATTGGGAGGACACACCACACACACACACACACACACACACAGCAAAAACCTTCGTTTTGTATATTATTTCCTCTCTCTCTCTCTCCTCTCCTCTCTCCCTCTCTCTCTCTCTCTCTCTCTCTCTCTCTCTCTCTCAGAGAGCATGGAAATGGTCTGGTTACGTGACACAGATACATATATATTACATTATGAAGGGCTCTCACCTCTCCTCTTCCCCACCTGTACACACAAACATACCTTGACGTGCGGAGAGGAAGGGGGAAGGGAGGAGGAGCAGAACAGAGTGAGAGAGAGAGAAATAATAGAGGGGAATTGAAAGGAGGAGGTAGGTATGGAGAGAGGTGTGTAAAGGAATGATGAAAGGAGAGAGAGAGAGAGAATAGAGAAAAAGGGTGTTTAGAATAATGCAAGTAAGAAGGGAGATTATATATGAAAGAGAGGGAAGAAGGAAGGAGAAGGTGTGAGGAGAAAGCAGGAGAAAAAGAAAAGGAGAGGATGTGTGAATGAGAGAGTGAGGAGGGGTGTGTCGAGGAGAAAAAAAATAGGGTTTTGGAATGAAGTAGAGAGGGATAAAGTGTGTGGAGGAGATAAAAGGGTGTTAGGGAATGATGGAGGAAGGGAGGGAGGGAGGGAATGATGGAGGGAGGGAGGGAGAAGATATGTGAGGGGAGAAGGTTTAGTGAGGGACATTGAAGGAGAAGGGAAGAACGAGGGAAGGAAGGGGGGAGTGGGAGGACTGCACTTGGAGGGCTCCTCAGGGAGTACTGTCCCCCACCTGCCCAATATTGACACACGTCACCTCAAACTCCTCCTACACACCTGCTGCATGAGAGGGTCCAGGTGTGGTTTGGTGTGGTAGTAGTACACCTGTAGTCTCAAGGGGAGTTTGGTGTGTAAGGAAGCAGGTGTGTAGGTGATGCCAGGTATACAGGGGTGTGGGTGATGTCAGGTATCAGGGGGTGTAAGGTGCAGGTCATGTCAGGAACAGGGGGTGTAAGGTGCAGGTGTGTAGGTGATTGATATATAGAGGGTGTAAGGTGCAGGTGTGAATGATTCCAGATATACGGGGGTGTAAGGTGCAGGTGTGTCGGTGATTCCAGAGATACGGGGGTGTAGGGGGGAGGTGTGTAGGTGTAGTAAGAGCTACACGGAGTTTTTATGAGCACTTGGAAGCTGATGGACGGTGTGGGGGAGAAGAATAGTAAGGGGGAAGGAAGGGGGAGGAGAGAATGGGAAGGAAAGATGATGAAGGGGGAGAGGAGAGGACGGATTGAAGGGGGAAGTGGAGAAGAGGGCATGAAAAGGGAGCAGGGAAGAGGAAGAAAAATAGATGAGAAGAAAAGAGAGGAGGAGGGAAAAGGAAGAAAAGAGAATCAGAGGAGAAGAGGAGGATAGAGGAGGAAGCGACTGCCGGAACACCGCAGGTTTGGGCTGTGTACAGAGTAGTATGTGAGGAGTGAGGGAGAAATATTTATATATACTGTATAGTCGAAAAAAACACGTTGATATACAGTATGCGAGTATGATAATTATACCAGTCAGTTTAGTGTGTCAATCTCCAGGTATTTTAAAGGTATATTCATTTCCCTGTTCCTTAAGGATATATTCTACGTGGTTTACCTGTTTCGCCGCCAGGTAGACCAAGGTAAACAGGAGGCGCATTAACACGGGGCGTAGAGTGATTCTGGGAGAGTGGCGACGCAGGTGAATTTAGAGAAGGTAAAGGCTCTTAGCTGGCTAATTGAACTTTCCCTTAATTGCAACGCATTTACGCAATTCCCTCTCCTACCATAACACGAGGTGGTATTGTACTGAACTCGGCCCTATCACCATACCCGGCCTCCTCCATACCTGGCCTTCACCATACCCGGCCTCCTCCACACCCGGCCTCCTCCACACCCGGCCTCCTCCACACCCGGCCTCCTCCACACCCGGCCTCCTCCACACCCGGCCTCCTCCACACCCGGCCTCCTCCACACCCGGCCTCCTCCACAAATGACCCGTCTCTTGTGTTGGTACGTGTTTGTATACAGACATTATCCCAGTGCAAGAAACGCCCATCTGTTGTATTTTTTACCGGATGAAAGAAAAGAAAAAAAGCCCCGCCTGGAGAAAATACCATCAGATGCATTTTCCACTGGCCAAAATCCTGCTGGAGACAATCCCATTAGAGATTTTTTCAACTAGATAGGAGAAAAAAATCCCAGCCTACTATTTTCTACTGGGGAGAAAATCCA
>NW_024757794.1:4729798-4784798 GCF_018991925.1 Homarus americanus
TCTACACCCACCCAATCCCGCCCATTCATTCCCACCCATCTACTTGCCCAAAATTCCACCATTATCAACAACACATCTCCCCCCCTCCCCCACCCTCTCTTCCACCCTGCCTGCTCAACTCCCAAAATTCCACCTTATCACCATTTAATTTCTCCCTACCTAATTCTTCCTTCCTCCCTCCTCCCCCCTCCCTCCCCTGCCCTCTCCTCGCCAGACTACAATATTATTATGAAACCTTATTCACCACTGCATCAAACATTACCATCATCCGGGGCTTTTTTGCGTCTGCTCGTGGGATTTGCTGTTCTGACGCAGACCTTTGTGATTAAATTGTCCAATCCATCATCTGCCGGCGTCAACACTTAAACCTAACATCGTGATTCTTCTTGTCTGTTCTGTCCAGTGTTCATGCTCGTCTCTTTCTGGTCTGTCTGATGGATGTCCTTTTTTACGTGTGTGTGTGTGTGTGTGTGTGTGTGTGTGTGTGTGTGTGTGTGTGTGTGTGTGTGTGTGTGTGTGTGTGTAGGTGTGTGTGTGTGTGTGTGTGTGTGTGTGTGTGTGTGTGTGTGTGTGTGTGTGTGTATTTAACGTAGCCAAAACAATGAAATTTGGACTGTTGTATATGTAAGATGTTGTTTATTGTTGTTGTTGTTGTTATGTGTTTGTTTTATATAGGTAAGTGTGTGTATGTACGAGTCTCTCTCTCTTAGGCCTTATGGGTTGCCTTCTGGATGATTCTGGATGAGTGATATTGAGAAGATGTATTACTTAAAAAAGAAAGGTATTCCAGAATTCTAATTGGATGATCTAAAAGGGTTTCCAAAATTCCAGATGCATAACTTTAAAGGGTTCCAGGATTCCAGGTGGATACGTAAAGAGGGTTCCCAGAATTTTCAGATTGGTGAGCTTAGAGGGTTCCAGGATTCCAGATGGATGAATGACGTCAGAGCAGTTCCAGGTTTCCAGATTCACCTCGATTTTTTTTTCCATTTTCTTTTATTGTTGTCATGGGAAACTTAAATATATCGAGGGTTGTCTTTGGGGGGTGGCGTACCTGTAGTCCTCACCGCCTCTTTTCCTTTAATTCTTTCTTCCTTTCCTTCTTTAATTCCTTCTTCCTGCCTTCATTTAATTCCTTTCTTCCTTCTTTTAATTCCTCCTTCCTTCCTTTCTCCTTTCATTCCTTCTGCCTCTCGATATTAAAACTGACCCAGGATGCTGCAGCGGGGAAGAAGGGGGGAGGGGAGACGAGGCGGGAGGGGGGGGGTGAGGACGCAAGTTGAGGAGGAGGAGAGGAACGCGGGGAGGTAGAGGTAGAGGAATGAGACGCAGGGAGGTGGGGAGACAAGATGGGAAGAGGGGAGAGAAACGGGGGAGATAGAGGTACGAGATGTAGGGAGGTAAGGAAGGGTTACATAGAACAGAGAAGATAGAGACAGTTAAAGAATAAGTCTGGAATTAGTTACACCAGAATAGAGTTAAACGTTGGACAGTAATATTCTTGGGGAGGTGAGGAGTGTGTTCCCTAAATGACAGTCTCTCTCTCTCTCTCTCTCTCTCTCTCTCTCTCTCTCTCTCTCTCTGTATGTGACCCTTTGTACAGCTTGTATTGAAGGTGTTGTGTAACTTTAATTAATGTTATTTAGCGAGTTGGTAGTGGTGATAGTAGTAGTGGTGATGGTGATAAGTGTTTGTGATGTTAGTGGTGATGGTGATAAGTGTTTGTGATGGTGGTAGAAATGATGTTAGTGGTGGGGGATAGTAGTGGTAATGGTGGTAGCAGGAGTCAGGATCACAGCAACACAAGTGAGAGGACACCCAAGTTTGTAAATGGCGTCCAGCAACTTGGTGAGGTACGGCGACCCCTCTCCCCCCCCCCACACTCTCCTCCCCTCTTCTGTCCCCTCTCCCTCCCTCTTCCGTCCCCTCTTCTTCCCTCTGTGTCCCATCCTCTTCTCCTCCTTCCCCCTCCTCACCTTCCCAGATTAATTGCACCACCTCGCGTCCTACTTAGACCAACTTGGGGGCTGACTCCTCACTAAATCCTGCCCACCCACCAGCCCACTCTCTCGCTTCTCCCCGCCTCACCCTCCCTCTCGCCTCGCCTCACTGCCTTGTGTCCTCCATTGCACCTAACTTTAGAGAGAGATTTGCCCTGACCACAGCACCGGAGATTGTGTTCAGGAATATTAGGATATGTGCAGGTACAGGTATAAAGTACAGGTACAGGTATAAAGTACAGGTTGAGTTATAAACTACAGGTATACGGTAATTACCACACAGTGACAGCGCCAAACAGGTGGAAATATGAACCCAAGAGTGATAGAAATTCCAATCAACTTATTTCTTGCTGGGAATTAATACCGAGAATTCCAACAGATTCCAAGTCATTCCCTCCATCGAAACCTACCAAACTTTTCCCCAGAGAATTTCGACTTAAAGGAAGTATGCAAATATTTACGTAGTGTTGAATAGTCTTAGTAAAGTGTTTAAGATTCAGATTTCAGATGCGTGTAAATAAGCGACTACAGCAATTTATATGAGTATTTTAAGATAGGTTCATGGTTACTGTCTGGGGATAGAGCCGTGATTGGTGCTTGCCCGAACTAGGATTTTTTTTTCTTTTATGTTTAATGCTGTTTTGACTCACACACACACCCACACATTCACTGTACATTCACACATATACTGTACAATAACACTAAGTATACACACATACAATATATATATATATATATATATATATATATATATATATATATATATATATATATATATATATATATATATATATATATATATATATATATATATATATATATATATATATATATATATATATATATATATATATATATATATATATATATATATATATATATATATATATATATATATATATATATATATATATGTAACCGGTCGGAATTTGCTGGACTTTAATTTCTCACTTGACTTGGGGTTTATTAAAATGTAATAGATGGTAAAGGCAGTGGAAGCGCCCCTTTGAGAAAAATCCCGAACCAGCACAAGAACACTTAAATCTACTACACAAAATGAACTGTCCGTGACCCGTGGAAGGATAGTGTCTGTGACTGGGATGAATGAGACACACTGTAAAATTTAGACACTTATATTCCCTCCAACACTACAAACACAATCAAATAATGGTACACCAATATGCGCACCTCTTAGCTTAACTTTAAACACTACTCTGGGGAATAAAAGTTATACATGACATAGAAATTATTAGAAACACAGGCAACAATAAATTTGAAGTATTAAGAAATGTTGTTTGCACACATGAACAGGCCTTAAGGGCTTTCACAAAATAATATCAGTCACTTAGGAAATGGTACTAAAAAATAAGAAATTAAATACTCCACAATGAATAGGCCTTAAGGGTTTTCAACAAAATAATATCAGTCACTGAGGAATGGTAATACAAAATAAGAAATTAAATACTCTACAATGAATAGGCCTTAAGGGTTTTCAACAAAATAATATCAGTCACTGAGGAAATGGTAATAAAAATTAAGAAATTAAATACTCTACAATGAATAGGCCTTAAGGGCACTCAACAAAATTATAGCACCCCAACAGATGCACACTTCCTAACCTAACTTAACCACTACTCTGGGGAACAAGGTTATACTTGAGATCAGAATTATGAAGAACAATCAGATGCATTAAAAGAATCAATTCACAGTATCACTCTGGTTCCACTTAATGACACAAACATTCAAAAAACACTACTATCAAAATTATTTAAGAAATATTAACCTACACACGTCAAGATAATATCAGTAACTGAGAAATGGTGTTAACTACACCCGTAATAAGGAAGATAAAATGTTCCTCTAGGTATCTCCTAGATTCCTAGACTCACGGTCTCAGTGTGTGACCATTAATATACTCAGATAGCCTCAGTGTACTCCCAGTGCGTCCATGGGCAGGAAGAGAGTGAGCCAATCAGACCTTGTGCAGTTGAGAGAACTTTAGCTTCCCGTTAGCAAGAGGGTTTCACTAGCTGACCGAGGACACGTGGTGTTGTGCACCGGAGTGGTAAGAACTGATCACCCACTGCCGATGCTGGTCCCGTGTCGTTTTAGTTGTCGGGAGCACTCGTTCACTCAAGAGATCCTTTGCTACCCCGCTAAACAGTGACAGGCCTACACTGATCGGTCCAATGGCGACAATCGCCACCCTCAATCATCAACGGCAGTCAATCTCTCGCAGTCAACTCCGGTCAACTCCAATCAACTCCGGTCAACTCCAATCAACTCCGGTCAACTCCAATCAACTCCGGTCAACTCCAATCAAGTGGGTTCTGACGGAAACCCTGAAATGAACTCACTGTTAGCTCTAGTTTACTTTATCACTGCCCTATCTAACCCTGTCTGAGATCGAATGAGACTTACTTGTTATACTGCAATAGCGCAGCACAGGTGACTAGGCCACGTGACTATTTCTGATGGACGCGCGGAACGTCTTGTCTGTGTGAATGCTCTCCGGGACTGGCCTAGCCAGCGTCGCGTCTCCCCAAGGCGCTAGCTTGGGCCTACGTGATATATTTTCCGCCTAACTAATAACTCCTTGGGACACCCGTAACATTATTCAGACTGCTAAACGATCTATAATAATTTCAAATTCAATAATAGTCCCTTAACTTCATGAATCGCATCATTATTAATTCGGTAAATTACATTTAATATCATATAGGCCTAGTTCCGCAGTCTCTCGCTACGAGCAGGCAGCGCTCCCTCCCCTCAGATGACCTTGAACGCTCAGTATCACTCATGGCGGGGCATTTGAAATTACTCTGAAATTTCTGAATATTACATATATATATATACACATATGCACTATACATTCACACTACTATACACACACACACACACCTATGAACGTCACGATGCAATGGACCTAGTCAAAAACCAATCACCGAGCGCCATGCCCACAAACGCGTACATTCTACAAAATGATTCCCACCCGGGCTTATTACTCCTAATTAGCATATAACTCCCGGCTGCTCTGTACACACACGTCCCTGACACCAGTTTATTGAGACATTATTGCTCTTTGATAATTACTAAGGCCGAGTGGGTTATAAAAATGTTGTTTGTGAGAGTAATTTTGACCGTGAGTTGGAGCCTAATGTTAGGAGAGGTTTACTTGTGTTTGGTCAACCGGTAACAAGTCAGAAGATATAGGAAGAAGTTATTAGTTATAGGATTGTAAAGTGAGGAAGACTGGTAGCGTGGCCGATTAATTAATTATTTAACAGTTACTATGTTTTTAGGGGAAAAATCTTCTGAACACCAACTCTAAGTACAGCTATTTATTATTCAACTCAATGACACAGACACATTAACAGATCAATATATCGAAGTTACTAGACACTGACTCTCGGACACTTGGACTCTCGGACACTCGGACTCTCGGACACTTGGACTCTCGGACACTTGGCCTCTCGGTCACTTGGACTCTCGGACTCTCGGACTCTCGGACACCCGGACTCTCACCCTAATGGATCGCTCTGACAATGACTCACGTGTGACCTGAGGGAGGCCCAGCGGCTGGGGGATGAATGCAGGTGCTGGACTTTGTCTCCTGTGGGAGACTCTGCTAGCTGGGGACCCGGTGCTGGGGAGGGAAGTCCCCCTCCCATCCTCGACTTGCGACGAGTGTGACTTCTGTCTTCTTCTGAGTTCTGTCTCTGGGAAGGAGCTGTCGACTCCTTCCCTGTTACAATAATAATCCGAATCCTAATGTCTATGAGAAGGAGCTGCAGGGCCGGAAGATGTCGTCACTAATCTGGGTGTGTCTGGATAGCGTCAAACATAGGTTGGATGCTCATATGAGCAATAGGGGTTGGGTGTACAAGTAAATGGGACTGCTTAGTATGGGCCAATAGGCCCGCTACAGTTTCCTCCATTCTTATGTTCTTATGTTCTTATGTTCTTATGTGTATTGGCTGGAGGGGTTGCTTCTTGAGTAACACGGTCATGTCGCCGGGTTAACTCAGGTAACTTGTGGCCGTCAGCTCTCCTGGGTCAGGTCTTTCCCTCACTATAGGGTGTGTCAACCTATGTGGGTTATATGTGCTGTTCTTCTCTGGGGTGTAGGCTGCTGTAGTCTGATAAACAATCTCAACAAACCTAACATAACATAACATAACATAACATAACATAACATAACATAACATAACATAACATGTAAAATAACATAACATAACATAACATAACATAACATAACATAACATGTAACATAACATAACATAACATAACATAACATAACACAAGGCCGAGTGGGTTATAAAAAGTGTTGTTTGTGAGGTCATTTGGACCGTGACTTGGAGCCTAATGTTAGGAGAGGTTTACTTGTGTGTGTTCAACCTAACCTAACCTAACATAACCTATTTATTCGACATCTCGTTTTAATTTTGTATTTCCAGTGATAAGTTTAAAGTGAATGCATGAATTAGTGAGTGCATAAGTGAGCGCGTAAGCTTAAAGTGAGCGTGTGAGCTTAAAGTGAGCGTGTGAGCTTAAAGTGAGCGTGTGAGCTTTAAGTGAGCGTGTGAGCTTAAAGTGAGCGTGTGAGCTTTAAGTGAGCGTGTGAGCTTAAAGTGAGGGTGTGAACTTAAAGTGAGCGTGTGAACTTAAAGTGAACCCGTGAGCTTAAAGTGAGCGTGTGAGCTTAAAGTGAACCCGTGAGCTTAAAGTGAGCGTGTGAGCTTAAAGTGAACCCGTGAGCTTAAAGTGAGCGTGTGAGCTTAAAGTGAACCCGTGAGCTTAAAGTGAGCGTGTGAGCTTAAAGTGAACCCGTGAGCTTAAAGTGAGCGTGTGAGCTTAAAGTGAACCCGTGAGCTTAAAGTGAGCGTGTGAGCTTAAAGTGAACCCGTGAGCTTAAAGTGAGCGTGTGAGCTTAAAGTGAGGGTGTGAACTTAAAGTGAGCGCTTGAGCTTAAAGTGAACGTGTGAAATTAAAGTGAGGGTGTGAACTTAAAGTGAGCGTGTGAGCTTAAAGTGAGCGCTTGAGCTTAAAGTGAGCGTGTGAACTTAAAGTGAACGTGTGAAATTAAAGTGAGGGTGTGAACTTAAAGTGAGCGTGTGAGCTTAAAGTGAGCGCTTGAGCTTAAAGTGAGCGTGTGAACTTAAAGTGAGCTTGTGAGATTAAAGTGAGCGCGTGAGCTTAAAGTGAGCGCGTGAGTTTGCAGTCAACGCGTGGGCTTAAAGTGAGCGCGTCGTGTTGGTTGGAGATATAACTGGGTCAGTGTGCCGTGTGTCTTAAAATTGGGTTCACTTAGTTTAGTTCATCATCAACTTGGCCACAAATTTATCTTCATGTTGTCCAGAGAAACATTCCTAAGTGCATATCTTCCTCCTCCTTCTCCTCCTCCTCCTCCTCCTCCTCCTCCTCCTCCTCCTCCTCCTCCTCCTCCACCTCCTCCTCCTCCTCCTCTTTCTCATTTTCTTCCTCCTTCACCTCATCTTCCTCTACTTCCTTCTTCACCTCCTTCTCTTCCTCTTCTCTATCACCCTTTCTTCCTCCTCTTCCTTTTTCATCTTCTCCACCTCCTCCTCCTCCTCCTCTTTCTCATTTTCTTCCTCCTTCACCTCATCTTCCTCTACTTCCTTCTTCACCTCCTTCTCTTCCTCTTCTCTATCACCCTTTCTTCCTCCTCTTCCTTTTTCATCTTCTCCACCTCCTCCTCCTCCTCTTCCTCCTCCTATGCCTCCTCCTTATAATTAAAGAAATGTAAACATATTATTATTAGATTAAATTGCACAGGTGAGACAAGGGGGAGGCGACTCTCAGGTGAAGTAGTTCAGGTAGATAGACTAATGGTGTATGTTAGTGTAGCATATGAAGCTTAATAAGTTAGGGTTAGCTTATGTTTGGTTAGGTTAGGTTAGGTTAGGTTAGGTTAGGTTAGGTTAGGTTAGGTTAGGTTAGGTTAGGTTAGGTTAGGTTAGGTTAGGTTATGTTATCAGTACGTTGAGGCTGACCTTGAGTTTCCTTGATATAATATGAGCTACCTGTGTCCTTTTCACTGGGGTCCTGAATGAAGATTATATTTCCTTTTAATATCTGTACTGTCACGTTAGCGTTCATCATGGATAATAGAACTAGTCTCATAACCTAACCTAATCTCAACGTACAAGTAAAGCTTTTTTGTTTGCCCTTATAAACAAGAACTGTCGCTGAATCATAAACCAAGCCCATTTTTATCCCTTTATGTAAACAAAAACAAAAACGGATAATCCTCACTCAGTCGTCAGCCACTTCCTCATTAAGACACAATAACCTCACAACTACTAAATGTTTTTGAGATGAATAAGAACGAGCCTTGTATTGTCTGGGTGGTGAAACGCAGCACACTACCCCTCCCCATCAACCTGAAAGTCCTATACATCCTCTCTCCTCCTTGTTGGTAGCTGTCATTTCTCCCTCCCTCTATCCCTCCCTCTATCCCTGTTCCCCCCCTCCCCTCTCTCCCCTCCCTCTCTCCTTCCTTCCCCCCCTCTCCCGCCTCTCACCTTCTTGGGACAGGAGTCGTAGTTATTGTCTTCCTTGAGGAGTTATAAATATGGTGGGGGTGTTGGTGTGAGGGTGTTGGTGTGTGGTGTGGGGGTGTTGGTGTGTGGTGTGAGGGTGTTGGTGTGTGGTGTGGGGGTGTTGGTGTGTGGTGTGAGGGTGTTGGTGTGTGGTGTAGGTAGACTTGCGTGTGTTGATGGACTGTGTAATGGGTGGTGAGGTGGTCATTAGTGTGTGTGTGTGTGTGTGTGTGTTTGTCTTGATAGCACACCTCCACCATGCTACTGTTGTTCTCTCACACACACACACACACACACACACACACACACACACACACCATGATATTATTAGCGTCTCCAGCGAACGCCTGTATAAGCTCACATAATCTCACAAGACAGATGTAGGAGCAGATGCCGTGTTACCCCCATTGTGTCACACACCGCCACCCTCCTCGTCCATACCGCCACCCTCCTCGTCCATACCACCACCCTCCTCGTCCATGCCGCCACCCTCCTCGTCTATACCACCACCCTCCTCGTCCATGCCGCCACCCTCCTCGTCTATACCACCACCCTCCTCGTCCATGCCGCCACCCTCCTCGTCTATACCACCACCCTCCTCGTCCATGCCGCCACCCTCCTCGTCCATACCGCCACCCTCCTCGTCCATACCGCCACCCTCCTCGTCCCTACTCGCCACACCCTCCTCGTCCATACCGCCACCCTCCTCATCCATACCGCCACCTCCTCGTCCGCCGTCACCCTCCTCGTCCGTGCCACCCTCCTCGTCCCGCCACCCTCCTCGTCCATACCGCCACCCTCTCTGATAAGCACGCCCCTCCCTTTCCGCTTCTCACCATCTCCCTCGCGACCGACGTAGCCGCCAGTACCCGCTCTTGGTCGCCTTCATCTCCGGCTTTTTCCTTACAAAAATAAACCATGTATGCAAAAACAACTCGCGAATATTCTCTCTCTCTCTCTCTCTCTCCTCTCTCTCTCTCTCTCTCTCTCTCTCTCTCTCTCTCTCTCTCTCTCTCTCTCTCTCTCTCTCTCTCTCTCTCTCTCTCTCTCTCTCTCTCTCTCTCTCTCTCTCTCTCTACGTGCCAGGTGTTGTAGCAGGTGTGTCAGAGTAATAAAATAATATCTACTTCCTGTGTGTGTGTGTAATAATAATAATAATAATAATAATAATAATAATAATAATAATAATAATAATTAACGGTTTATTGAAAAAGTTCTACAGCCCGAAAGCTGAAAATATACATTAGACAAAAATGACTTATTACATACAAAGACATGGGGTGGGTGGGTCGTTTAACAAAAGCTTTCATTACCAAAAGGAGAAGAAACAATGATTTGAAAATACAGATTATTATAGTTTACTGTTGATGGCCCGGGCTGGTCTCTTGCCCTACTGTGTGAAGTCACGTAGGCAACGTGGTGTAGTGACTCTTCCGTAGGTGTTGACATGAGGGACCTCACGTGGTCATGGTGACATCATGTGGTGCGGTGTGGTGTTCATGTGGTATAGTGATTCGTCCTCGGGTGTTAATATGAAGGACCTCACTTGGCCATGGAGACACTGGGTGGTGTGGGGTGGTGTCACAGTACCTCACTCTCTGCTAGGTGGTGTTGTGTTTTCTCGTAGTCAAGTGTAAAGCCAGCCCGCTGACAGTTGTAGCATTAGCAAATATGACAAATTTTGTGACAAGAGGTACCGGTATGGCCAGCATTAAGGACAGAACCAGACAATGTGATGTAGTCGTGGCTAGGATACAGACACATTTGGCAAGTTAGTAACGCTGTACCCATACCGGAACACTCAGCATGTAAACTTTGTGATAAACCTTTAAAGCATACACTTGAACACTATATTATTGAATGTGACACTGTCAAAGACTTCAGGCCACCTGACTTATTGTAACTTGAACTATGTAATTACTTCATTGAATCAGGGGTGCTTGAGGACATTCTTGCTGTTTATCCCAAATTTGCTAGCCCACACTGATTAGTCTTCAATTAGAATATGACTCCAATGTATGTGATCCACTGACCTATATATGCTGCTGGTGAATGTGATGTATTTCCTTCTTTGTGTACGAACCTCTGTCCTGCGTGGCAGTGAACAGTGGCATTACCCACATGAATCTGACCTATATATAGTGTCAATGAATATGATGCATTCTTTGTGTACGAACCTCTGTCCTGTATGGCAGTGAAGAGTGACATTACCCACATGAATCTGACCGACGTATGTGTATGTATGTATGTGTGCATATGTGTATATATGTGTACATGTATATGTGTATGTATATATGTATATGTATGTATATGTGTATGTGTGTGTGTGACCTCTATACATTTATAGCTGTTAATGAATATGATGTATTTCTTTGTGTATGAACCTCTGTCCTGCGTGGCAGTGAGAAGTGACATTACCCATATGAATCTGACCTCTATACATTTATAGCTGTTAATGAATATGATGTATTTCTTTGTGTATGAACCTCTGTCCTGCGTGGCAGTGAGAAGTGATACCACCCTCAGTGTCAAGACCTGACTGAATTACTCAGAATAGGCAAACTGTACTACAAGCTCTGCCAATAAATTTGTTTAACTAAAAAATAAGCTGTTGTTCATAGGGTGGACGGATTAACACCGCCTGGTCAGGGGTGCTAATCTCACTGGTAAGTCACTGCTCACTGGTACTGTCTAGTGCTGATTTCACTGGCTTAAACTGTTCATCACTGTTCATCACTGTTCAACACTGATGCCACTTCTTTCCGAAACGAAATTGTCATTTTTGATTATGTTGATATCCCGGTGGTGAGGATGGGCCGGGGAGAGGGACCTGGGGAATGGCTGGACATTGCCAAGGGAAACAGCTGAACAACAGGAGCAGCGCCTGATAGGTCTTGACCTGATGGTCAAGAATGTAGTGTGTGTGTGTGTGTGTGTGTGTGTGTGTGTGTGTGTGTGTGTGTGTGTGTGTGTGTGTGTGTGTGTGTGTGTGTGTGTGTGTGTGTATGTATGTATGTATGTATGTATGTATACTCTTACCTGCACCAGTCTCGGGAAAATCAGAATGCGAGACACAAAACCCGGATTGTCTCATATATTAAAATGTTTTGCGGCAGTCTAAAGAGGTACAATTTCTACCCAACTGCAGATTGAACAATATTGGAGGAGGCTGGAGGCGTTGTGGCTCCCCGATATTACTGTAAGAGCCGTGTGTGCTGTTCCCCCTCCCTCCCTCCCTTCCCCCTTCTCCCAGTTTACTTGTATTCTCAACTCTCTCTCTCTCTCTCTCTCTCTCTCTCTGTGTGTGTGTGTGTGTGTGTGTGTGTGTGTGTGTGTGTGTGTGTGTGTGTGTGTGTGTGTGTGTGTGTGTGTGTGTGTGTGTGTGGTTCAGTCAGCTTAGTGTATATGTGACAGACCTCAAGGGATCACTGTGCTAATGTATGCAGTGTTGACGTGTAAGCTGCCCCCTGTTGCCTCCCTCACCACAGACACCACTCACTACCCTACCACACCCCACTACATATTACCACACCCTACCTGCAAATTACCACCACCACAACCTCCATTACACTCACTACAGCTACTACCACCAACACACACCAACCCTGGCTCCACCATCTACCACAACTAAGTCACCATCACCTAATCACAAAAAGAACATTTTCCCTCATTTATTCATTCACACCCCTGCCACCTCCATTACCACCCACACCCTGCCACCCTCCATTACCACCTACTACCCTGCCACCTCCACACATAACTACCAGCCCCACACCCTCCGTTACCACCTACCACCACTACCACCCCTGCCAACCCTCCATTACCACCCATCACCACTACCACTCTCCATTACCACCACTACTACCCCTGCCACCTCCATTACTCACCCTGTCACCTCCATTACCACCCACCACCACTACCACCCTCCATTACCACCACTACCACCCCTGCCAACCCTCCGTTACCACCTACCACTACTACCAATTTGCCCCACGACCACAGTCCTCTCTCTCTCTCTCTCTTCAACACACAACACAAACACTCTTATCCGCCTGTATGGAAGCAGGCGTCACACGGGCTGGGGGGAGGAGACGGCAGGTGGAGGAGACGGGGAGAAGGATGGAAGGATGGGACTCTCCATCCATGACACACACACACACACAGCCGAGGGTAACACTACACTCCTTCAGTCACACAGGCCAGAGGCAGAAAAATCGGAGGAGTTAGGTTTAGAAGGAATGGAGGGAGGGGAGGAGGGCGTGAGGCAGGTAAACACAATGGAGAACAATGGAGGAGGCAGCAGTGTGTATTGTCTACCAACACAAGAACTGGTCCTGTTATTCACACACACACACACACACACACACACACACACACACACACACACAGTATTGGTAAACGATACAAGAAAACACACTGGTAGCGCTTCCTGATATTTACCTCAACACAATAACCTTCACCACAGTTTGCCAGGACGGACTGAGAAACACACTGATATGGTGATGTGAAGAGGGGGGGGTATAATAACGTATATATTAATGACATCAATACTCTAAATAATAATAATAATAAAGGAAGAATAGTAATAGTAATAATAATAATAATAAGAAGAAGAATCAACCCAAATATTCATAACAATCTCTGTATGTCTCTCTCTCCCAGCTAATTCAGTCAAGGACAAGCGCCGGGTTAAATGTATTTAAGTCCTTAGCAGTGTGAGTCTTAGGACGCCACACACAACCACGCCTTGAGCTGCGGTGTGTGTGTGTAGACCGAGGTTTGAGGTTAGGGTGTGTGTGTGTGTGTGTGTGTGTAGACGAGGTTTGAGTGTTTAGGTGTGTGTGTGTGTGTGTAGACTGAGGTTTGAGTGTTTGGGTGTGTGTGTAGACGAGGTTTGAGGTTTAGGTGTGTGTGTGTGTGTGTGTGTGTGTGTGTGTGTGTGTGTGTGTGTGTAGACCAGGTTTGAGTGTTTAGGTGTGTGTGTGTGTGGTTTGTGTGTTTGTGTGTGTGTGTGTGTGTGTAGACCGAGTGTTTGAGTGTTTAGGTGTGTGTGTGTGTGTGTGTGTGTGTGTGTGTGTGTGTGTGTGTGTGTGTGTGTGTGTGTGTGTAGACCGAGGTTTGAGTGTTTAGGTGTGTGTGTGTGTAGACCGAGTGTTTGAGTGTTTAGGTGTGTGTGTGTGTGTGTGTGTAGACGAGGTTTGAGTGTTTAGGTGTGTGTGTGAGACTGAGGTTTGAGTGTTTGGTGTGTGTGTGTGTGTGTGTAGACTGAGTGTTTGAGTGGTTTAGGTGTGTGTGTGTGTGTGTGTGTGTGTGTGTGTGTGTGTGTGTAGACCGAGGTTTGAGTGTTTAGGTGTGTGTGTGTGTGTAGACTGAGTGTTTGAGTGTTTAGGTGTGTGTGTGTGACGAGGTTTGAGGTTGGTGTGTGTGTGTGTGTGTGTGTGTGTGTGTGTGTGTGTGTGTGTGTGTGTGTGTGTGTGTGTGTAGACTGAGGTTTGAGTGTTTAGGTGTGTGTGTGTGTGTGTGTGTGTGTGTGTGTGTGTGTGTGTGTGTGTAGACTGAGGTTTGAGTGTTTAGGTGTGTGTGTGTGTGTGTGTGTGTGTGTGTGTGTGTGTGTGTGTGTGTGTGTAGACCGAGGTTTGAGGTTTAGGTGTGTGTGTGTGTGTGTGTGTGTGTGTGTGTGTGTGTGTGTGTGTGTGTGTGTGTGTGTAGACCGAGGTTGAGTGTTTAGGGTGTGTGTGTGTGTAGACTGAGGTTTGAGTGTTTAGGTGTGTGTGTGTGTGTGTGTGTGTGTGTGTGTGTGTGTGTGTGTGTGTGTGTGTGTGTGTGTAGACGAGGTTTGAGGTTTAGGTGTGTGTGTGTGTGTGTGTGTGTGTGTGTGTGTGTGTGTGTGTGTGTGTGTGTGTGTGTGTAGACTGAGTGTTTAGGTGTGTGTAGACTGAGGTTTGAGTGTTTAGGTGTGTGTGTGTGTGTGTGTGTGTGTGTGTGTGTGTGTGTGTGTGTGTGTGTGTGTGTGTGTGTGTGTGTGTCCGAGTGTTTGAGTGTTTAGGGTGTGTGTGTGTGTGTGTGTGTAGACCGAGTGTTTGAGTGTTTAGGTGTGTGTGTGTGTGTGTGTGTGTGTGTGTACTGAGTGTTTGAGGTTTAGGTGTGTGTGTGTGTGTGTGTGTGTGTGTGTGTGTGTGTGAGACCGAGTGTTGAGTGTTTAGGTGTGTGTGTGTGTGTGTAGACTGAGGTTTGAGTGTTTGTGTGTGTGTGTGTGTGTGTGTGTGTGTGTGTGTGTGTGTAGACCGAGGTTTGAGGTTAGTGTGTGTGTGTGTGTGTGTGTGTGTGTGTGTGTGTGTGTGTGTGTGTGTGTGTGTAGACCGAGGTTTGAGTGTTTAGGTGTGTGTGTGTGTGTGTGTGTGTGTGTGTGTGTGTGTGTGTGTGTGTGTGGTACTGAGGTTGAGTGTTGTGTGTGTGTGTGTGTGTAGACCGAGTGTTTGAATGTTTAGGTGTGTGTGTGTGTGTGTGTGTAGACCAGGTTTGAGTGTTTAGGTGTGTGTGTGTGTGTGTGTGTGTGTGTGTGTGTGTGTGTGTGTAGACCGATGTTTGAGTGTTTAGGGTGTGTGTGTGTGTGTGTAGACCGAGTGTTTGAGTGTTTAGGTGTGTGTGTGTGTGTGTGTGTGTGTGTAGACTGAGTGTTTGAGTGTTTAGGGTGTGTGTGTGTGTGTAGACCGAGTGTTTGAGTGTTTAGGTGTGTGTGTGTGTGAGACTGAGTGTTTGAATGTTTAGGTGTGTGTGTGTGTGTGTGTGTGTGTGTGTAGACCGAGTGTTTGAGTGTTGTGTGTGTGTGTGTGTGTGTGTGTGTGTAGACTGAGTGTTTAGGGTGTGTGTGTGTATGACTTTTTGTGTCCAGAACTGTAGTGTATGCTGTAGGTCTTTTAAAAGGTGTTTGTTTATGATAAGAAGTTTGAGGTTAGGTTAGGTTATGAGATTTAATATTTACGTTCACTTACATAAAAGGTTTAATAAGAGGTTATGTATAATAATAATAATAATAATAATAATAATAATAATAATAATAATGATGATGATGATGATGATGATAGTACCACTAATAAAATGATGATAGCATGATAATATAAATGGTAAAATAATAATAATAATAATAATAATAATAATAAAATAATAATAATAATAATAATAATAATAATAATAATAATAATAATAATAATAATAATCCTTACATTAATCTTTGTTAAAAAATAATGATCCTTCACACAGGCCTTAATTATATTACATTATTTGTAATTCCTTGTGATGTATTATTAAAAGAGTTCTTTTGTAATATTTAAAAACAAAATTAACGTAATTTTGCTCAGTTGTAAAGTTTAGTACATCCTGTCCACTTATCAGGAATAGTTAACATAGGGATGACGTGAAGATTAGGCACCCTTAGTTTACCTCACCTGAAGAACAACCACCCTAACGCTACCTGGTTAGGTTAAATTATGTTTGAATAGGCTATGTTAAATTCGGATAGGTTAGATTAGGTTAGGTTAGGTTGGATTAGGTTAGGTTAGGTTGGATTAGGTTTGCTAAGTTGCTAGATTTGGTTAGATAAGAATAGATAGATTAGGTTAGTGTAAGGGTGAAATAAGCTAGGGTGCCTAATCTTCAGGTGATCCAATCGTAGGCGTTTTGGTAGGTGCTGCCTCAGGTAACTTGTGGCTCAGCGGTGACAGGTGTGTAGAGTTCGGCCGTTAGTGTCCTGTGTGTTCATACTTGTCTGTGATCCCAGCAAGTAACATACTGTAGTGGCATGTGGTAGTGTGATGGTCTGGTCGGATCCAATCAGTGTAGGGGAGTGGTGGAGTGGTGGTGAGGGGGAGTGTGGTGGAGTGGTGGGGGTGTTTGATGGAGTGTGGTGGTCCTGTCTGGAGCACCTGTTGTCATTACTGCAGGTGTGGTGGAGTGGTGGGGGGGGAGTTTGGAGGTGGAGTGGTGGTGGGGTGGAGGAGGGGGGGTTGTCGTGAGGAGGAAACCTGATTTTTGCGAGAGATTAGGAGGAGAGAAGCAGTTTGTGAAAGTGAATATGTGGTGTGGTGAAATGTGGCTCTCTGACGTAGGTACACTGGCATTCAGGGGTGGAGGTGCCTAGTTCTGAAAAAAATATGCCTTATGTTATTATATTGTTTTTACGGTATTGTCATTGTCATTCATTTTATTCTTTATTGTTCGTTATTGATACAGTAATTATCATAAGCAGTCATAATCATCGTCATCATCAACATCATCATCATCACCATCATCATCATCACCATCATCATTATCATAATATAATGAACAAATTCTACACAAATCACACACACACACACACACTCACACATACACATACACAAAAGAGAGAGAGAGAGACCCGTCGCTGCTCCTCACAGTTAATATTAAATGAAGTCTCGCGCTGCTTCAGGTAAGTATAATTACGTATATTACCTGAGCCATCAACGTCAGAACAGGTCACGTGAGGAGCTGGTCATGGGAGGTCAGTGGCGGAGGGAGGAAAAGTGTGTAGTGCAGGTGTGGGTAGTGCAGGTGTGTACAGGTGAGGTGTAGTATGTACAAATGAGGTAGTGGGTGGAAGGAAGGTGTGTACAGGTGAGGTGTAATGGTGTAGTGCAGGTGTGGGCAGGTGTAGTGGGGTGCAGGTGTGGACAGGTGAGCTGTAGTGGGTGAGGGAAGGTGTACAGGTGAGGTGTAGAGGTTAGTGCAGGTGTGTACAGGTGAGGTGTAGGGGTAGCAGGTGTACAAGTGGGGTGTAGTCGGTGAGGAAGGTGGACAGATGAGGTAGGTAGTGCAGGTGTGAACAGGTGAGTAGGGGTAGTGCAGGTGTGCAGGTGGGGTGGAGGTAGTGCAGGTGTGGACAGGTGAGGTGTGTGGGGAGGGAAGGTGTGGACAGGAGGTGTAGGGTGAGGAAGGGACAGGTAGGCAGGGGATGAATTAAATGAGAAATTCACACCAGGTAAACACTCAGCTGGACTCCCAACACCACAGTTTCTCCTCCTCCTCCTCCTCCTCTTCCTCCTCCCTTCCTCCTCCTCCTCATCTTGTTCTTCCATCCTCCTTCTCTTCCTCTTTTTTCCTCCGTCCACACACACACACACACACACACACACACACACACACACACACACACACACACCATAGTGTTCCTCCTTCACTACCACTATCATATTTCTCCTCCATGTCATACGTTTTTATTACTGTACCTCGACTTGGGTGATGCCTGGCCTGGGTGATGGCCTGGTCTGGTGATGGCCTGGTTTGGTGATGGCCGGTCTGGGTGATGGCCCGGTCTGGGTGATGGCCTGGTCTGGGTGATGGCCATGTCTCACCTCAGAACCTCAGTATAAAACACAACACGGGGAAAACATGCCATACTGTTCTCATGTGTTCTCTTGTGTTATTTTAAAAGTTTTTCACAGACTTATGATGATTATCTTTATATTTTTTTATTGAGACAGTAAGTCCTTGTGTGTGTGTGTGTACCGGATTCCCTTTCAGTTGCTTCCTCCTTCCTTTAGTTTCTCCCTCCTTTAGTTCCTCCCTTCCTTTAGTCTCCTCCTTTAGTTCCTCCCTTTACTCTCCTCCTTAGTTCCTCCTTCATTTAGCTCTCCCCTTTAGTTCCTCCTTCCTTTAGTTTTCTCCTCCTTAGTTCCTCCTTCCTTTAGTCTCTCCCTCCTTTAGTTCCTCCCTTCTTTACTCTCCCTCCTTTAGTTCCTCCCTTCTTTAGTCTCTCCCTCCTTTAGTTCCTCCTTCCTTAGTCTCTCCCTCCTTTAGTTCCTCCTTCCTTTAGTCTCTCCTCCTTAGTTCCTCCTTCCTTTAGTCTCCCCCTCCTTAGTTCCTCCCTTCCTTAGTCTCCTCCTTTAGTTCCTCCCTTCCTTTAGTCTCCTCCTTTGTTCCTCCTTCCTTTATTCTCCCTCCTTAGTTCCTCCTTCCTTTAGTCTCTCCTCCTTTAGTTCCTCCTTCCTTTAGTCCCTCCTTCCTTTAGTCCCTCCCTCCTTAGTTCTCCTCTTGTCTCTCTCCTTAGTTCCTCCTTCCTTAGCTCCTCCCCCTTAGTTCCTCCTTCTTTAGTCTCTCCCTCCTTTAGTTCCTCCTTCCTTTAGTCTCTCCCTCCTTTAGTTCCTCCTTCCTTTAGTCCTTCCTTCCTTTAGTCCCTCCCTCCTTTAGTTCCTCCTTCCTTTAGTCTCCCTCTCTTAGTTCCTCCTTCCTTTAGTCTCTCTCTCTCCTTGGTTCCTCCCTTCCTTAGTTTCTCTCTCCTTGGTTCTCTTCCTTTAGTTTCTCCCTCCTTTAGTTCCTCCGTTCCTTTAGTCTCCCTCTATGGTTCCTCCTTCTTAGTCTCTCCTCCTTGCTCCTCCTTTCTTTAGTCTCTCCCTCCTTAGTTCCTCCTTCCTTTAGTCTCTCCCTCCTTTGGTTCCTCCTTCCTTAGTCTCTCCTCTTACAGTAGTTCCTCCTTTCTTAGTCTCTCCTTTAGTTCCTCCTTCCGTTAGTCTCCCTCCTTTAGTTCCTCCTTCCTTTAGTCTCTCCTTCCTTTACAGTAGTTCCTCCTTCCTTTAGTCTCTCCCTCCTTTAGTTCCTCCTTCCTTTAGTCTCTCCTTCCTTTACAGTAGTTCCTCCTTCCTTTAGTCTCTCCCTTCTCTGGTTCCTCCTCCCACTTTGCATGACCAAGAATCCCACATAACAAGTGTCGTGTTGCTGGGAGCCAAGATATGTCACAGGGAATGTCGGATATTGAGCTGAGACGTGGCAGGGCAGAGAGATGCTTAAACTGCTAGGGTATTAGGTGTTGTGTCTGGTGATAGGTGTAAGCTTGTGACGTCTCTCTTGTGTCCAAAAATATATATTTTTTTTTTCTTATGTATAAATTATGTTGAGTAAATTATATATGTAGAATAATATGTAGATGTTTGAGAAATTTGTAAGTCGTATGTGATATAGTTTAGTGATGATGCATGGTGGTGATGAGATGAATGGTGGTGATGATGGTGGGATTATGATAGTGATGATGGTGGTGGGTGGTGATGAAAGTAAGTGATGGTGATGAATGATTGGGTATGGTGTAACGCCATTTATCCAGTCCTATGAACGTCTTTCCGGACTGACTGACTGACTGGAGAGAATTTTCCTCACCCACCCGCCCCTTCGATGCTGCCGGGCGTACAATCAACCCAACACTAAGTACATCTATGAGTATAAATGTTCTTGGTCACTATTTTTTCCTTCTCATCTACACATTTATCCACCCTCCCCATACATCCTTCATCACATTATTGCTATTTTTCCCTCGGTAACATTGCGCGTGTGGCAGGCGACTGGATACAACACTCGCTTCCTGTCCTAAGGGGAGCTGGTTTGATCCCAGTTCACCCAACTGACTTTACAGTTGAGGAAGTGATGGCGGTCGAGTGTAGTGCCTGCCACGCTGCCACCTTGTGTGCTAAAGGCTTGTAGTATTCAGTATGCTGTATCCACACTGCCCTTAACGGAACATGAGGCCTATGGGGACCAACGTTCACTCTTATCTCCAAATTCTCGCTTCCTCTCACTTTACCCCCTCCTCACTCTTCCTCCCCAACAGCAACCTTCCTTTATTCCCTCCCCCTCCCCCTTATCCCCTCCCTTCTCCCTCCATTTCTCTCTCCTCACCTCCCCTCCCCCCTCCATCCCTCCTCCCCCTCTCTCCTCCCCCTCCATTGTCTCCACCCTCCCTTTATATCTCTAGTCCTACCACTCCATTCTATCCCCTTCCATCCCTCTTCCCTTTTTATACTTCCCCTCCCATCCCCCTCCTCCTCTCCCCCTCCCCTTACCACACACTCTTACCTCGTGTCCCCTCACTTGAATCCTCCATTCTTCTTCTCGGTTTCATTTCTCCTCTTTACCCTCCTCCTCCTCCTCCTCTTATTTTTGTCTTTTATCTTCTCCTTCTGTTGCCTTCTCCCTCTTCACCACCAACTCCCCTCCCCCCCCCGCTCGATAGTGCCACGACCAATGTTCTTATCTCAGTGTCCTCCCCCCCCCTCCGTGTCCCTCCCTCCCTCGTCCAGTGGATTCCCAATGTGTGTATCAGTCCACACACACACACACACACACACACACACACACACACACACACACACACACACACACACACACACACCCTTTCCTCAGCCTCATTTCTTTTCCTCTTTCCTCCTCTCAGTAAAAAAGACTCAGACAGAAGGCCCATTTTTCCTCCCGTGTGTCGTCGTGTGCTTGTAAAGCCCTGAGAGTACTTTTGACTCCCTATGAGTTACTGTTTGCCACACACACACACACACACACACGCACACACACACACACACACACACACACACACACACACACACACACACACACACACACACACACACACACACCCACACACACACACACACACACACATACACACACACACACACACTCTTATTTGATGATATATATGTATTTTTAAGTATACTTACCATATAATTTATAGTTTTTTTTTTTTTTTTACATACTGTATATTACAGGGATAGTTATGCCTTTTATGCCACTGTGTTGGTATAGCATCTTGCGTTTGTTCTTTGGGAAATGTTGTCTGAAAGTCTCCTTCTACACCTCCCTCCTCACTCCTCCACTGACTCATCCACATCACCTCCTCCCTCTCCTCCACCCAACTTCCACCGAACCACCAATATCCACCTCCATCTCTTCTCCACTCCTCCACCACAGCCACCCTCTTCCACCAACCTCTCTCTCTCCTATCACCCCTCTCCACTTCCCACCCATATCCACCCTCTCCTCCACTCCCCCACCCACATCCACCCTCTCTCCACCCTCCCCCACCCACATCCACCCTCTCCACCTCCCCACCCACATCCAATCTCCTCCACCTCCCCACCCACATCCACCCTCTCCTCCACCTCCCCCACCCACATCCACCCTCATCCACCCCCACCACATCCACCCTCTCTCCTCCACCTTCCCACCCACATCCACCCTCTTCCACCTCCCTCACCACACATCCACCCTCCTCCACCTCCCTACCCACCCACATCCACCCCCCTCTCCACCTCCCACCCACATCCACCCTCCTCCACCTCCCACCCACATCCACCCTCCTTCACCTCCCCACCCACATCCACCCCTCTCCTCCACCTCCTCACCCACATCCACCCTCTCCTCCACCTTCCCACCCCCACATCCATCCTCTCCCTCCACCCTCCCCACCCACATCCACCCTCCTCCACCCCCCACCCACACACCACCTCTCCTCCACCTCCCACCCACATCCATTCTCCACCTCCCCCACCACATTCAATTCTCTCCTCCACACCCACATCCACCCCCTCTCCACCCTCCCCACCCATCCACCCTCTCCTCCACCTCCTCACCCACATCTCCCTCTCTCCACCTCCCACCCAACATCCACCCTCTCTCCACCTTCCCACCCATATCCACCCTCTCTCCACCTCCCCACTCCACCCTCTCTCCACCTCCCCACCACATTCATTCCTCCACCTCCCCACCCACATCCACCTCTCTCACCTTCCCACCCCATCCACCTCCTCTCTCCACCTCCCCCACCCACATCCACCTTCTCCACCCACCCACATCCACCTCCTCCACCACCTTCCCACCATCCTCCTCCCTCCACCTCCCCACATCCACCTCCTCCACCTCTCCACCCACATTCACCCTCTCTCCACTCACACATCCACCTTCCATTCCACCCAAAAAGACATTAATCTATATTTTTCCCGTAGGAATAGCCTCAGCCTTTGTATAATGTTTAAAAAATAAGAACACACTTTTTTTTTTACCTCCCAGAATGGTCTTGTCTGTCTGTGTGTGTGTTCACGTCTTGTGCCTCCTAAATTGGTTTTGTAATTGGCTTTTATCCTACATGTGTCCTTGTGCTCTCTCTCTGTGTGTGTCTCTGGGTGTGTGTGTGGAGGGGGGTGGTTATTTTGTTTTTTGGGTTTTGGTTGGTTGCTTGGTTGTTGGTTGTTGATTGATTGATTGATTTATTTGTATCTTACTTTATTTATTTATCTTTTTTCTCGTTTCTTTTCTTTTTTTTTCTTTCTTTCTTCTTTCTTTCTTTTCTCACTCACCTCTCTGTTTGTTGTTTCTCACACTGACTTCCTCCCATTAAGGTGTTGTCTCTCAACTGTCTCTCACATATGCCATAAGTATGCCTCATTATCTCTTGTTTCTGTTGATATCTCGCTATTTCATTTGTCTCAACACAGTCTCTCTCGCTAGGTTCTCTCAGTAAGGTGTTGCTTCGTATTTCTCGTCACACAACCAACATTTCTTCCGGGTTTATTACAGTGTTATATTGTTCGTTAACCCTGACCCCAGGTCTCCTAGCGCCTCCTAAGATCATGCTGGGAGCTGGAGCTATAGGAGAAACAGCCCTTGCAACAACTGTGGAGATTTGGACCTTGCTGGAGGAATGGGTGGGGGCGTGGGGAGCTTGTTAGGTGGGAGAGAGAGAGAGAGGAATGAAAATTGCGTGAGAGGGAGGGAAGAGAGGGAGATACTTGGTGAGAGGGAACTAGGTGGGTGAGAGAGAGAGAGAGAGAGGGAGGAATGAAAATGCTTGGTAAGAGGGGAGGGAAGAGGGGACATTGGTGAGAGGAACGAGGGAGGAAGGTGAGGGTCTAGCAGAAGAAGGAGGGAACGTTCTGTTTGAGGAGGGAAGAGGAGGGAGGTGACTGGAAGTACAGGCATGGGTCAGTTACAGAGGTGAAGGAGGAGAGAGAGTGAGAGAGGGATGAGGGCAGGGAGAGAGAGAGGAGAGAGGGATGGAGGGCAGGGAGAGAGAGAGAGAGAGAGAGAGAGGGAGGGTGGGTAAAGGGCAGGTGTAGAGAGAGAAGGTAAAGGAAGGAGAGAGATAAAGGTGGGTGAGGAGAGAGGAGTTAAAGAGAATGGGTAGATGAAAGGAGGGAGAGAGGAGGGTACGTTACTAGGGGGAAAAAAGGGAAGGAAAGGGGGTGGTAGTTAGGGGAATAGAATTATAGAGATGAGAGAAACGATAGAAAGAATAGGGAGGAGGAGAAGGAGAAAGAAAGGCAAGAACCAGGAAGACAATGAGAGAGAGAGAGAAAAGGAAGTGAGAAGGAGAAGGAGAGGAGAACTTCGACTGCTCAGTATGTCTATAACGCCAGAGAGAGAGGAAGACATTATGCTGTAGTGGTCCTTTTGGTGCACGTGGCTGTAAATCATGCTCGGACACGCCCAACACGTTAAGTGCCTCCTCCTCTCTCTCATCTTCCTCCCCCCTCCCTGCTTCTCCATCCTTCCATCTTCCTTCCCTCCATCCACCCCTCCTTTCCCCCCCTTCTTTCCTCCTAACATTCCGTACTTCTCACATTCCTCCCTCCTTCCTCCCCTCCTCCTCCTTCCTTCTCCTCCTCCTCCTTCTTCTCTTCTTTTCCTCCCTCCTCCTTCCCTCACCCCTTCTCCTTCACTCCCTCCTTCCTCCCAGACAATGTCACAGTCACCACACAAACTCCTACACACGGTCTAGCGATAGTACAGTGAGTGACACACACACACACACACACACACACACACACACACACACACACACACACACACAACACACACACACACATCTTCAGTAGATAGTGTTATATTCAACATACGTCAACAAATCCCTGCCACGTTTCCAGGATTGCAATTGCTTATTATAGTGAACAACGTTATAACTAAACATTATCCAACTTTATTCGGTTATAGGACCTAATTCATTAGCTTATAACGAAACAATGCTAATCGAAAACAACTTTATACAGATGAGCAACGCTATAACGAAACTACACTAATCGAAGCGACTTTATACGGATTTGGGACCGTATTTATAAGCAACGCCATAACGAAACTTTACTAAGGAAAGAGACCTTACACAACGACCTATAAAAAGGAAGGAAGATTAGGGAGATATCGTCTAGGTTGAGGCAGTTATGGATGGTGAGTGGGAGGGGAGGGATGGTGAGGGAAGGGTGGGATGGTGAATGGGAGGGATGAGGGAGTGGGAAAGGATGGTGAGTGGGAAGGGGTAGTGATGGTGATTGCTGGGGTGTTGTGTGGAATGGTGAGTGGGAGGGTGTGAGATGGTGAGGGAAGGGTGGATGGTGAATGGGAGGGATGAGGAAGTGGGAAAGGGTGGTGATCGTGGTTTTGAGGGAAGGTGGCGATGCAGAGTCGGAGGGGATGAGATAATGATGGGGAGGGGTGAGGGAGGATAGAAGTGGGAAGGTGGAATGATTAGGGAAAAAGAAGAAACGAAGAGGAGGTGATGGGGAATGACGGAGAGGGAAAGTAAACGGAATGAAAGAAGTGAAAGGGGAAATGAGAAGGAAGAGAGGGTAGGGAGAAGGAGGAAGGAGAAGAGGGAGACAGAAAACCAAGATGGAGGAGAAGCAGGAATGAAGAACTGGAGGAGAGAGCTTGAAGGAGAAGGAGGGAGCATAAAGGAGGAAGGAGGAGGGAGCATGAAGGAGGAAGAGCATATTCCGTGCTGAATAACTAGGGTGACGTTTTAATACGTTTGATGAGTGTTTTGCTGGGAAGGTGTGTGGGGGAGGTGGAGGGGTCATCTAGGTGGTGTGGGGGTCATCTAGGTGGTGGGGAGGTGAGGGGTTAATTTAGGTGGTGAGGGAGGTGAGGGGGTCATCTAGGTGGTGTGGGGAGGAGGGGCCATCTAGGTGGTGAGGGGGTAATCTAGGTGGTGTGGGGGAGGTGAGGGGGCCATCTAGGTGGTGTGGGGAGGTGAGGGGTCATAGGTGGTAAGGTCATCTAGGTAGGGGGTCATCTAGATGGCGAGGAGGCCATCTAGGTGGTGAGAGGAGGTGAGGGGTCATCTAGGTGGTGAGGGGGCCATCTAGGGTGGTGAGGAGGTGAGGGGTCATCTAGGTGGTGTGGGGGGCCATCTAGGTGGTGAGGGGAGGTGAGGGGTCATCTAGGTGGTGGGGGCCATCTAGGTGGTGAGGGAGGTGAGGGGGTCATCTAGGTGGTGTGGGGGGAGGTGAGAGGGTCATTTAGGTGGTGAGGGAAGTGATGGGGGTCAATTAGGTGGGTGTGAGGGCGAAGGGTCATCTAGGTGGTGTGGGGGTGGTGGGGTGAGGGGGAGGGTCGAAGGTTGTGTGTTCACATCCGTCCAGGAGGTAAATATACTCCTGCCATTATTTATGATAGATAGTCTCTCTCTCTCTCCTCTCCCTCTTCTCTCTCTCTCCTCTCTCTCCTCCTCCTCCTCTCTCTCTCTCTCTCTCTCTCTCTCTCTCCTCCTATTACTCCCTGCTCACTTTCCCTTGTTCCTACTCCTCTTCTCTTCAAAATCTGTTGCTGCTTGATTCTCCTCCTCCTCCTCCTCCTCCTTCCTTCCTCCTCCTCCTCCTCCTCCTCCTCCTCCTCCTCCTCCTCCTTCCTACTTCTCCAGTTAGAGCAAGGTGACCACTACCGCTGTGCCTCTCCTCCTCCTCCTCCTCCTCCTCCTCCAGCTAAAAGATGACCTCCTCCCCCTCTCTTCCCCCACACTGGCAGGAAGTGACCAGCGAGGGTACAGCAGCTGGCCTTGGGTGCATCCCCCTGACATTTATTCCACCTTTTATGTGTTAGTCGAGTCTGTTGTGTGGTTTACTCCCGCTGTTGTAGCCCTGTAATGTACACAGCTTTTGTTTATCTTGTTACCTGTTTACCGTCCGTCTTAGTGTTTATTTTTTGCTGTTTGTTTTGTTCATTTGTTGCCTGTTTACTCTATTTCATATTGTTTATTTTGTTTCTACCTGTTGTTATGTGATACCGTTAGGTGAGGTTAAATTAGGTTAGGATAGATTAGGTTAGAATAGGTTAGGTTTGGTTAGGATAGGTGAGGAATAGTAGAGGTTAAATAAAGATAGGGTTGATAGGTCGTAGCAGTTGTGAGTCGTACCATTTAGGAGTCGTAACAGATTGAAGTGTGATGTTATCGGAGCGACGGTGTTAAGAATGTACAGTAAGTCGTCCACATCACCAAGACATTCCTGACAGAGAAGAGAAGCCTGTGGGTGAGGAGGTGGTGGGCGTGAGAGGGCGGCAGCTGTGAGTCTTGGAAGAGGAGGAGGAGGGGGGAGGTGTCGTAAGGTGTAGGTTGGTGCTGCAGGAGGAAGAGGAGGAAGAGGAGGTGTCAAGGTGTAGGTTGGGGTAAGGCAGGAGGAAGAGGAGGAGGAGGGGAGGTGTCGTAAGGTGTAGTTGGGTGTTACAGGAGGAAGAGGAGGAGGAGGGGAGGTCAAGGTGTAGGTTGTGGGTGTTACAGGAGGAAGAGGAGGAAGAGGGGAGGTCGTAAGGTGTAGGTTGTAAGTGTTACAGGAGGAAGAGGAGGAAGAGGGGAGGTCGTAAGGGTGTAGGTTGTAAGTGTTGCAGGAGGAAGAGGAGGTGTCGTGGACGGCGCGTTGTGAGGTGTTGCAGGAGGAAGAGGAAGAGGTGGTGTCGTAGGAGGCAAGGGTTGTGAGTGTTGCAGGAGAAAGAGGAGGTGTCGTAGGAGGCAAGGGCTGGGTGAGGTTGCAGGAGAAAGAGGTGTCGTAGGAGGCAAGGGCTGGGAGTGGCAGAGGAAGAGGAGGTGTCGAGGAGGGCAAGGGTTGTGAGGAGTGCAGGAGGAAGAGGAGGTGTCGTAGGAGGGCAAGGGTTGTGAGGTTGCAGGAGAAAGAGGAAGAGGGGTGTCGTAGGAGGGCAAGGGTTGTGAGTGTTGCAGGAGAAAGAGGAGGTGTCGTAGGAGGGCAAGGGTTGTGAGTGTTGCAGGAGAAAGAGGAAGAGGTGGTGTCGTAGGAGGGCAAGGCTGTGAGTGTTGCAGGAGAAAGAGGTGTCGTAGGAGGGCAAGGGTTGTGAGTGTTGCAGGAGGAAGAGGAGGTGTCGTAGGAGGGCAAGGGTTGTGGGAGGTTGCAGGAGAAAGAGGAAGAGGTGGTGTCGTAGGAGGCAAGGGTTGTGAGTGTTGCAGGAGAAAGAGGAGGTGTCGTAGGAGGGCAAGGGGTCAGAGTGTTGCAGGAGAAAGAGGAAGAGGTGGTGTCGTTGGAGGGCAAGGGCGAGAGTTTGCAGGAGAAAGAGGAGGTGTCGAGGAGGCAATGGTTGTGAGTGTTGCAGGAGAAAGAGGAAGAGGTGGTCGTAGGGAGGGCAAGGGTTGTGAGGTTGCAGGAGAAAGAGGAAGAGGTGGGGCGTAGGAGGGCAAGGGTTGTGAGGTTGCAGAGGAAGAGGAGGTTCGAGGAGGGCAATGGTTGTGAGTGTTGCAGGAGAAAAGAGGAGGAGGTATTAGGAGGGCAAGGGTTGTGAGGCTGCAGGAGAAAGAGGAGGTGTCGAGGAGGGCAATGGTTGTGAGTGTTGCAGGAGAAAGAGGAAGAGGTGGTGTCGTAGGAGGGCAAGGGTTGGGGAGTGTTGCAGGAGAAAGAGGAAGAGGTTGCCGGAGGGCATGGAGTGTTGCAGGAGAAAGAGGAGGTGTCGAGGAGGGCAATGGTGAGAGTGTTGCAGGAGAAAGAGGAGGTGTTGTAGGAGGGCAAGGGTTGTGGAGTGTTGCAGGAGAAAGAGGAGGTGTCGAATGAGGGCAATGGTTGGAGTGTTGCAGGAGAAAGAGGAGGTGTTGTAGGAGGGCAATGGTTGTGGGAGGCAGGAGGAAGAGGAGGAGGAGGTGTCGAAGAGGGCAATGGTTGTGAGTGTTGCAGGAGAAAGAGAAGGTGTCGTAGGAGGGCAAGGGTTGGGGAGTGTTGCAGGAGGAGGAGGAGGAGGAGGTGTCGTAAGAGGGCAATGGTTATGAGTGTTGCAGGAAGAAGAGGAGGTGCCGCAAGAGGGCAAGGGCTGGGGAGGTTGCAGGAGAAAGAGGAGGAGGAGGTGTCGTAGGAGGGCAATGGTGAGTGTTGCAGGAGGAAGAGGAGGTGTCGTAGGAGGGCAATGGTTGTGAGTGTTGCAGGAAGAGGAGGAGGTGTCATAAGAGGGCAAGGGGAGTGTTGCAGGAAGAGGAGGAGGTGTGCCAAGGCGTGGGTTGTAGGTGTTGGGAGGAGGAAGAGATGTTTGGTATGCAGGCAGCGGGTGAGAATCCTGCGGGCAACTTGTTAACTCGGAGGTAACACAGCTGAAAAGTGAAGTCTGGTGCGGGCATACTAAACCATTGTTGCGTCACCACACTAACACCGACCCGCTCTGTGGTTGCTTTATGGGGTCACCTGAAGATTAGCACCTCCAGCTTATTTTACCTGATAATTAAACACGCTAATGCTAACCTAACCTAACCCTCAACCTAACTTAACCCAACCTAACCTAACCCTCAACCTAACTTAACCCAACCTAACCTAACCCTCAACCTAAAGCTAACCGAACGCAATCTAACTTAACGCTAACCTAACAACGCTAACCTAACCTAACCTAACCTAATCTAATCTAATCTTAACGTTATAATTATCTTCTATAGTCATTAGAAGTAGTACTGTAGCTGTTAAGAGTCTGTGTGTGTGTGTGTGTGTGTGTGTGTGTGTGTGTGTGTGTGTGTGTGTGTTATTTAAGCCATTCTGGCGTACAAACTTGATTATTTAAGGTTTAAACTTAGGTAATAATACTTCGAGGAGGACCTGTTTATAGGAGAGAGAGAGAGAGAGAGAGAGAGAGAGAGAGAGAGCGAGAGAGAGAGAGAGAGAGAGAGAGAGTTGCTGGTGCTGCCTTATCTTTCTCTTTATCTCTTTCTTTCATTTCATCATCTCCTTCCTCATTATTCTCTCTCATCTCCCTCACTTCTCATCTTCACTCTCCTTACCCTAAACAGTAAACAACATGTAATCCGTCGAGGAAGTAAACACGGTCACCGTAGGGCCTAGTGAAGAGGAGGAGGAGGAGGAGGAGTGATGGGGTGGTGGAGGAGGAGGGAGAGGAGGAGGAGGATGGGGGTAGGAGGAGGAGGAGGACTGAGAGGGTGGTAGGAGGAGGAGAGGGGGACTGAGGGGGTGGTAGGAGGAGGAGGAGGGGGACTGAGAGGGTGGTAGGAGGAGGAGGAGGGGGGACCTGGAGAGGGTGGTAGGAGGAGGAGAAGAACACTGAGGGGTAGGAAGAGGAGGAGGAGGAAGTGGAAGGAAGAGGAGACGGAAGGGAGGGAGGAGGTCTTGTACGGATTAATATGTATTGTTGTTTTGCGATGGATATGTTGGCCTGTTGTAATTTAGGGGGAGAGGGGAGGGTAAGGAGGGGGTGAGAGGGGAGGCGTGTGAGTGGTGTGAGAGGGGAGGGTAAGGTAGGGGTGAGAGGGGAGTGGTGTGAGAGGGAAGAGGGTGGGGAAGTCGTCTCTTGTTGACCTCCAGCCTACAGGTGAGATAATTGATGATGACTGGATGTGTATTGTTAAGTCTTTGATATATGTTTCTTGATGTTGTCTTCGTTATTAATTTTGTTTGGTTACTATTTTTGTTTTATTGTTATCATCATCCTCATCATCCTCATCCTCATCATCATCATCCTCATCATCCCTCATCATCATCATCATCCTCATCATCATCCTCATCATCATCATCATCATCATCCTCCATCATCCTCATCCTCATCATCATCCTCATCATCATCCCCATCATCATCATCCTCCTCATTATTATTCTAACTGTATTTCTATTTACTGTGAACATACTTGAGGTTAAGTAATATCCCAAAGGTGGTGAGATGGTGTGAAGGTCATCACTCATCACCGAGGCCTGTCAGTTGATCATTGTCCACACACACACACACACACACACACACACACACACACACACACACACACACACACACACACACATACACACACACACACACACACACACACACACACACCTACCCTCATGACATACCAAGACTCTGAGCGCCAAGTGGTGGACTACGTCGGATTAGGATTGTGAAATGGTAGTTTATGTTTATTTTTATTGAGGACAACTTGATCCAACTTACCAGTAGTGACGTATAAAGGCCAAATATCGCCAGTTGGTGCGTGATGTTGTTATTAACTGAGTAATGACGTTCTAGCAGTGGGGGTACACAGTCTCTTGTAGTGAACAGTGAACATTTAGGGTCAGTGTAGATACAGCATATTGTTCACTAAGCCTTTGGTACCAAAGGACAGCGTGGCCGACACTGTACTCGAACCACCTTCATTTCCCCAACTGTAAAATTAGGTACCTATTTACAGCTGGATGGACGAGGGGATCGAAGTACTTTGGGATCGAGCCAGTAACCCGTAGGCCAGGAAGCGAGCGTTGTATCCACTCTGCCACCGGACCTCTAATTGATAACGTCTTAGATTTTACATGGAAACTAGAAAACTCAAAGATATTAAATGGAGCCTGATGATAGTGTAAGGTGTGTGTTGGTGATGGTGGCCGCAGGTGAAGTGTTGGTGGTGGTGGTGGAGGCCGCGGGTGAAGTGGTGGTGGTGGTGGTGGAGGACGCGGGTGGAGTGGGTGGTGGTGGTGGAGGACGCGGGTGGAGGGTGGTGTGGTGGAGGCCGCAGGTGAAATGTTGGTGGTGGGTGGTGGAGGCCATGGGTGAAGTGTTGGTGGTGGTGGTGGAGGCCGCGGGTGGAGGGTGGTGGTGGTGCTGGAGGCCGCGGGTGGAGTGGTGGAGTTGATTGGTGGTGGTGGTGAAAGCCTCGAGGGGAATGGTGGAAACCGCGGATGGATCAACTCCCTCACTAATATTACCTGTGAATCACCTGCCCATACATGTGTTAAGTGACATAGTCTCCCCTCGGGCCTGATACACCTCTCGGCTTGTGGACAAACGGAGGTGTGTGGTAGATAGCCAGTATGTGATTGATATCCATTGTGTGGTTAATATCGTGTTTGTGATATATATATATATATATATATATATATATATATATATATATATATATATATATATATATATATATACTGTATATATATATATATATATATATATATATATATATATATATATATATATATATATATATATATATATATATATATATATAATGTGTTTGTGATTCATATCCAGTGATTGTGATGTGTACCATTCGCGCTCTCTCTCTCTCTCCGATACTGTGACGCCAGAACCACTTAGCTGATGCCGTGGGTCGACTTGTAAATAAATTCAGCGGGCAAGTTTTGACTTGGTAAATGGCGCTACCTGTTGCTTGGTGTCCGTTCTTGTTAAGATATCAACAGTCGAATGGAAAAAAGACTTGGTTTTATATAAGTGTAGTGTGTGTGTGTGTGTGTGTGTGTGTGTGTGTGTGTGTGTGTGTGTGTGTGTGTGTGTGTGTGTGTGATAATAATAATAATAATAATAATAATAATAATAATAATAATAATAATAATAATAATAATAATAATAATTAACGATTTACTGAAAAAGTTCTGCAGCCCGAAGGCTGAAAATATACATTATAAAAAAATGACTTATTACACACAAAGATCTGGGGTGGGTGGGTCGTTTAACAAAAGCTTTCATTACCAAAAGGAGAAGAAATATGATTTGAACATAAAAATTATTTGTGTGTGTGTGTGTGTGTGTGTGTGAACAGATATTACAATGTGTTGTTCGTAAAGGAAAATATTGAGGTTTCTCGCTGTTATAAGCTGATTAAAAATTATATGCAATAAGCTGAAGAGTCTTACAGCTTTTCTATTTGTTGTGTTGAATAGAAGTTAAGCTTTTCTCGTAATAAGCTGAGGAGGATTATGACTTCCGAAATATTAAACTACGAAGACGTAAACAAGCTTCCCAAACAATAAGCTGAAAAACTAAGCTCTTTCACATACAAAAATAACAATACATTACATTATACAATAAACTAAACATGAAATAAACTTACTAAGCATCACATCACATCACATCCCATCACATCACATCCCATCACATCACATCATCCATCCCATCCCATCATCACATCACATCTCATCCCATCCATCATCACATCCCATCACATCACATCATCACATCACATCACATCCATCCATCACTTCATCACATCACATCATCACATCACATCACATCCCATCCCATCACATCACATCACATCTCATCCCATCCCATCCCATCACATCCCATCACATCCATCATCCCATCCCATCACATCACTTCATCACATCACATCATCTCATCCCATCCATCATCATCCCATCCCATCCCATGCTGTCTTTGTGTTTGAGTAAATACTCGTAATAAAACTAGACCGAATTATTGAATGTAACTCCCCTCGTGGTAGTGCCCGGGGTGGTCTGTAGGTGGTGGGTATGGGGGTATTTGCCCACCTAATTGTTTAAGGAGAAAAGGGGAAAGACAGAGGGCGGGGAAGGAAGAGCGCAGGAAAGGCAAGGGAGAGGTGGACGGGTAGGAGAAGAGGGAATGTAGGAGGAGAAAGGGCAAAAGGGAGGGAGAAGAGAGAGAGGAGACAATGTGGGAGAGAAAATAGAGGTAAAGAAGGATGGGAGAGGAGAAAGAGGGAGGAGAAAGAGGAGGGAAAGAGAGAGAGAGAGGAGGGGGGAGGAATCGGCCAACTTACATGCATTCAGGCAACAGAGTTTTATGTACAGCTCCCCTACGCTGTAATACGCAGAGAATTACGCCTGGAGTGACGCGCGTATTTTTGTGTGTAGGGGAGGGGGGGCTCTCATTAAAAAAGAAAGAATAAAAATGGAAGGCTGTCAGGTATGCAGGTGAGGCGGTAAAACAGTCGAGAATTGAAGTGAAAAAAAGAAAGAGAAAATGTTGAAGGAAATGGTTGGTTAAATAATGTATTTGTCGGGTTTGCTCGGATTTTGTCGGGTTGTATTCGGATTTTGTCGCGTTTGTTCGGATTTTGTCGGGCTGTCTTCGGATTTTGTCGTGTTTGTTCGGATTTTGTCGGGTTGTCTTCGGATTTTGTCGTGTTTGTTCGGATTTTGTCGGATTGTCTTATTTTGTCGGGAGGGGGGTTGTTCGGATTAAGACGAGTATGTTCTCATTAGGTCAGGTTGTGTTTGAAATTTGTCGGGATGTGTTCGGATTTTGTCGAGGTGTACGTAATCGAATTTTGTCAAGGGGGGGTGTGTGTTCGGATATGACTAGTGTTCGAATTTGTACCGAGGTGACAACAGGCGTCGATTTTGTGCATCAGAACCATTAAAAATCTCTCATCCAATTTTAGTTACAACCCCCAAAACAAAAAAAAATAAAAATAAATAAATAAATAAATAAATAAATAAATAAATAAATAAATAAATACCTTGGTGATTATCAAAGAAGCTCAGTAAGGCTTTATACGGCATGGAAAGGACAACCAATATGGTGTCTAATATGAACAGAGTCTCTACATTCATTAGATCACGTGTCTCTTGAGTCTTTCATGTGTATATAACTATTCACACGTAGCAAGTTTTCAGAATGAGGTCGTAAGTTTATAACCCTGATGTGATGTAACAATTAAGATAATCCTATTACACCGTCCGAGATTATTGCACGGTGACGTAAAACACACACACACACACACACACACACACACACACACACACACACACACCCACACACACACACACACACACACACACACAGACAACTACAAAATTCACACATCAATAACACGCAAAATTAACATAAACATATCCGTTCATTTTTGTTCATCTCTCGCGCTGAGAATTGTTCATATGCCGAGTGGAATGAAAAAAATTTAAAATCCAAATTTCTGAGAATTGTGTGAAATGTTTGCTATGTTTGGGAGCGATTACATGGCCAAGTGTGTGTGTATTGGCTGGAGGGCAGGATGAGAGGTGAGGAGGAAAGGGTGAGAGGGGAGGAGGAAAGGGCTGGGAAGGAGGACAAGAAGGAGAGGAAAAAGAGGGAATTAGAGAGGAGGGATGAGAGGTAGTGTTAAGGGAAAAAAAAAAAGGAAGAGGAAGAAAGGGGAAGTAAGATTGAAGGAGGGAGGGAAGAAGTAAAGGGAAGGGGGATTGTTAGTGGGTCAAGGGGTGGATAAAATAATAATATGTAACAATAATAATTAACAATTTATTGAAAAAAAATTCTGCAGCCCGAAGGCTGAAAATATACATTGGATATAAATGACTTATTACATACATTGGTGGTTTAACAAAAGCCTTCATTAGAGAAAGGTAAAGGAACATACAGTGAACATACAGATTAATATAGGTGTTGAACAGCAAACTCGTAGTGTAGTAACTCCCTCCCAGATGGTGTTAGGAGGAACTCACTTGGTGTATTAGTTCCCTCAGATGGTGTTATGAGGGACCTGGCGTGGTGTAGTAATTCCCTCGCAGATGGTGTTATGAGGGGCCTCACGTGGTGTAGTAATTCCCTCACAGATGGTGTTATGAGGGACCTCACGTGGTGTAGTAATTACCTCACAGATGATGTTATGAGGGACCTCACGTGGTGTAGTAACTCCTCACAGATGGTGTTATGAGGGCTTGACGTGGTGTAGTAATTCCCTCACAGATGGTGTTATGAGGGACCTAACGAGGTGTAATGTAATTCCCTCACAGATGGTGTGATGAGGGACTTGACGTGGTGTAGTAATTCCCTCACATATGGTGTTGTGAGGGACATGTGGTGTAGTAATTCCCTCACAGATGGTGTTATATGAGTGAGGTTTGGTCCCAGGCCTTCCTATCGTAGACGGATTAACACATCGCTAGTTGTTGTTGGGTCTCACGGGCCGTTTTCACTGGGTACCTGGGACTTCACTGTGTGAAGGTTAACTTGGGTACGACTGTTACTTTTGAGATGTTCTCACTGACTTAAGCACTGTTCACTACTGTTCACCTCTGTTTAACACTGGTTCCGTTCCTTTCCTAAATGAAATTGTAACTTCTGGCGAGAACTTGTTGATATTCCGGTGGGGAGGAGGGTTCAGGGGAGGGGGTTGGTATGGGCCAACCTAACAGTTGACCTGGCTGCTCCGAGAGGAGCGCCAGGTACGTCTTGACCCTTCGGTGGTCAAGGATGTGTGTGTGTGTGTGTGTAAGAAATAATTTGGTGTGTCGTTGTATTGCATCAAATTTGCTTTACTGGTGTTTATCCACTGTTGGTTAGGTTAGGTCAGGTCAGGTTGCGTTACGTTGCGATAAGTTTTTCAAAGGTAAATCTGCTTAATTATTATGAACACACAAACTTTTTATTCATTAAATTACACATCAAGATACTTTTAATCTTTAGCTAAATTAGATATAAAGACAAACATTAAGAACATAATAAATTAAAATCGTTTGAATACTTCCCACTGGACTCTACCTCCGTGTGTGAACCAAAACAACAGTGAAACAACAAGAAATAAAACATTGTGTGAACGTTTCTCCTCACCGCCAGTGTGGGGGGCTAGGTCCTCCGCCCACTCTAGTAATTCCCCGCCAAGTTATGGTCGTCTGGAATAACAAGTATCTTGGG
The DNA here is from genome assembly GCF_018991925.1 of Homarus americanus. Classification (NCBI taxonomy): domain Eukaryota; kingdom Metazoa; phylum Arthropoda; class Malacostraca; order Decapoda; family Nephropidae; genus Homarus; species Homarus americanus. The sequence continues at coordinate 4,765,764 of NW_024757794.1, forward strand.
AGAGTGAGTGAAGTGCTCGGCCGTGATCTAGTGGACACACACACACACACACACACACACACACACACACACACACACACACACACACACACACACACACACATTACTACTGACACACACCACGCAAGGCCACGCCACGCCACATTTCAACACGTCACTGTCCATGCCAAGGTTCATAAACCAACGAACGAATAAAATTGTGTGTAACGTTGATGTGATATTCATTGAATGTTGATGATGCCTGTTGGAAGCAACACACACACACACACACACACAGTATTACTTTACACAGTTGTGTCTGTTATCTGAAGGGAGGAGCAATGACGTGCTGCCAGACTCCTTTCTCCACGCTATCGTTTCATTATCAGGAGTAAAAACAAACCAGAGAGAGAGAGAGAGAGAGAGAGAGAGAGAGAGAGAGAGAGAGATCCAGGGGTAAAACAGCCGATACGAATGCTGTTAGTATCGCAGTTTTAATTACGGGAGAGTGGTGGGTCTGGTCTCCTGGGAAGTCGTAATATAACCCAGGTGTAAAGTGAGGTAAGAGAGGTGTAACCGACCTCCTCCTACACTCCTTCCCTCTCTCCCTCACCGTCTTGTGGCCGTGTTGTCTCAGCTTAACTCTACACACACACACACACACACACACACACACACACACACACACACACACACACACACACACATACCCGCGCGTGCGGGGGTTGGCTCATCACCTCCCGCTGTTTCTTTGACGTCTCAGCCACCTTACCCCTCCCATCTCCCTTCCTCATCTCCCTCTCTTCCTCTCCTCTCCTCCCGAGGTCTTCTTCCCTGATGCTCTAAGACTCATATACACTGATTCTAATCGCCACTTCATCTTTCCTCCTTCCCTCGCCCACCCATCCATCCACCCACCCACCCACCCACGCACCCACCCACCACACCCACCCACGCTCATATATTCTAATTTCCCGATTGCAGGCCCGTCTTACCGCCACACGCCCCCGCTCTCACCTTGCTCAGGTGTTCTCACGTTCACTCCCGCATCTTAACGTAGGTCCACTCACTCACGCACTCCACCACTCACGCTGTTCACTCACCATACACCCATTCTTTCCCTCACCCAACCTCCCGCCCTTCCAATCATTCTTCACCCAACCCACTCACCCTCCAGACTATTCTTCACCCACCCACCACACCCACCCTTCCACCCACTTTTCATCCGCCCATCTACCACTCCTCCACCACCTGTGATTTTATTTGCTGGTCAGGTGGGAGCGTGTGTTAGGGCCAAAATGTTTTTACCGTCCCGGACGTCTATTGAATTTGGTCGTGAAGCTGCTGCACTGGTGTGTGGAAAGCTGGACACAAGTGTTGTCCTGGGGAGATTGTCGACCTCCTGTTCCTGGGAGAGTTGGTTGTCCTCCTGACCTCCTGTGTTGTCCTGGGGAGAGTTGGTTGTCCTCCTGATCTCCTGTGTTGTCCTGGGGAGAGTTGGTTGTCCTCCCTGACCTCCTGTGTTGTCCTGGGGAGAGTTGGTTGTCCTCCTGACCTCCTGTGTTGTCCTGGGAGAGTTGGTTGTCCTCCCTGACCTCCTGTGTTGTCCTGGGGAGATGGTTGTCCTCCCTGACCTCCTGTGTTGTCCTGGGGAGAGTTGGTTGTCCTCCCTGACCTCCTGTGTTGTCCTGGGAGAGTTGGTCCTCCCTGATCTCCTGTAGTTGTCCTGGGGAGAATTGGTTGTCCTCCCTGACCTCCTGTGTTGTCCTGGGGAGAGTTGGTTGTCCTCCTGATCTCCTGTGTTGTCCTGGGAGAATTGGTTGTCCTCCCTGACCCCTGTGTTGTCCTGGGGAGAGTTGGTTGTCCTCCCTGATCTCCTGTGTTGTCCTGGGGAGTTGGTTGTCCTCCCTGACCTTCTATGTTGTCATGTTGTCCTACCTGACCGCCTGTATTGTCCCCCCTCACCACTTTGTTCTCCTAAGGAAAATATGCTCGTGTAGGTCATCACCACCAGTCCTCTACCAGCCGCCAATTAGTACAGTACACACGCCACCATCACTCCCTCAATAACGTCTAAACCCTCGTAGTTACTCATAAGGCTAACAGCGGCCATGATTACAGAGCGCCTGGTTGCTAAGTCCCTCTACTAATGGTTGGTAATTGAGGCGGATTGCTGGGTTAAGACGCAGTGCTAACACAGGTAAATGCCTTACTTTACTCAGGTTAATTGACATGGATCACGTAATATGCTTAACTGGGGGTAGAAAACATGACAAAAATGTTAAAATAGGTCGTTAATACTGATTTATGTTACATTTATTCTTGGAAGATAATTTAAGTCTTATTTACTTAGATATGATCGTGACTGTTGACATATGAACAAGTTTGGTAATTCAGATGAGTCAGAGGCAGGTGTCAGTTGGGGGTCAGACAAAAAGATGTCCCTTGAGAGAGAGAGAGAGAGAGAGAGAAGAGAGAGAGAGAGAGAGAGAGAGAGACGCAGCTCTAGTTTTATTGGCCATTTGAAGTGTAGGAGGCGGCTGCATTCTAGACCACAGCTTGTCTTCACACTCTCAGCTTTAGCTTGTTGCTTTTAGCTAAGGTCTGTGGGTGGGTAGGAGGGTTGGTGGGGTGGGGGGATCTTTAGCTGTACTTCAGGACTCTTGGGTTAAGGTTCAGAGGGATTACCTTAGCTTAGGGAAGGGCGAGCCTGAGCCGTGTGTGTTGAGGTTGATGTCTAGTGAGGTGTTCCTGGTCTGTGTCTGGTGTTAGTGCTGTTTCTTCTCTCTTCTTTCTCATCTCTTTCTCTCTTTTTCCTTTCCTTTCTTTTTCCTTCCCCCCTCTCTCTCTCTCTCTTCTCTCTCTCTCTCTCTCTCTCTCTCTCTCTCTCTCTCTCTCTCTCTCTCTCTCTCTCCTTTCTTTTCCTCTGCATTCTCTTTCTCTTTTTATTTTTTTCTTCTATTTTCTTTCTCACAAATCACAGTATCTGATCCAAATTTGTATTCATATGTGTGTGTGTGTGTGTGTGTGTGTGTGTGTGTGTGTGTGTGTGTGTGTGTGTGTGTGTGTGTGTGTGTGTGTGTGTGTGTGTGTGTGTTCCTGCGGCAGCAACTTGATGAACTGCCTGGTTTGGGAACGTATTAATCACTGGGTAAGACAGAAGAATGTGTGGAGTAATAATGCTTTGATGCTGAGACTGCTAGAGTGTGTGAGTACAATGCTTGATGCTGGAGACTGTTGTGAGTGTGTGAGTAATAATGCTTTGATGCTGAGACTGTTTGTGAGTAATAATGCTTTGATGTTGAAGACTGTTGTGCGCGTGTGAGTACAATGCTTGATGCTGGAGACTGTTGTGAGTAATAATGCTTGATGTTGAGACTGTTGTGAGTGTGTGAGTAATAATGCTTGGATGTTGGAGACTGTTGTGAGTGTGTGAGTAATAATGCTTGATGCTGGAGACTGTTTGTGAGTGTGTGAGTAATAATGCTTGATGTTGGAGACTGTTTGTGAGTAATAATGCTTGATGCTGGAGACTGTTTGTGAGTAATAATGCTTGATGCTGGAGACTGTTGTGAGTGTGTGAGTAATAATGCTTGATGCTGGAGACTGTTTGTGAGTAATAATGCTTGATGTTGAAGACTGTTGTGCGCGTGTGAGTAATAATGCTTGATGTTGGAGACTGTTGTGCGCGTGTGAGTAATAATGCTTGATGTTGGAGACTATCATGAGGTCGTGTCGTGTGTAGTATCCCACCAGTGTTATAATCCTCTAGGGTAAGCCAGTGGTGTAGTCCTCACAGCTAAGCCAGGGGAAGGAAGTACACCTGTTCGTATCCCCAGGGTGTGACAGGACCTCAAGATACAGTCATTGGTTGGGATAATCCTCTCTCGTGTCCAAACCTGGCCGTTCATCCTCCTGACCACCTTGTGAAGACCTCTACCAGCCCCTGTGGTCTGGTGGAGTCGCACGTTTATTGATTCATTAAGTATCACCTGACATCGGTTCCGAATATTTATGGGTTCGGAAATAAGGTTTGAACATTTCAGCTTAGAATATTATACACACATTCATGGGTTCGAAAATAAGGTTTGAACATTTCAGCTTAGAACATTATACACACATTCATGGGTTCGGAAATAAGGTTTGAACATTTCAGCTTAGAACATTATACACACATTCATGGGTTCGGAAATAAGGTTCGAATGTTTCAACTCAGAACATTATACACACATTCATGGGTTCGAAAATAAGGTTCGAACATTTCAGCTCAGAACATTATACTGTCACACAAGGGATGCATTATGTAGGATTCAATCCCTTGGTTACGTTTTACTTGATCCTCGTGATGGCATTGCTTATCTTTCTCGAGTCATCGTAAGTAAAGGGTTAAGGTATTGTGTTAATGGGGTTAGGTTATTAGACTGAAGGGGTTGACATCATACTCAGGGGGATTAAGTTATTGTACTTATTTAGTTAATTCATTGTACTCAGGAGGTTGTTGACTTGTTGACGTACTCAGGAGGTTGTTGACTTGTTGTCGTACTCAGGAGGTTGTTGACTTGTTGACGTACTCAGGGGTTAAATTCTCTCGACTTTTCTGCGTAAGTAACTTGTATATATATTTTCCCTTTACTTTTGTCTTGCTTCATTACTTACATACGGACAGATTTATATTCTTTGTCAAGTGTTGTGTTGGTGTTCCTGCCTCATATGTTTCTGGGAGTGGTTTGGGATGTTGAGGTCTGGTGTTGGAGGAGACAAAGGGCTCTTGTCACCACCCTGATATAATCCTCGTCATCGTTGTCATCTTCGTCGTCGTCGTCGTCGTCATCGTCTTGTGGTGGTCGTCATGTCGAGGTCTATGTAACAGCTGAAAGTGACCTGTGGGGTAATGGTCAGCATGGACGCCTCGAAATGAAGTGGAGTTCGATCCCCGGGCAGGGTGAATCTATGGGCAAGTTTCTTTACACCTTCTGCTTACGTCTACCCAACAGTAATTTGGAACCTGGATGATAATAGATTTGCGAATCGTGTTCCGGGGTAATGGTTAGCCAGTATAGTTGACGATTCGTGAGGTCTTCTTGGATCATTCGTTGATACTATGTTAATACAACTCGTTGACCTAGGGTGTGGCTGTTGTATTGGCGACAGCTTCTACACCTTAAACAAATTCATGTTAAGTGGTCTAAGAGCCGATCAGTCTCTAACACGAGGGACTACCGTTATTATTATACCTAACAAGAGTCGAGAGATGAGATGAGTCAAGTATAGTGGTGGTGGTGGTGGTGGTGGTGGTGGTGGTGGTGGTGGTGGTGGTGACAGTAGTGGCGGTGTCCAGGCGCTAGGGGACCAGGCCAGTGCATGTCTCCCACTGGCCTCACAAACCACACGCAATAAACTTTTATGTGACGGACACTGTCCCTCGTCCCCTAGCCTTCTTCCCATCCTCCCTCATCCTTTTCCCAATCTTCCTCATCTTCCTCTCTAATCTCCGTCTTCTCCTCCCTAACTCTCGTCCTCAACAATTCTCTCCATCATCCCTTTACCTTATCTTCACCTCTTTCCGAAGTCCTCCCTGCATTATGCCCAGTTTTACCATACAAGCATCAGGTGTACCCCCACCCCGCCTCTCCCCTAAGCTCAGAGGTAAATGGCGGCTACTCCAGCAGGCATTCCATATTCACAGTACTCAGGATCTGTCCTTCGTGTAGGTAACTCCTCCGACCTAACACCTTACACCCTAACAGCTTATCCGATCTTGTGTATATACTTGGCCCATTCATTCACAGCAGCGAGGTGTGTATGGCGGGGTAATATTTAGGCAATTCATACACTCCTCTGTTAAAATATAATTGAAAACATTGTAATTTTCTTGTATAATTACATTGTGGTATGAGTCATGATCTATATGGTGGCAGAGTAAGACTTTAATTCTTTTTTCTTCACAATGATAGTAAGATTCTGTTGAACATTTAGACAATAACTTTCAGGTGTTGGTGTTCAGTGTGACTTGAGTGTGTGTTTGTCTCTCTCGTGTCTCTCATATGTTTAATGGTTTGTTTTAATGAAGTATAATATAAGTTTTATTTGTGTGATATTAACGGTTTGATTTTTCTTTGTTTTCATAGGTGAGTATTGCTGTGGCGGCTCCTGGAACACGTGAGTAAGATGAATAGTCTCAGGTGTGCTTCTTACAGGTGTGTGTCTTACAGGTGTGTCTTACAGGTATATGTCGTACAGGTGTGTCTTACAGGTGTGTGTCTTACAGGTGTGTCTTACAGGTATGTGTCTTACAGGTGTGTCGTATAGGTGTGTATCTTACAGGTGTGTCGTATAGGTGTGTATCTTACAGGTGTGTGTAGCTATAAAGTCCAGTAATACGCAATGTACTGTCCTTCTTCAGGCACTTTGTGTGTGTGTGTGAGAGAGAGAGAGAGAGAGAGAGAGAGAGAGAGAGAGAGAGAGAGAGAGAGATGAAAACAGCGGGTGGAGTGAGTATCGGGAGGGTGGAAGTGCTACCTGGGGAAGTGTAAAAGGATGGCCCTATTTCTTCTCTCCACGGATGGTTCCTTCCTTCCTACCATCCTTTCTTCCTGCTATCCTTCCTTCCTTCCTTCCTTCCTTCCTTCCTTCCTTCTTTCTTTCTTTCTTTCTTTCTTTCTTTCTTTCTTTCTTTCTTTCTTTCTTTCTTTCTTTCTTTTCTTTCTTTTCTTTCTTCTTTCTTCCTCCCCTAGCGACCTTGACTTACAGTTACGACAAAAATGAGATAAACACACACACACACACACACACACACACACACACACACACACACACACACACACACACACACACACACACACACTCCACACACACACACACACACACACACACACACACACACACACACCCCTCGCTTTCACTATGAACCCCTCCTTGACCAGACGCTATTCTAGGGCAGACTCTCAAATTCGGGTCTTGGTATGAGCCGTTGTGCGGTCCTGTGATAAACTCTCTCTCTCTCTCTCTCTCTCTACGTTTTATTCTCTCTTTGTTTTTCGTATTTTAATCTTTTTAGCTTGAATGTAATTCTGCAGAGACGTGTACTGTGGTAATAAAAGTTTTTATAATAATAAAGATAATCAGAATAGTAGTAACAGTAATAACGATAATAATGATAATAATAATAATAATAATAATAATAATAATAATAATAATAATAATAATAATAATAATAATAATAATAATAATAATGATGATGATAAAAACGGTTTATTGAGAAAGTTCAGCAGCACGAAGGCTGAAAATATACATTGGACATATGTCACTTATTACAAACAAAGACATGGGGTGGGTGGGTCGTTTAACAAAAGTTTTCATTACTAAAAGCAGAAGGAACATGAATATACAATTATAGTTTACAGTTGATGGCCCAGGCTGGTCTCTTGCCATACTGTGTGATGTTACGTAGGCCACATGGTGTAGTAACTAGTCCGTAGGTGTTGACATGAGGGACCTTACACGGTCATGGAGACACCGGGTGGTGTGGTGTTCACTTGGTGCAGTAACTCGTCCAAAGGTGTAATGCGTATGTGTGTGTGTGTGTGTGTGTGTGTGTGTGTGTGTGTGTGTGTGTGTGTGTGTGTGTGTGTGTGTGTGTGTGTGTGTGTGTGTGTGTGTGTGTGTGTGTGTGTGTGTGTGTGTGTGTGTGTGTGTGTGTGTTTTAGTAGTGAAACATGGGTGGCAATGACCGTAGAGTTAAGCGGATCAAGCGGTCGTGTTGAAGTATGCGACCTGAGAGAAGGAGGCGACGGAACATGCGCTCTTCCTCCTCTTCCTTCTTCATCGTCTTCCTCCTTTCCCTTCTTCATCGTATTCCTTCTTTCCCTTCGTCTACTTTCTATTCTTTTACCATCTCTCCCTTGTCACTCCCCATTCTCCCTCCTATTCCGTTTTTCTTCCTCTCTCCTCTATTCCTCTCTCTCCTATCCTTTCATTCCTCTTCTCTCTCTACCTCCACCTGTTTCTCCCCTCCTCCTTCTTTCCTTCCTCCTCTTTCTCCTCCTCCTCCTTCTCCTCTTCTTCACCTCCTTATTCTCCCTCCCTCCTTCTCCCTCCCCCCCCATCCCCCATGTGGTTTCTGTCGGGTCTCTGCTTCTAAAAAACATTGTCTCGTGGGTTTTTTCCTCAATCTACCATACATCTTTCTTTTCCTCCTCTCCCCCGCCTCCCCTCCTCCCCCACAGCGGATGTTGGGGGAGGGGGGGGTGGGGAAGGAGAAGTGGAGAAGCAAGGGGGAAGGGGTAGGTAGGTGAGGGAGGAGGAGTGGAGTAGGTAGGGAAGGTTGGGGGAGGGAGATAATGTAGGGGTGGGGAGAGGTAGTAAGGGTGGGAGGAGGTAGGTGGGTGGGAAGGCTGGGGAGGGAGTGAAATGTAGGGTGGGAGAGTTCAGGGGCTAGTAGTGGGGTGGGGAGGAGGTAGGTAGGTAGGTAGGGAAGGTTGGGGAGGAGGTAATGTAGGGTGGGGAGAGTTGGGGAGAGGTAGTAAGGGTGGGGAGGAGGTAGGTAGGTAGGTAGGGAAGGTTGGGGAGGAGGTAATGTAGGGTGGGGAGAGTTGGGGAGAGGTAGTAAGGGTGGGGAGGAGGTAGGTAGGTAGGGAAGGTTGGGGAGGAGGCAATGTAGGGTGGGAAGAGTTGGGGAGAGGTAGTAAGGGTGGGGAGGAGGTGGAAGGACTTCAGTAAAGCCACGTGCGTGATAAATGGTGTTTGTGTGTCCATTAGTGAGGACCTATTTTTTTTTGTATTGGACAGCGTCTTGAGGGGTCTCTCTCTCTCTCTCTCTCTCTCTCTCTCTCTCTCTCTCTCTCTCTCTCTCTCTCTCTCTCTCTCTCTCCCCTTATTTTTTTGTGTGTGCGCGCTCTCAGCTGTCACCTGTTAATCTGTTTACCTTCGTCACCCTAACAAGAACGTCTTCAAAGCCGTGTTAAGAGGCAGATAGGGAGCTGCTTCGTATACCTACAGTAAGGCGTATTAAGGGGTTTTGTCATTTATGGGTTTTTAGGGATGGTTGAGGTGTTTTTGTATTTTGGGGGATTTTAGGGATGAAGTGGTTTCTCATATTAGGGACTGGGGGTTTGGTTTAGGGGTTTCGTATTTTTGGGACTTTTAGGGATGATTAAGGGGTTTAATTTTTTAGAGTCCCTTTGTTACAGGCCCTTTAGAGTCGGATAAGGGATTAATGACGACGTTAATGACCCTTTAAACACGGATAGAGGTCGTTTAGAGTTGGATAAGGCTTAAATGTAAAAGTTAGGGCCGCTATAATTGAACTATTTAGAGGCATTTCTACTACGCCTTAACCCAGGTGAAAGAAAAGGGCCTCCCAATCCGTCCCTGACACTCTCCCCCTTAAAACTAGGTCCTCCTCACGATTTGTCACACCCTGAGTGATTTTTTTTAGAGAGAGAGAGAGAGAGAGGGGGGGGTAGAAAGGGGGGAGGATGGAGAGGAGGAGGAAGGTGGGAATAGAAGGTGGTTGGAAGGGAGGGGGAGGGATAAGAGGAGGTGGATAAGGAGAAATAGGAGGAGGAGGAAGACAACGAAGAGGAGATGGAATAGGGACAGAAGGAGGAGGAGGAGGAAGAGGACCAGCTGGAAGAGTTTGGAACGAAGACAAGCTCAAGAAGAAGAGGAGGAGTGGGGGAGGAAGACAAGCTGGAGGAGGAAGATGAAGATGAAGAGCGGAGGAGGAAGAATAAGAAGAGGAGGAGGAAGGTGATGGAGTAGTCTCTGTGCCATATTGAAAGTCAAGTTGCCGGTAGCTGTGAGGAAGGCGACCCTTTGAGACCGTGAGACAGTATCTGATGCCCTAAGAGGGATCTTGGCCGGGGGTGGGGGGGTGATGAAAGAAGTGGGGGTGGGGGCGCTAGATAGGGGAGGGGGGGTAATGGGGCAAGAATTTGGAGAGGAAAGTAAGGGTGATGAAGGAGGGAAGTGGTTGGGGAGGGGAGTACGGGTGTTGAAAGAAGGGAGTGGGGGCGCTAGGTGGGTGGGGAGTGAGTGGAGGAGTTGAGTAGAGGTAATGGGTGGGAGGGAAGTAGACGTGATGGTGAGGTGAGAGAACATAAGAACATAAGAATGGAGGAAACTGCAGCGGGTCTATTGGCCCATACTGGGCAGTCCCATTTACACCCAACCCCTATTGCTCATATATCCATCATATTCGAGTCAATGATGATGTTTGGTAACTTGTTCCATTCATCCACTACTCTATTTCCAAACCAGTGTTTACCTATTTCGCGCCTAAATCTAAATTTGTCTAATTTAAAATCATTGTTACGAGTTCGCTCCTGGTTGGATAGTTTGAGTACCTTTGTTATGTCCCCTTTGTTTAGCCCTGACTTCCATTTATACACCTCTATCATATCGCCCCTCACTCTACGTCTCTCGAGGAAGTGCAAATTAAGATGCTTTAACCTGTCTCTGTATTCGAGGTTCCTAATGCCTGGGATTAGTCTTGTCATTCACCTCTGAATTCTTTATAAGGGTTCTCTATCCTTTCTGTAATACAGTGACCAGAATTGAACTGCGTAATCCAAGTGGGGTCTCACAAGCGCAAGATATAGTTTCAGGATGACCTCGCTAGTCTTGTAGCCTGCACTCCTTTGTATGAACCCAAGTACTTTGTTAGTCTTATTTCGCGCACATACACATGTTTACTTGTCTTACGATTCCTACTTATCATTACTCCTAAATCATTCTCACATTCGGATTTCTCTTTATCATCTTTGTTCATCTGATATCTGGTTTCTCTGTTTACATCTCCTAGACTATGTACTTTACATTTGTCCACATTGAATTTCATCTGCCATTTTTCAGACCATTCGAAAAATTTGTTTAGATCTTCCTGTAGTTTTGGGGAGTCCTCGTCAGATTTAATTACACGCCCTATTTTAGTGTCATCAGCAAATTTAGTGCTGTTAATGCTCACTCGCTGTTTTCTGTCCTGTAACCACACCCTAATCCATTTTAGAATATCTCCTTCAATGCCATGAGCCTCCACTTTTCGTATTAGTCTTTCATGGGGGACTCTGTCGAAGGCTTTGCTAAAGTCAAGATATACCACATCATAGTCGTGCCCCTCGTCCACTGATTCGAAAACAGCTGAAAAGAATGTTAATAGATTAGTTAAACATGAACCCCCATGTTAAACAACTTTACTAAGGGCATACTAAGCTCTTCCTTACATTCCTTTGATACTCTGGCAAATATCTCATCGGGACCTGGCGACGTGTTAGGCTTTATTATTTGATTACTAACGTCGTTACCAGTCACTAATATCTCGCTTAATTTATTTTCTTCACTATCTCTGTATATAGTCGGTGCCTCGGATATCATGTTCAAATTTTCGGTGGTGATAACTGTTGAAAAATGTTTATTCAGACTGTATTGGTCCAATCTTTTCTCGTGTTTAGTTTGACACATTTGAAAGAATCCCTTGAGGTTTGACTTCGCCTCCCTTGCTACATTCAGTTCATCATTCTTCTTTGCTTTTCTTATCTCGGTCTTAACCCTACTGGCCAATACCTTATAATAATCGCGGAGGTAAACTTCACCACGATTTATTCTTCTACCTATAACCTTCGTTTGTCCAATAATATTCTTTAAATAATTATTTATACATTTAGGGTGGGGAGGAGGGAGTAGAGGTGGAGATGGGCAGTGATGGGGAGGAAGGGAGTAGACGTGATGGGGAGGAAGGGAGTAGACGTATTGATGGGAGAGGAGTAGATGTGATGGGGAGGAAGGGAGTAGATGTGAGTGATGGGGAGGAAAGGGAGTAGACGTGATAGGAGGAAGTGAGTAGATGTGATGGGAGAAGAGTAATGTAATATATTTCGTTATCATTTGTTTGTGTATTTTTTTGTTTAAATGAATTAACATCTTTGTTATTTTCTTCTTCCTCCTCTTCCCTCTTCTCCTCTTTCTCCTCCTCCTCCCAATAGACAGAAGTATTGTGGGAAGAGACACACACACACACACACACACACACACACACACACACACACACACACACACACACACACACACACACACACACTCGCTGTTAGTCACGTAGCTCAAGTGTTCGTCTGGTCTGTGTTCACTGGGTTATGTAGGGGCTGGGGAGGAGAGGGGGGAGGTGGGGAAGGGGAGGTGGGGGAAGGGAGTGTGAGGGGAGGGAGGGAAGAGGGGGAGAAAGGTAGTAAAAGTAGAGGGGGGATTAAGAGAAGGGGGAGGTAGAGGGAAAGGAAGGAAGGAATGAGGGGAGTGGGGAGGAGGGGGAGGGAAGATGGGAGAGTGTGAATGATAGAGAAAGAATGAAATGGAGGGATAGAGAGAGATAATGAGGGAAGGGGAATGAAGGGGAAATGAAAGGATAATCCGAGAGATAGGAATTGGGAAGAGGAAGGAGGAGGAGGGGAAGGAAATAGAGGGCAAGCAAGATGTAGAAGATAGGAAGGAAAAGGAAGAGGAAGAAGGAGGAGGAAGAGGAAAGAGGAATAGGAGGAGGAAGAAGAAAGAAGAATAGGAGGAGGAAGAAAAAAGAGGAATAGGAGGAGGAAGAAGAAAGAGGAATAGGAGGAGGAAGAAGAAAGAGGAATAGGAGGAGGAAGAAGAAAGTGGAATAGGAGGAGAAAGATAAAAGAGGGATGAGGACAGGCAGGTTAACTAATCCTCCCACTCTCATTAATAATTTTCTCGGTACCGACATAAAGGTCATTATTTATCACTTAATCCACTTAGGCCAGGGAGCCGTCAGTCATTCCTGGAGAGACGACGGTGCATATACCTCTCTCTCTCTCTCTCTCTCTCTCTCTCTCTCTCTCTCTCTCTCTCTCTCTCTCTCTCTTCTCTCTCTCTCTCTCCCCTTTCAGCCCTTACCAACTCCTTCTCTCAGCCCTTATCAGCTCCTCCCCTCAGCCCCTTACCAGCCTCCTCCAGCCCTTACCAGCCTCCCATTCCAACCTTTCCAGTCGCACTCCCCATTCAGCCTGCAACCACTCCCCTTCAGCCCTTACCTGCCCCTCCCCTTACCAGCCCTTCCCCTTCAGCCCTTACCAGCCCCTCCCCTTCCTGCCCCTCCCCGGGTAAGCCGTCACCCTGGGAATGGGTGAGTGGAGGCCGCCCGGGCTAATCCAATACACTTTGCTCATATATAATTTCCACTGCTACCAAGTGGATATACATTATGTATAAGTTTACAACTTTGACCTCAAACACTCCTCCTCACCCCCCCCTCTCTCTCTCTCTCTCTCTCTCTCTCCCTCCTCTCTCTCTCTCTCTCTCTCTCTCTGTCTCTCTCTCTCTCTCTCTCTCTCTCTCTCTCTCTCTCTCTCTCTCTCTCTCTCTCTCTCTCTCTCTCTCTCTCTCTCTCTCTCTCTCCACCAACACTCACTTACTTCCACCAACACACACTCTCCTTACCTACCTCTCCCTCACCACAACCTCAGCCAGCTTTTAACACGGTATTTACCTCGCTCACAAGGAAGGTCTTCTCCTCTATCCCGCCGTGTACTTGGCAGGAAAGTGAAAGCCTCGACGGCCGTAGTTGTGAGGTGAATCTGAAGCCTGCTGAGGTGATTCTGATGGGCAAGATTTTAAAGTGGGTTGGCGTGTTTCTGATGGGCATGTTATAGAAGTGGGCTAAGGTGATTCTGATGGGCAATTTTTGGAAGTTACGTGAGACGATTCCTCTGGCACGTTTCATCAAGAGTTTAAGTTAGGATTTGATAGTTTGTACTGTATCAACCTGAGAGGGAAAAACATACCTGACGGGGAACACCTACCTGACGGGGAACACCTACCTGACGGGGAACACCTACCTGACGAGGAACACCTACCTGACGGGGAACACCTACCTGACGAGGAACACCTACCTGACGGGGAACACCTACCTGACGAGGAACACCTACCTGACGAGGAACACCTACCTGACGAGGAACACCTACCTGACGGGGAACACCTACCTGACGAGGAACACTGAGGAACACCTACCTGACGAGGAACACCTACCTGACGAGGAACACCTACCTGACGGGGAACTACCTACCTGACGAGGAACACCTACCTGACGAGGAACACCTACCTGACGAGGAACACCTACCTGACGGGGAACACCTACCTGACGAGGAACACCTACCTGACGAGGAACACCTACCTGACGGGGAACACCTACCTGACGGGGAACACCTACCTGACGAGGAACACCTACCTGACGAGGAACACCTACCTGACGAGGAACACCTACTTGACGGGAAACACCTGCCTGACGAGAACACCTAACGAGGAACACCTACCTGACGAGAACACCACCTGACGAGAACACCTACCTGACAGACACCTACCTGACGAGAACACCTGCCTGACAGAGACACCTACCTGACAGGAACACCTACCTGACAGGAACACCACCTGACGAGACACCTACCTGACGGAACACCTACCTGACGAGGAACACCTACTGACAGGAACACCTACCTGACGCCTGACGAGACACCTACCTGACGGAACACCCACCTGACGGACTACCACGAGACACCTACTTGACGGGAAAAAACCTTACCTGACAAGGAAGACGTTCCTCTTGAAGTGCCTCCTCACAGCCTCTAACCCCATAAGGTCCTCCCCTGAGCCACTAACCCAATAACGACCTCCACCTCTTTAGACACGACCTCTTGAAGACCTGCACCTCCCGCCCCCTCCACCCCTCACCCCTGCCTCCACCCCTCACCTGACCTCCACCTTTATAACCACCCCCCTCCTACGTCCACTCTTTCTCCTCCTTCCCCCTCTTTATCCCCCTTCCTACCTTCCTCCCTCTTATCGGTGGTGCTGGGGACAGTAGTACATCTCCCCCTTCATCCCTCCTCCTTCTTCACCCTCCTTCTTTCTCCCTCATCCTTCTTGGCGATGGTGTTAGTGGGAGGGAGGTGGTGGGGTGGGGGGAAGGAAGAAGGAAGAATGGACAGCCTACATGCAGGACGACGCTATACGACGAGAATGATTTGGGAAGGTAATTGAAGATCTTTACCTGTGAGCGGAGAAATATTGCCCCTGATACGTCTCCTGCTCTAAGTTGTCGCTCGTGGGGGAGAGGGAGTGGGTCGTGAGGGGAGGGTGGGTGTGGTCGTCGAGGTGGTGGTGGTCGTCGTAGGAAGGGTTCTGGGGTGGAGTCTGGGGGTTGTGGTGTGGGTGTGGTGGGTTCTGGAGGTGGTGTCTAGGGGGTTTTGGTGGGCTGTGGTGGGTTGGGGTTTCTGGCAAATTATGGTGATGGATGTGTTTCTCTACCCTCCACCACACCCCACCCCAACTACAACCCCTCATACCCCACCTCCTCCTCCTCCCCTCCTCCCTCCTCCTCCACCTCCTCCCTCCTCCTTTTTACCCTTCCTACTCCTCATTGTCCAAAGCAATTTCTCTCTCTTTCCTTATTCTTCTTCCTCCTCTTCTCCCTCTCCTCCCCTCGCTTCCCTCCCCCCTCTCCTTCCCTCTCCCCTCTCTCCTTCCCTCCTCCTCTCCTTCCCTCTCATAAATATTAATAGGGAATAAGTGGGTTGGTTTCAATGTACTTCCCTGTTTGATGGACCTAGTCGGTGATGGGTCTCTCTCTCTCTCTCTCTCTCTCTCTCTCTCTCTCTCTCATTCCTCCTTTCGTAATGTCAGTGTCTCCTTCCCATCTCCCCTCTCTTTCTCCTCTCTCACTTTCTATTCCAATTCCCTCTCCTCTCCTTCTATATCTCTCCCTTTATCTGTTACGTCTCCTCTTGTTTCTACTCCCCCTTTCTCGTATTACTCTCTTTTCCTTTACCCTTTTTCCCTACATCTCCTCCTTATTTTTCTCTTTTATATCTATTCTCTCTCTTTGTTCTCAGCTCGCATCTTTGTTCAATCCTTTTCATTACCCTCTCATTCCTTATCACTTCTTTTATTCCTCTCTCTCTCTCTCTCTCTCTCTCTCTCTCTCTCTCTCTCTCTCTCTCTCTCCTCTCTCTCTCTCTCTCTCCTAGCCCCCCATTTATGGATTAGTTGACATGATCCTCCTTCCTCCCGGCTGACCTCTTCGTCCAGCCTCACCTCGCGTCACCCATTGAAGAGGAGGTAGGCCTAGGGGGATTCTTTGGGTCTAAGATAGGCGACGGTGTGTGAGGAAGGGGTGGGGAGGAGGGGCAGAGGTGGGGTGGGGAGGTGGGGCGTGAGGCAGGAGGGTGAGTGGGGCGTGAGGCAGGGGGAGTCAGGGCGTGAGGCAGTGAGGAGGAGTGGGAGCGTGGGCAGGGGGTGGGGGAGGTGGGGCGTGAGGCAGGGTGGGGAAGCAGGTTGTTAGGTAGGATAAAGAGGGAGTGTAAGATGTAAGTGATGTGAAAGTTAATGGAACACACTTCAAGGCTTCTTATATTAGCTGAAGTCTGAAATTTCGAGAGAATTAAAACGCGTCACTCCTCGACTCAGACAAGACCAGAAAGAAAATAACAAAAACCATCTCTCTTATGCGAGCTGGACGTTAAAAACCGCCCTGGTGTCTTAACCACAATGTCCCCGAGGGCAGGCGCCATAACGGGGAAGAATAAAGACAAGTTTATACGATTCGACAGCTCAAAATTCTTTCAGGGTCGCCGATGTGTCCATTCGTATCCTAGTTGTCGCGATCCTCCCCCCTCACCCACCTTACCGCCGAGTGTTAAGAGGGTGTCCAGGTCTTAACACACCGGCTGAGGAGAGGTTAATGGCGGAATGCAGAAACTTTGATAATCGTGTCAGCTATTTACATTTTAATTCGGTGGGAGCCAAGTCAGGTGTTTGGGTTTGATGGTGGTGAGGGGGTCGTCTTGCCCTCTGGGAATGACTCTGTTTTTCTCTAGAGACGTTTGAACTGTGTGTTATCAAAGGTGCAGCAGGGAGGAGGGGGATGTGTGGTTATAACGTTCGCCCTTTGTCCTAAGGGTCGCTAGTTTGCACCCCGAGGCACCCCAAGTCGATCCATCTGGGAATGGGTGTTAGACTTTTCAGTTGGAGAAGTGAAGATGGTGTGTGTGTGTGTGTGTGTGTGTGTGTGTGTGTGTGTGTGTGTGTGTGTGTGTGTGTGTGTGTGTGTGTGTGTGTGTGTGTGTGTGTGTGTGTGTGTGTGTGTGTGTGTGTGTGTGTGTGTGTGTGTGTGTGTGTGTGTGTGTGTGTGTGTGTGTGTGTGTGTGTGTGTGTGTGTGTGTGTGTGTGTGTGTGTGTGTGTGTGTGTGTGTGTGTGTGTGTGTGTGTGTGTGTGTGTGTGTGTGTGTGTGTGTGTGTGTGTGTGTGTGTTGTTGTGGTGTGTGTGTGCCTGAGCGTGGAATGTGTTGTCGTTCTTCAGTCCATCATAAATGGGAGGCATAAAGCCGGTGGAATAGACCCTGGAGAATATAGGTGGAGACTGTTGGAGAGGGTGAGAATGTGGGGGGGGTGGAGACTGTTGGAGGGTGGAGACTGTTGGAGGGTGGAGAATGTATTAGAGAGGTGGAGACTGTTTTGAAAGGGATTGAGACAGCTGGAGGGGTGGAGACTGTTGGAGGTGGAGACTGTGTTAGAGAGGTGGAGACTGTGTTGGAGAGGTGGAGACTGTGTTAGAGAGGTGGAGTCTGTGTTGGAGAGGTGTAGACTGTGTTGGAGAGGTGGAGACTGTGTTGGAGGAGTAGAGACTGTGTTAGAGAGGTGGAGACGGTGGTGGAGAGATGGAGACTGTTGGAAAGCGAGATCCTGTACTGGAGGGAGAGATGGTTATTCCCCCACTAATTACGTAAAGGCTGATGAGTCCCAACTTTAAAAGAGATGGTAGATTAACTCTTAAAAAGGGGAAGGGAAACATGTGATAATTTATTGAGGAGGCGAATTTTTTTCCTTTAATGATGGAGGAGTTGGTTCCTTTGTCAAAACATTCGAGAGGTGGTATGGGTGGGGAGGGAGGTGATGGGGAAGAGGGATGGGGGGAGGGAGGTGATGGGAGGGGGGATGGGGTGGGTGGGGAGGAGGGACGGGAGGGGGGGGAGGTGGGTTGGTGGGTGAGATGGTGGATTAGAGGCGAGGAGATGCGTAAGGGGAGAGAGGTGTTGGAGAGGAGGGAGAGGACTTGAAGGAGGAGATAGGCGTATAGGATAGGGAAGGTGGTGGAGGGGTAGAAAGAGCTGCTGAAGAAGGTGGTGGAGGGGTAGAAAGAGTTGCTGAAGAAGGGGATGAAGGAGGAAGAGACAGGACTGACGCTTGGTGCCTTCTTCCTCCTTCATGTGACTCCCTATCCACAGCCTCTTCCCCCACCTATCCCTCGCTGACATTCACCATCCATCCACTCCGTCAGCCGTCAGCCTACCCACCACCCTTCAGTACAACGGCTTCTCCTTCCATATCATTTGCTGACACCCTCCTCTGTCCCTTTTCATTAATGCATGTCAGTCATATAGCTGACACCCACCCTTCACTCCCTCCTCTTCCCTCCCTCCCTTTCCTTCCCACTTCCTCCCTCCCATTTAGTGCTCAACTCTACCCTTCCATCCACTTAGTCAACCCTAATACGTCAACTACACTCCCCACCCACCCTCAATCTCCCCATCTGCCCCGAGAACATCCCTTACCTTCCCCTAACGTCTCCCCACACACCTGTCATCTCCCTTTCTATATTTAGATTCACCCCCTACCCACCTCGAGTCACTTCGCCACCCTAATCCACCCCCAAGACTCTCTCCACCAACCCACCCACAGAACCTCTTTACCCACGCTTAATCTCTCCCCCACCCCACTCCTTGCCCATTGAATCTCCCCCACCTTAAGGTTCCCTATCCAGTATCCACACAACAAATCACCCCACTCTACTCATCTAATCACCCACCCATCCAGCGACCCACCCATCCAACGGCCCACCACACTCTGTCTCCCCACCCACCCACCCACCCACCCACCGAGCGAATGGCGGTGGGACCTCCTATATCATTCGCATCGGTAATGAGTGTACAAGAGAGAGTCAGTTGGAGGGCTCTCAAACCTTCAATAAAGTTGTCGGTAAATAGAGGTAGTACCTCACCT